>NC_133617.1:132585758-133185758 GCF_048593235.1 Sminthopsis crassicaudata | reverse complement strand
TGAAGACAAATATGAAATGGTTCCTGTCCTCAACAAATAAATGTATGTTCTATTGAAGGAGACAATGTATATAATGCATTATAATAATTATATGTAAAACATATTCTAAAAATACAAAATAATGGAGAGAAGAGTAGCAATTATACCTTAGAAAGAGATTCAGAAAAGGTCTGATGGAGAGCAACTTTTGAGTTTAGCTTTGAAGGAAACTAGGGATTCTAAGTAGAAGGTTTGAGAAAAAAGCTAATTCCAGGAATGAGGCTAATTGGCCAAAAACAATTTTTTTGTTTTATAACAATATTTTTTATTTTTCAAAATACATGCAAAGATAATTTTCAATACTTACCTTGTGTTCCAAATTTTATCTACTCCCTTCCCCTTGCTCCCTCTCCTAGACAGCAAGTAATCCAATATTGGTTAAACAAGTGCAGTTCTTCTAAATATATTGCTACATTTATCATGCTATGCAAGAAAAATCAGATCAAAGGGGTGAAATGAAAAAGAAGAAAACAAACAAACAAACAACAAAAAACGTGAAAATACTATGCTGTTATCCACATTCAGTTTTCATAATGTTCTTTCTGGATGCAGATCTTTACATCACACAGCTATTAGAATTGCCCTGAATGAACTATTTGTTGAAAAGAGGCAAGTCTATTACAACTGATCATACAAAATTTTGTTGTTATGTATAATGTTCTTTTGGTTCTAATCATCTCACTTATCATCAGTTCATATAAGTCTTTCCAGGCTTTTTTGAAATCAACCTGCTCATCATTTAGTATAGAACAATAATATTCCAGCCATTACCCAGTTGATAGACACTCAGTTTCCAGTTCCTTGCCATTACAAAAAAGGGCTGCTACAAACATTTTTTGCACATGTGATTCCTTTTCCCTTTTTTGTGATCTCTTTTGGATACAGACCCAGTAGAGACACTGCTGAATCAAATGGTGTGCACAATTTGATAAACCTTTGGATATAGTTCCAAATTACTCTCCAGAATAGTAGGATCAGTTCACAACTCCACCAATAATGTATTAGTGTCCCGGTTTTCCCTACAAACATTTATCATTATCTTATCCTATCATAGACAATCTGAGAGGTGTATAGTGGAACCTCAGAGTTGTCTTAATTTGTATTTCTCAAATCAATAGTGATTTAGAGTATTTTCTCATATGACTAGAAATGGCTTTAATTTCTTTATCTGAAAATTGTCTGTTCATATCCTTTGACCATTTAGAGAATTAGGGAATGGCTTCAACAGGCAATTATTAAGTGCTTACTATATATGCCAGACTCTGTACTAAACCCTAAGGATTCAAAGAAAGACAAAAAAACACACTCTTTCCTCAAGAAACTCTAATTCTAAAGAGGACAACAAAATGTAAATAAGCAGGAACGTATAAGCATACAGAATAGTTATATAATAACAAGCTGTTAAATGTTTATTTCATAATTGGCAAGGAAAAGTACACTTTTAAGTTTAAGCTGCATTAAACTTTTTTCTATCACTTTTTAAAATCTAGATAACTAAACAATAAATTAAGCCCTGATTTATAACATTTTCAGAGATTAAGGCTATAACTGCAGAAGTGGCTGGAATAAACCTGATGTAGGAAAGTGGGATTTCACCTGAATCTTGAGAGAAGCCAGGAAAACTAAATAGGGATGGGTAAGGAGAGAGTACATTCTAGCTATGGGCAAAGGTATGGAGATGGGATTCAGAGTGTCATATCTTAAGAATATAAGGAGGCCAAAATGGCTGGACCATGGAGATCAGGAAGGAGAGGAATGTTTAATATCTGAAATTTTGGACTGGAACCAGGCTATGAAAAGCTTTAAATGCTTAAACTCTTTGGACCCCAATTTCCACATGGATAATAAAGGGATAATAATCCACAGGACTGAATGGTAGGATAAAAATACAAGAAATGAAATAAAAACTGTTTCACAGACTTAAGTATCCCTGATAAGTTTTTATCTTTGTCCTTTGAAGGAAGAAAAACTGAAAAATATCTTGGAATAGATATAAGAGACTTCCATCCTAGGGAAGTAAAATGATCTCCAGCTTGACTGCTCCTCAAAAATAACATAGAGGATAGAAATATTCAAGGTATGTGAATAAGAGTCATTGAAGAGTTGTTGAATGATGGCATATCAGCATTGGTATTTCATTCCAGAATTGTAGAATATGAAGTGAGAGTGAAAAAGAATAAGGAGACTTTCCTCCTTGACAATAATGGGCTTCAATTTCCTTAACTATACAATGAAGGGGTTGAGGTACATGTTCTCCCAACTATTATAATCCTGTCATCTACTCCCTGAACCTTGCTCCGTCAATTATGTCTTCTGTCTTTCTCTCTCCCTCTCTCTATCTCTATCTCTGTGTTTTTCTCTGTTTCTCTCACTGTGCCTCTCTCTGTCTCCGTCTTTCTCTTTCTGTCTTTGTCTCTGAATTTTTCTTTCTCTATTTCTGTCTTTGTCTCTCTTTATCTGTCTCTCTGTCTCTCTCTGTGTCTATCTCTGTCTTTCTCTTTCTGTCTTTGTTTCTGTCTCTACATCTGTCTGTCTTTCTCTGTCTCTGTTTCTCTGTCTCTATATCTGTTTCTGTCTTTATCTCTGTCTCCCTCTCTGTCTTTTATTCCTTGCCTCTCTCCCTCTCCTGTCCTCTCCTCCCTCCCTCTCTCTCCCTCCCTCTCCCTCTCTTTCCCTCCCTCTCCCTCTCTTTCCCTCCCTCTCCCTGTTCCGCTCCCTCTCCCTCCTCTCTCTTCCTCTCTCTCTCTCTCTCTCTCTCTCTCTCTCTCTCTCTCTCTCTCTCTCTCTCTCTCTCTCTCTCTCTCTCTCTCTCTCTCTCTCTCTCTCTCTCTCTCGTCTCTCTCTCTCTCTCTCTCTCTCTCTCTTCTCTCTCTCTCTCTCCTCTCTCTCTCTCTCTCTCTCTCTCTCTCTCTCTCTCTCTCTCTCTCTCTCTCTCTCTCTTCTCTCTCTCTCTCAAACTCACTCCTAAGTCTCTTTTAATCTGGATACCATTTCTTCTAGTCATCCTGGTTTTCTTCATCATTCCTTCCTTTGCTACTTGTTCAGTAGCCAGCTCTCAAATAATACTTGCTATAATTTTTTTTCTAGGAATCTAAACCAAGTTCAATGATCTATTTCCATTGTTTTCCTAATTTTTGAAAATTGGAACCATATTTTCCCTCATTTTCTCCTGTGTCAATTTTCCTTTCTTCTGCATCTTTCAGGATCTCTGGCAGTGGCTCAGCATTCACATCTACCAGCTCTTTTAATACCTGGAATGTTGTTCATCTATTCTGTCTTTTTACCTCTGGCATATCTCTTGCATATCTTGAACTTTTCAATTCATTATTTTCATCTAGAATATTATATAGTATCATCTTATCTAGTCTTTCTGATATTCTAATCCAGCCAGTGATGACAAATTAAACCTCCTAATATATTGATCCTGATTTTCTCCTACTCAACAAGCTTCACTGATTCTCTTAGAATACATAGTCTTGCTTTCAAGGCCCTCTACAATTTAGTTCCAACCTATATCATTATATATCACTTCCCTTCATACATTCTACATTCTAACCAAATAGGATTCTTTTTTTTTTCCAAATAGGAGTCTTCACTTTTCCTCCTTCTTGCCTTGTCCTCTTCCATCTCTGTACATTGTACAGTTTGTTCCAATAGTTGTCATCTATTCTTCCAACATTTTGTTTTCTCCTTTAAAGCCCAACTTAGGAGGTGGTAAATATGAAAATTCTTGAAAAAACTATATATAGAAAGACTAAATAATGGAGATTAGGTCTAAAAAGAGAAGGAAAGAAAAAATATTAGATTACACTTCTTTTTTTGATTAAAGTTTATTTTCAAAACATGTATAGATAAGTTTCAACATTCACCTTTGCAAAACCTTGTATTCCAAATTTTTTCCTTCCTTTCACCCCATTCTCTCTCCTAGAGAAACCAAACAATTCTTTACTGAGAACTTTATGCCTTCCAATAATTATGTTAAATATTATGAAAGGTACTTAAAAAAAAGTATTAGATGGAATCCCTGACTTCATTGAGGTTAGTCTTCTAAGGTACTCAGAGAGAAATGGTTGGTTGTATTTGAAAATCTTCAAAATACTGAATTGTGGCCACATTCTCCATCCTTCTATAGTTCTTTCCTGACCCAAGAACATATTGGCGCAGATAAATAAATATTCTCTATTCCTTGGGGAGCCAATATGTAAGAAAGTAGAGATAAAAATCCTTTTCTAAGGCTGATTTTAGGAATATACACCCAATCTACGTTGTGAATGTAGTACCATCCTCGATACTATTAAGCCAATGGATAGCCAGGTCTAATGTAATTAGCAGCTTTTTCACAGCTATTCAGAACTGATATCTTGTTTCATTTTCAGATATTTCAAACTCCTTTGCTCTAGCCTTTGATGAAGTGGGCCTTGTCCCTTGTGTTCTTGGTCCCATCCCCTCTAAATGGTTCCTTATTTCTTCCTTTATTCTTCCCAGATCCCTGCCGATTTATTGCTTGCTGCTAACTTCAGCTTTCCTTGGCCAGGTGGTTCCCATTCTGATGATAGATCCATCCTCACAGTTGGCACCCTCTCTCTCCTATGTCTTTTAGTTCTCTGGGAGTTCCTGCTGTTTTGGTAATTACTTACCAGTCTTTGGCAATTCTCAGACCTGTTGTGACTCTTCAGCATCTCTCTCAGTAGGAACAGCCCTATTCCATTTACTTACTAGAGGTTTGATTAGTGCCTTCAGACTAAAAATACTGCTTCCTCTCATTCCTTTTCAGTATATGGTCCAGTTTACATCTGTAATGTAACCATAGCTGACTTAATAATTTTGATCATTTGAACCAATTGATAGGATTCACTTTACTACTACTACTACCTGGTATTTATATAATATCATACTGTAGGTATGGTACTGAGCACTTTACAAATCTTATCTCATTTCATCCTCACAACTAATGCAGGAGGTAAATGTCATCATTATCCTCATATTACAGCATAGGAAACTGAGGCAAACAGAAGTTCTATGACTTGCCTAAGATCATACAGTTAGTAAATGTCTGCATCTGGATCTGAGCTCAAGTCTACCTGATTTCAGGCTCAAAACTGTACCACCAATTGCCTCTACCATATTAATTATTAATCAGTATAAAGCTCTGGATCTGCTATGCTATAGCTTGTTAACTACAAATGTAGTTAACAAGTAAGATCCAAGTAGACTTAATAATTTCTCCAATTTACTATTTTTTTTGCCTTCCGATTCCAATTGATATTTTAGATGTATATATCATGTAATCACATCATTTAGAAGTATATATGATTTAACCAGTATCATAGTATTAGAAAGATTGAATAGGCACAGAGGAAATACATACTATAAGATCATAGATTTAGAGCTGGAAGAGAAACTCAGAGAATATAAGAGATCAACATCTTCAGTTCTTACAGTTTAGAAAATGAAGGCCTAAAGAAGTTGTGACTTGCCTAAAGTTATCTAGGTAGTAAATGACAGCTAGTACTTGAACTCAAGTCTCCCAGCTTCCTAATTCAGCACTCTATCAGCTCTCCCACACTGTCTTCTACCCAAATTCATGTACTTAGATATTTGAATGCTTTAGTTATTTCATGGATGAGAATGTTCCCTTCCATGATCTAATCAGCTAGGTGGTATTTTGGACAGAATACAGGAACTGGAATCAAGAAGACCTGAGTTCAAATCCAGTTTACTACTAGCTGTGAATCCCTGGGCTAGCTACTTATAATATTACCCTCTTCTGTAAAATGAGGATCATAATAACATCTATCTCCCAGGATTATAGTGAGGATCAATGAGATAATACTTATAAAGTATTTTGCAAACCTTAAAGCACAAATAAATGCAAGTATCATTATTATTTTTTTATCATGAGATCATAATCCATCCACATCTTATTCTATAGATCTTTTGCCTATCTCCTCCCTTATATCATCCACAGCAAGATCCATTGACTATGTAGAGGCTCTAGATCTCTTCATATTACATGGTGCTACCAATGGAATATGAAACCTATGTGTCAGTTATTCCTTGTTCTTGTTACAAGATTGACTCACTAACTTTTCTAACCAAATAATTTTCCAGATTATTTTGTATGTCCTCTCAGTAATTGGTTTGTATAGCAATTTTTAGAGACAAAGCCTTTTACATACTAGGTGTTAAATGTTTCTGAATGAAATTAATAAAAATGTATTATTAAGTAATTAATGGAAACTTATTATGAAACAATTGTTAAGCAGTAAGCTAAGTGTGCCAAACACTAGGAATACAAATATAAAAATGAATACTCTTCCTGCCCTCAAGAAGCTCACATTTCAATAGGATTCAGAAGCACACAGAGGGCAGTTGTGGCCAGGAAGAAATATTTTTGTTGGGAAACTTATAGCATTAATAAATTAAATCATAGGTGAATAAATTGATGTATTTTTTCCAGGAATACTAATGATAAATTAGTTTATGAATTGACTTGAATATACTCTGGTTTTTGAAGCTCTTTATATTATAGGAAATAGAATTTTTATCCCCATTATACCGGAGGTTGCCTCAACCATATTATTTCACAGTCACATCATTAACATATTCTAGCTAAACCTTCCTTTGAAATCCGGTCAAATGTAGTTCTATTCCCCAATTGTATGGCTCTATTTTATGCTATATTTAAAGTCTCTGAATCTTAGTTCATTGAAAGGCATGTGTTAAGGAACCACATAAAGACATTTAGTAAGATATGTCCGTATTCTGTTGCTAAATTTTAGGTTTTATACATTCCTACCAATTTAAATCCTAGTTAATGTTTATTTATGGGCAAAAGAAATGGCACAGAACTTTGTCAATGTAGACACAAGAAGACGTAGTACAAAAAGCAAGAGACTTTTAAGTCAGGAGCCTTGTGTTGGAATTCTGGCCCTCCTATGTACTCTCTGTGTGCCACTGGGCAACTAACCTAAACCTTCTGAGTCTGTTTGCTCATCTGTAAAGTGGGGATAATAAAACTTGCTTCACTGTCTACTAAAGTTGACTGAAAATGGCTAAATAATACCTGTCAATGGCAGCTCATGAGCAGAGTATTTTGTGTTTTTGCCTTTCTTTGTATTCCCAGTGCTTAACATTGTGTGCCTAATATGCCAAATTTTAGTGATCTCCTGATATGAATCTTTGAATGTAATGTTGGGCTTACAAGCAAGAATCTGTGATTTCCTTGGTATATCCCCTTTACTAATGCAGGTCTCCATCCTCTACAACTTGTTGTTTAGAGTTCCAGTGATCAAACGGGTTTATGCCCCTGCAGCCAAACTGGTCAGTAAGTTCTCCACAATTTGTTAAGCTGGTCTTTTAAGTCCAAACAATAGTGAGTCCATACTTGAACTCTCTCTCTAGATTAATTGCATCTGCCAGAGAAGTGTTATATTAGCCTACAATGATTCAGGATCACTCCCAATTTCATAATGAGAAATTGAGCAGGATCTACCCATCCATCCCTCTATCTATCTATCTATCTATCTATCTATCTATCTATCTATCTATCTGTCTGTCTATCAAATCTGTATCTAGCTACTTATCTAGCTATCTATCTATCCATCTAATTGGGAACATATTCTACAATTAAGTAAGCAGAGTCAGCTTCCATTAGTTACTATTCATGTTTCTTTTCCCTTTTAATTATCAGGACTGCTTATGTTAATAAGTAAGTAAACTGCAAGCATTTATTAAGTGCCTCTGTGTAGCAGGCACTGTGCTAAGCACTGATTATATATGTTATCATTCCCAGAGACAAAAAAAAATTTGTTGTATTTGGGGTATACAGAAAGAAAGCAATTTTAGTGTTTAGTGGTTTTCACGGGCTACTAAATTTTTGTACCTAAATCAAATTCAAATTAAATTTTTGGACTCCATAAAATTTTGTAATTATTTCTTCCCTCTTTATTCATTTTATATTCAAAGTACTGAGTCATACAAGTTAATCTCCGAATTAAATCAAGTTAAACTAACAACCCAGTAATATAAATAAAATTGTTCTTAGATTCAGGGCAGTAAAGAATGAGGAATTACAAGGACCTTTTTGTCCAACTGAATGATTATAGGAAATTAGCTCAAGGAATGATGACTAAACACTATTTGAAAAGTTGTTGTTTTTTTTTTTTTTTAAGTTGGAAGATTAGGATTGACTAAAATGTAATGAGACTTTATGTATTTTGTTATTTTATTATTTTTTAAAATTTTTATTTTCCCCAGTTACATGTAAAGACAACTTTTTATTATACATGTGTATTTTTTTTACATATTTCCTTATGAATCATGTTGGGAGAGAAAAATCAAAACAAAAAGGAAAAACCAAGAGAAGTTAAAAAAAAAAAAAAAAGAAGGAAAAAAGTGGACATAGCAGGTGTTGATTTACATTCAGTCTCCATAGTTCTGTCTTTGGATGTAAGGTTTATTGGGACTTCCTTGGAACACTGAATTGCTGAGAAGAACCAACTCTTTCATAGTTGATATTCTACAATCTTGCTATTGCTTTGTACCATATTTTCCTGGTTCTTTTTATTTTGCTCAGCATCAGTTCATATACATCTTTCCAGGCCTAAGATTTACATGAACTGATGCTGAGTAAAACAAGCAGAACCAGTTATACATTGTACATAATAACAGCAAGAATGTGCAATGATAAACTATGAAAGACTTGATTTTTCTCAGTGGTTCAGTGATCCAAAGCAACCCCAATAGACTTTGAACAGAAAATGCCACCGACATCCAGAAAAAGAACTAAGGAGAATGTAATCAACATAAGCTATGTTCACTTCTTTTTTTCTGTTTTTTTCTCTCTGTCCCATGGTTTTTCCCCTTTGCTCTGATTTTTCTCTCCCAATATGATTCATAAAGCAATATATGTTAAAAAATAAAAGTTACTATAAAAAAGAAGTAATCAAGGATTATTGCCCTGATATTCTAGAACCAAAGGATAAAATAAAAATGCAAAGAATGTAAATAATCTTTCCAGGCCTTTCTGAAATTATCCTGTTCATCATTTTTATAGAATAATAATATCCATTATTTTCATATATCATAACAGGCATTTCCCAATTGATAGGCATCTACTCATTTTCCAACTCTTTGCTACCTCAAAAAGAGGTGCTGCAAACATTTTTGCACCTATGGATCCTTTCCCCTTTTAAAAAAATCATCTCTTTGGGATACAGACCCAGTAGACACACTGCTGAATGAAAGAGTATGTACAATTTAAAGCCCTTGGGCCATACTTCCAAATTGCTCTTCAGAATGTTTGAATCATTTCACAGTTCCACCAACAATGCATTAGTGTTCAAGTTTTCCCACATTCTCTCCAACATTTATTATTGTCCTTACTTGTCATTTTAGCCAATCTGAGAGGTGTAAGGTCATTCCTCAGAGTTGTTTTAATGTACATTTCTCTAATTAATAGTGATTTAGAGCATTTTTTCATATGATTATAGATGGATTTAATTTCTTCATCTCAAAATTGTCTGTTCATATCCTTTGATCATTTATCAATTGGGGTATGAATGTTATATTATATTTTTTTAAATTCCATAATATACCCAAATAAGTGACATGCTTCAAAATAGACACTATAATGGTGACCAAGAAATCATGAGGAATTTTTGGAGAATACCTCTTTTGAAAGTTATCTTCAGAGATATAAGGATTGTAAAAGAGCCTGGAATTGTGCTTTCATTGGCATAGAAAATTCCCATATAAGGAATTCCCATGAACAATTCAGGTTTATGTCTTTTCTGCAACCTATAGTCAAGAGAATTTCCTAGAGTACTAATTAGTTAAATGATTTTCTTATGGTCATATCATCAGCACAACTAAGTTCTGATTAATGTGAATAATGAATTCCTTGAAGTGGTAACATATATTCAAATTCACACTATTCAAAGTTATGGTTATGTAAAATATGGTCATTGCTTCCAACCTGATGGAAATATGAATATGATTTTTAATATTCTATTTTAAGAGATTATTCATACTAATAGGGACTCAGCTATATGTAGCAGAGATGGCACTTGTAGGACTATTCTCTTTTTACTATATCATACATTCAGTATGAGGTTATAAACCACACAAGAAAAATTGTAGTATTTTATTTCTCCCTCAGTTTTCTGTGAAACAATCATCCAATTGTCCATTATTAGCTCCAAAATCTTTTGTTTTTTTCTGAAACATAAATATGCCCTCCAAAAGATGAAACTTTATCAGTAACTTAATCAGTAACTAAGGAAATACTAAGATAAGATATTAAATTACTCAGGATCACACAATAGAATTAAAACTCAGGCTCTATCTATCCACTATGCCATCCAGCTGCCCCAACCACACATACATTTATCAGTAACTTAATTCAAAAGAATCAATCAAAAGCTCTAATGGCAGTTCTTAAAATGTTATGAGAAACATCAGTCCTTTCACATCAATCAAAAAACATCATCATTCTTCCCAAAGAAAATCAGTATGTATGTTTATTAATATATGCCAGGCACTCTACCAACCATTGGAGATTCAGAGGCAAAAATCAAGCACTCATCCTCAAGAAGCTTCTAGTTCATTTGGAAAAAATAATAATGATGATAATGAGAATATTTATACAATGCTTTTCATATATTTTCTCATAACTACCCAGAAGGATAGGTCTATTTTTCCTCCATTTTACAGATAAGAAAACTGTGGAAGGAGCTATTAGATGGTGCAGTGGATAGAGTGCCAGCCCTGAAGTCTAGAGGAGGGCCTGAGTTCAAATTGACCTCAGACATTTAATACTTCCTAACTGTGTGACCTTGGGCAAAGCATTCAAGCTCAGTTATCTCAGGGGAAAAAAAACTAATAACTAAGGAAATACTAAGATAAGATATTGAATTACTTACTCAGGATCACACAATAGAGTTAAAACTCAGGCTCTATCTATCCACTATGCCATCTAGCTGCCCCAACCACACATACACATATAGGTAGACATAAAATAAACACAAAATACATACACAATAATTTCAATTAGAGAAAGTCAAGCAGCTTAGGGGATCAATTGGGAAAGTGTACTTGAGCTGAGTTTTTAAGTGACAAGGAAGCTCATTCCAAGTATCAAAATGCTTTCTCTAATTGAAATTATTGTGTATGTATTCCGTGTTTATTTTATGTCTACCTATATGTGTATCTAGCACAGTTCCTTAAAAATTTTGTTGTTCAGTTGTGTCCAACTCTATTCAGTGTGGAAACAAATGCTGATCACAAATTGGACTTTTCATCAGGTAATAACAGTGAGTCAATTTTTAATTTAAAGAGGATTTAATAATAAGCATTTGCTATTTCTAACCACTGAGCTAACTCACTTCCCCTGACTTAAAAAATAGCAAAGGAAAAGAGTCTATCTTTTCCCTTGCACTTATAGCTACCACTTGCAATGGCTGATGCTAGATGGCTTGAGTTTTTCCCTCTACTCTTTCCCCAAAGCCATTCCATTCCAAATTACCCCATTGTACAACCTGTTCAATCTGATGCTGTGATTTTCTGGTTGCCCCCATCTATGTCTACCCTCTTTTGAAGCTATGCTTAAGTAAAGATTTGAAAATACTACTTTACCTGCATAGCCACATGAGATTCATTTTGTTCCTTTTTATCTTTTTTTAGTTTCTGCACAAGCAGTCCCTCCTGCTACTCTCTTGAGAACATACTGTTACTTAACATCCATGAACATAGGGCTTTTGGGGCTGTAAAGAATATGCAGTTCACCATGAGGCCTCTCAATTAGAGGGATTTGGTAACATTTTGATGTAGAGAATATAGTCTTTAGTTTCCAGGTTATACAGCCCTCCTTCCTTCCTATTCCTTAGAGGAAAGAAGTCATTCCAGGTGAATAGGACAAAGTGGCATAAAGATTAAGATTTAGGAAAACTAAAATGCAGGAGTATGAAGAATGAGGATAATTTAAACCATTTGTGTCTTTGGTTAGACGAACAGATACCAATTTATTTTCTTCAAATGTTCTTTGTTGATTTCATGCATATTTATGATACTTCTATAATTTTAAGCACAGAATTTTAATAAAAAATGAAGCAGGCTATCACGCTGTCACCTTCTGGCTTCATGATGCATTGAATTTATATTCACAATCTAAAATCCGATTATGTTTTCCAATTTGTTGTATATATGACTATGGAGAGTCAGAGGCCATTGTTTTGGTCTTTATCACCTCCAGTTTTCTTTCATCATTCTACTTTATTGTTAGGAATTTTCATTATTGATTACTGTCTTATCCAAGGTGTTATTTTTAGACCTTTAATATCATTTCATTAATTCTTTTATTTCTTGCCACACTGGATTATCATATAGCAACTGATTTATTTTCATTACAAAGTTATTTATGTCAGTGGTCCACACTCTTTGTGTCATACTTTGCAAAAAGACAGCTGCTATGAGGTAGAAAGAGATCTGGAGGTCAAAAGACTTAGCCTTATGCTAAAAGTGTGACTTAATTTTAGTAACTTTATTAATTTACTTACTTTCCCCCAGGAAAATGGGTGGAACAATACTTGGAATGGCACCATAACATAGGAGATAAGAGTACTAGCTTTGATATTAGGAAACCCTGGGTTCTAATGCTATCCCAGACACATGCTAGTTTTGTGATAATTAACTTTACCTTTCAATTCCTCAGGCAATTATTCTATAAAGTAAATTATAGAGGAGTTGCTGGTACTAATTTCTACTCTGGGAGTTCTCCTCATGAAACCAAAAACTCAAATTCCCTCTCCACTCCCAACCAAAGTATATTTGTGCCATCTACTGCATTGGGTTTTTGTTGGAAAATCTTTTCTAAATGTTAAAGTAGTATAAAAACACGAGCTGTTATTTCTAAGAAGTAGTCCAATATAGATTTCCTTCTCAATATTAATATCATAATATCTTTGGTTTCAATATATGAATTGTATTATAATTCATATTTTAATTTTTAATCTAAATGTTATATTATTCTGAAGTAGTCTTTGTTATATCATAAAGCTTAATTATTCTGAATGCTAAGAATGTTTTGAAATTATTGTTTATACAGTGAGTGGAGCAGAAATGATTGCATTGATGTGGAGAACCATCGGTGTGGAAATTTCCACCCTCAATGGAGACCAACAACTTCTTTCCAAATTAGTCTTATAAACTTGCCCAAGCATACTGAGAAGTTAAGTAACTTGAACAGGGTCTCACAGACAAAATATGTCAGAAGTGAGACTTAAACCTTAGTCTTTCTGACACCTGTGGCCAGCCTTTTATCTACTAAACTATCTACCCTGCCTCTTTAAGGAGTGTTTTATTTCTGTAATTGAATTTTTGATCAATTGAGGGATAATCCCCTAAAAAATATGGATAGTCTCATGAAAAATCATTCTAAAAAATGCAATCTGCAGTCTTAAAAATTAATCACTCCAGATAACAAAAACCTGGGAGTGCTCAGGAACCTCATTATGAAGAGAACAACAATTTAGATCACTGGATAATGGATTTAGAATTGGAAGGGACTTTGGAGATCACTGAGTCCAAAACTCCCATTTAAGTGATTTTACCAGGGGCCATGCAACTAACAACCATCTAAAACTGAATTTGAATTCATTTTCCCAGCCTCCAAGTCCTGATTTATATCCAGGAAAACTCCTGTATTAAAAAAATTCTGGAGTTCTAGGGACTAGTCTTAGTTACACAACTAATTAGCTCTGTAACCTTGGGAAGGATAGTTTAACTGTGCTTCATTTTCCTATTATTCAAAAAAAAGAAAGACTTTTTAACCTCCAAGTTCTTTCCATCCCTAAATCTGTAATCCCGTGGATGTCTTTAATGTTTATATAATATTCTAACTAGAATATAAAAGATACAGATCACTGTTTTCTTAATTTAAACCTTGTTTGCTTTTCTTGTTTTCTTATGATTCACCTCTTTCTCCCAGAAGCAATACAAAGGGAAAAGGTAATAATCTGGTTGATTGAAATTTTGCTGAATCATTTAATGAGAAATAGTTCAGTGGTTTATAAAGAGAATGGACAGTGGGGCCTCATGCTGGGTACATAAAAGGTACTTATTAAATGTTTATGGAATTGATTGGAAATTATTTAAAATCTGTTGTGAGCAGTTCTAATAATCATTTTGACTTAGTTTCTTAATATGTAATATGGAGATAATGTCAAACATTCTGTGCCAGGTATTTATTAAGTCTGTGCTGATCATTGAGATTATAAAGAGAAAAATTAAATAGCTCTTGCTCTCAAGGATGTTATGGCTAATATTCTGGGATATTATATGGGGAAATACTGATAACCAAAAAATTACAAATAGCAAGTTTTATAATAAGCAACTAAAGTCCTCCAAATACATGGCCAAGATCTGGGTTCTTTGCTATGTTTCCTTTCTATTTCCTCATTAGGCAACTTTCTGAAAAGTAATTAGGTCTTCTAGCAGATTCTCTTTGAACCAATATTTAGGACTCAGAAAGTGATTGATATTGGTGAGTGAAATTGTATTTTAGATTGTTTAAATATAACTCCATTCTCTCAAGATTATTTTTTTTTGTATCTGTGGTCAGAATTGTCCTTAGAATAAGAGTTTTGAACCTTCTCTACCGCATCTATGAGACAAACAAAATTAATTGCTTGTATAAAAGTCAAAGAATAACTTTTATTATCTGAATTATGTGGCTACTTAGTGACTTCAGTTTAGCAGTTTGGAGTATTTTGGGGAAGCATAAGAAATTGTTTATAAAAACAAATTTGTGAGCAAAATTGTTCCTAATTTTGAAATGCTTAATATTCATCCTTGCACATTCCAGATGGAATAAATTAAGAAAGAAGTCTGAGCAAAAATCACATGCATAATATCAAGCAGTTATACTAAGCCTTTGAATAGGTTACCCTCACTTCTGGGCACTGGAGAAAGCTCTCTATTTGTCCCTGAAAGAAGTCCCCTTCACTTAAGATTCATAACATTTAAACAGAATGAGTTCTGGGCAAATTGTAGTTTAAGAGAGAGAAAATTGCATTAAGTATTTTACTGATATTTTATATATGTATATAAATATATAAATATTTTGGTACAGCACAAAGCATTCTGGATTTCAAGTTAAAGGACCTCACTTCAGAGCTCTGTTCTGACCCTTACTTGTAAGACGTTAGTCAAATTATGTAATTCTTTGGGACCTCAGTTTATTAATCTGTAAATTGTGATGATCAAACTAGATGATCTATAAAGTTCTGAATTGATCAATTGCTGATAAACAATGAGTCAATATCAGGACAGGAAAGAAAGATAATAGTTGCATCTAACATTTATGTTGAACTTTAATTTCTGCACCATAATTGTTGTTTTTGAATTATTCAGTCCTGACTGACTTTCATGACTTAATGGACCATAGCATGCTAGGTACTTCTATCCTCTCTGTAAGGGTCCTTTAAATGGGCAGCCACAGCGCAACAGGAGATTTGAGTGTCCCAGAAGTAATCTCTGTGGATATAGGACTGCCCTGTGGGTGGGATCCTGGCCATGTAGAGATAGCTTCGTAATGGGTGATGGCTCTCTTGCTGGTTGGCTGTGTGTGTGACCTCACAAGCCCTTTATAAGCCCACTGCTTGCAGCCAGTTGCTCCCTAGCCTGGGGTTGCTGAGCCAAGCTAATGGATAACCCAGAGAGGTAAGGAGTTTGGTAGTGAACATGTGGTTCTTCAGACCAGGTGTTCACTAGGGAGCTGACAAGTCAGGGCATTAAGTCAGGGCATTATGTGAGTAAGTATAATAAAGGCTTTTAAGATTACACGTGGCTGTTCTTGAGTGTGCTACTGGTTATTAAAATACTATTCAAGAAATCGTAGCCAGAGACCTTTGAAGGCCTCAGAGGAGGCTAGCTGGGTAGAGTTGACACTGCAAAGGTCAGTGGTCAAAGGTACTATGTTGGGCCTAGGACAGACTGGTAATAGTAACTGCCAGGAGGGCATGTTACACTCCCCTCTCTCATTTTAATTTGTTCATTGTTTCCACAATACTATCTATTCATCTCATCCTCTGTTGTCCCCTTTTCCTTTAGCCTTTAATCTTTTTCCACACCCAGGTCTTTTCCAATAAGTCTCATCTTCTATGGCCAAAATATTTAAGCTTCAGTTTTGGAATTTGACCTTCCAGTGAATTGCCTGAATTATTTTTTTTTAAATATTGACTGATTTGTTCTCCTTGCTGAGCAAAGAACTCTCAAAAGTCTTTTCCAGTACCGCAGTTCCAAAGCATTGATTCTGTAGCACTCTTCGTTCTTTATAACTCCCTTAGCCATATATTGTTGCTGGAAAAAACCATAGCTTTAATTATACAGACCTTTGTTAGCTAAATGATATATTGGCTTTTTAGGATGCTGTCCAGATTTGCCACAGCTTTTCTTCTAAGGAGTATAATGTCTGGGCTAGCTCTCTGGAGGGCCTCAAGATCAGTCAGAGTCAGGATCAATCTAAGACTTTGGTCTTTAAGAGGAGAAGTGAGGAGGCAAGCAAGCTGCCACATATCTTGCCAAAGATGAATTCTGGACACTGGAGTCTGGAGCCTGAATTCTCTCTTCTTGTCCTTCAGCAGAGCGACTCTGACCTCTCTCCCTCAGCCCTCCAGTCCTTGTCTTTGATTACCTCACCACCACACATTCAGCAAGCACCAATGGTGAGGAAAGTCAACTCATTACCATCTCATTTAAATATATGTATATAGAACCATTATCTCACATCAAATAGGTAATTAGCCTTAAGTGCTCTGCTGTCTGATTCAAATACACCTTTTCAGAGTAACCATCCTTTACTATCTCATTTAGTTCTCACAACCCCATGTATAATTTCTCTTGTTTTACAGCTGAAGAAAATTGAAAAAATTTTATTACTTGACTAAGATCAAACATCTATTAAACATGTAACATAGGATTTTAACTAAGATCTTGAGTCCAAGTTCCAGCACTCTATCCAATAAACTACTCAAGCTAAATTAAGAATCCAAAGACTTTTTTTCAATTAGCTCTGATCGTTATAATTTATATGACCTTAGTAAGTCATTTAACTGTTTGAGACCACAATTTCCTCATCTGTAAAAAGAGGATGTTGAATTTTAAGTGATCTCTAAGGTACCTTTTAGATCTAATTCTAAATGTGATCAATATGACTCCTAGGGATCAAATTACTGGAAATTTATTACATCATATTTTTAAAGCTAATTTTAAAAATCCACTCATGCTCCAAAATGTCAGCTTGCCCATTATTTTCAATTGTTCCCCTAACTAATTTTATAAATTCAGCCTTGCTTTTTGTATGCTTACTACACCCACACTCTACCCAGGTACACAGAGCCTTCCCTTTCTCACTGGCAGCCGGTAGTAACATATGACATAGTTCACTTGTTCTATTCTATTTCAGATCATGGACAGTTAAAAGGTCATTATAAATGATGAGAATTCAACACAGTTCATTGTTTCCATTCCCCTTCCCCAACTCCATGCCTACACCCTTTTCATTACCCATAAGACTAAGTGAGAGAGATTAAATCAGCAAGAAATGGAAGGTCTCCATTTTCTGTCCTCCTCCCCCATAATGTGGGGAAAATGGCAACACTGATTTTGTTACCTTTTTTTCTCCACTGCTTGGCCTCAACTGAATGGAATTAAGCAAGCTGAGTTTGAGGATTCTTAAAACATAAAGTCAATGAGAAAGCCCTTTCCCCTTCTTACCCCTTCCCAAGCCATTTCCTTATTCTCATACATGCCCTCTCCATACAAAACCCAAGACCAAACAACTTTTTAAATGTGTCATCTCAGAGCTGACTCAACTTTTTTCTCTGAAAATGTAAGTCTTCAGAAAGATAAAAAGTTCATTTGGTAGGCTCTATTACTTTTAAATAAAATAAAATAATATGATGCAGGGTTTGTGTCAGTGGGACCTGGGTTTAAATTCTAACTATGCTTCTAATTACAGGCATAACATTAAGCAAGCCACAATTTTTTGGCCCAAAATTTGTCTATGCATTAAAATAAAACAAAAGAAACAAAAATGAAGGAGTTGAATTATATATAAAGCTCTTTTGCCCTTAATTTAGTGATAGTGTGATACCACTGTGTGATGAAAAGAACACTAGATTGAGCATCAGGAGACTTACCTTCTAGCTTTTAACTTGTGGAATGACTTTTGATAAGACAACTGATCTAAGTTTCAATCTCCTTATCTGCAAAGGTTGAATTAAATGATCTCCAGATTCCCATATGAATATAAATGTCTATTAAAATATTTTGTCTTTTCACCAAGATGAAAATTTTGGTCTTCTTGGTCAACAAAGCAAGACCATTTTCAAAAGCCATTTCACAATATACCTCCCATCTCATAACAGATAATAAAACTGACAAGTTATCATCTAATAATTCTCACATTAAGAATCCTAAATACTTTTTTTCTCCTTTCTGTCATGAAATTTAGTGATCAAAGCTCAATTGGGCAGGGGAGGGAGGAAGAAAACAAGATGTGTTATTAAAATATGTTTTTTTTTTCTTTTGCCAGATTTTACTTCTAATGATAACATCTTGAAGTCAGTCTATTAAAAACACATACACACACACACATATGACACAAATATATACATACAACAAAATATTGCATTAGATTCCAATTAAGCTATCAGAAGTAATTGAATCTTGCTACAGCAAACTTTTAAAGGATAATGTAATGTGAAATTTGGGCAAATTAGGTATCAATCAATAAACATTAAGTGCCAACTTTGGGCCAGGCACTGTGCAAAGTGCTTGGGATACAGAAAGAGGCAAAAGATAGTTCCTGCCCTCAAGGAGTTTACAATCTAATAGGAGACAAAAACACACACAAATACACACACACACACATACATTTTATATATAAATAAATATATATATATGTATATATATATATATATATATATATATACATATATATATATATATATACAAAACAAGCAGAGAGAGAGGATATACAGGAAATGCATATATATGTGTGTATATATATATATATATATATATATATATATATATATATATATGTATAAAGAGAGAGAGAGACAGAGACAGAGAGACAGAGAGACAGAGACAGAGAAGCAGAGAGACAGAGACAGAGGGCGACAGAGAGAGAGGAATAATAGAAAATAATTACCAGATAAAAGGCACTAGAATTAAGAGGGGTTAGAGAAGGCTTTCTGTAGAAGGTAGAATTTTATTTGGAACTTAAGGGGAGGGAGCAGATAAACAGTTGGAACAGAAGAGGAAAAGTGTTTCAAGCATGGAAAAATCCAGAGAAAATATCCAAAGCCAAGATAGAATTATTTGTTCATTGAACATCCGGAGTCTAGTGTCATTAGATCAACAAGTATATTGCAGGAAGTAAGGTACAAGAAGAATAGAAAGGTAGAATGTTTTGTATTTGTTCCTGGAGGCAATAGGGGGAGTTTATTGGGGGAGGGTAGTGGAGGGAGGCAGAAAGGAAGGGTAGTGACAGAACTGGACCTGGGCTTTAGGACAGTCAAATGAATCAATGAAGAATGGATTGGAATGGGGAGATTCCAGACAAGCAGCCCCACAGCAGGATATTTCAACAATTCAGGGATGAAGTGTTGAATGCCTACACACAAGAGATGGCAGTAAAACAGGAAACAGGGGAGTGTATTAGAGAAATGTTGTAAAGGTGAAATTTTCAGGCAGTGGCAATAACTTGGTTATGGGGAGAGGGATCAGTAGCAGGAAGTAGAGGAAGGTAGTGAGGAATCCAAGATAGCTCCTAGATTTCCAGCCTGTGGGAATGGGAGGATGATATTGCCTGGGAAGAAGCTGGGGGGTGGAGGTAGAGAAGGAGTGTCAGTGGGAAAGATAATGAGTTCTGTTTTGGAGTTCTATATAGGAATACCAAGTTTTATTGTGCTTCACTTTATTGCACTTTGCAGTTAATGTGTTTTTATAAATTGAAGGTTTATAGCAATCCTGCATCAAACAAGACTATTATTACTATTTTCCCAATAACACATGCTTACATTTTGTCTCTGAGTCACATTTTATTAATTTTCACAATATTTTAAAGTTTTTCATTATTATTTTATTTTGCATGGTGATCTATGATCAGTGATTTTTGATCTTACTATTGTAATTGTGATGAGGAAACCCCCAAACTATTAAAATCTCCTTGGACTCTGCCTCAGGGACTCCCTCAGGGACTCTGCCCCACCCCAAGCACAAATAGTTTCCTCCTTATCTAAAAATCCATTGAATTCTATTTGAATTCTAATCCTGGCTGAATCTCAAACAGGAAGCCAACCAGGGACTCCATCCACAAGCCCCTTCAGATGGACCAAATCCCCCTTTCCCCCCATTATAAAAAGGGCTAAAGTGGAGTCCTCTCTTTGCAGACATCCCAAACATGGAATCCTTACGCCAGTCATGTCAAGGATTTCTGCCCACCAGAACCAAACCTGGCTCTGGTGTTTTCCTACCTTTTAACCTTACTTCCAAACCCCATAATAAACATCTCTTATCAATCTAAGTTTTTGGGTCTGTAAATTCCTCCTGTGCCACTACTAGACTTCATTTAACTCTGTATCCTTGCACTGAATCCAAAGGGTTGCAGGGGAGCTCTATTTGACTCCCTGTACCCCGAAACCTGCCACTAGACCTCAATTAATCCTAATTTCATTTAGGTACCCTTTATCTAGTTCTCATCAATTGTTTGCGGGCATCACAAATCCTTTCCATATAAAATAGCAAACAATCATAACGATTGTGTGTATTCTAACTATTTCACCCACTTAACTCTTCTGTCTCTGTTCCTCTCCTGTAGCTTCCCTAATTCCCTGAGATACAACAATATTGAAATTGGACCAATTAATAATCCTACAATGATCTTTAAAAGTTTAAGTAAAAGAGAAAATTAATCAATATGACAAACTTCATTGTTGTCTTATTTTAAGAAATTGCCCCAGCTACCCTAACTTTCAGCAACCACCACCCTGATAGTCAGCAACAGCTAACTAATTCTGGACACATTCACCTCAAGGCAGATAATTTGAATACTTATTCAAGAAAGGAAACAAAGTGGAAAAGATAACCAAGCCCAGACACAAATTCCTATTTGAGTCCCCTTCTCTACCTGACAAGTGAGAGCAATAGATTATAGGGTCAAAGGAAGAGACTAAACTGTTAGCTATTTTTCCCTTTAAGTGATATAGCACCTTGGTCCTTGCTACTGTCATGGAGTACAGAAAAGACCATGGGATCACAATGTCGTACTAAAACACCAAGCCCTTTTATCACTGGTTCATCTTGCTAGCCAGGAAGTTTGTCATTTCAGACTCACCCAAATCCTGAGTTGTAGGTATGATTAATCAGAATCAGGCAGGAATGGGCACATGCTTTTTAGAAGTCACATTTTACAGGACTAAAACTAGATATCACAAGAGTGAAAAAGGACAGTAATGCTCTTAAAAAGAACATGGCAGGGGCTGTAGTTCTGGGAATATGATTAAAATATCATGACAGTCATACACATATATGCAGTTTTTCATTTTTCCACATAAAAAAGAGCATTGATTACTAGCAGTATTATTATGAGGGTCTGGCTTTAGATTGCATCTGCCTTTCTTTCCTCCTATGACGGGAAAATACCATTCTTTCTTCACAGTTATAATTTATTGCTGAAAGTGCTGCTTATTTTTTTCTTTTCTCATCAGACAAGAGAAATCAAGTTCAGCATTTCCAACAGTAAAAACTGGTGATAGAATACAAAGTGAGGGAAAGTAACCTGATTTTAATAGAATATAATTGTAAATCAATGTCCTGATGCTGGCGGGAACATGAGGAGGAAGTCAGATTGAACCTGAAGACTTCAGAATTTACTAAACAGACGTCAGGATTAGAGAAAATTGTTTTCTATAAATTATTCTGATTTCCATCAGAACTGTCATTTTAATTATTTAACCAGGAAAAAGGAGATATTTTAAAGATTTTTATTGTTTGTGGATTGTTGTCAAGTTTCTTACTGGAAAAGTGTTAAGCTTATATTTTGAAAGTAGAAAATCTTCTGAGAAAAGCAATGTATTTGGCAAACTGGAGAGTTATAGTTAGAAGTCATCATTTCAAAGAATAAGATGCCAAAGATGAAAAGAATTTGTAGTCTGTCAAAAGATAATTTCTGTTCTTGGCCGGAAACCCAAAGCATTCTCTCAATTCTCATTCTTAGAAGATGCTATCATGTTGTGCTACTCAAAGACACTCAAAAATTAAAGAATCACAGAATGTCAAAGTTGGCTGGGACCTCAGCTGTCATTTTAACCAACCCTTACCCAAAAAAATGCTAATTTGTATAATACACTCAACCTGTAGTCATCCAATCTTTGTATAATGACCTGCTATAAGGGAAACCTGCCACCACCCAAAGCCCATTTCAACAATAGATATCTTTAATTGTTAAGGCATTTTCCCCCCTTTAATTAGTTTTAATAGATCTCTTTGCAACTTTCACTTGTTTCTTCTCTTCAAGTAGCCAAACAGAACTTACCTACTCCCTCTTCCATATTACTGCCTTTTATATACTTAGTCTCCTTCTATGACATGGATTCAAAATCCTTTACTATTTTCATTGCTTTACTCTGGATGTCATCATCCATCTAATAAATTTCTCCCTAAATGCAGGCCTTTAGAATTGAATATAAAACTCTAGATTTGATCTGACTGGTACAGAGTAGAACAGGATCATAAGATATTTATTTATTCCTAGAAACTATTCCTCTCAAGAGCCATTCCCTAATTGAGAAATGATCAAAAGATATGAAATATGCTCAAAGAGTTATAATATTATGTATATCCTAACAATACCACTGCTAAGTGTGAATCCCAAAAAAGGTTTAAAAAAAGGAAAAGGACCTATATGTACAAAACTATTTATAGCAGCTCTATTCTTAGGGCAAATAATTGGAATATGAAAGAATGCCCATCAATTGGGGAATGGCTGAATAAATTGTGGTATATAATTATGGGGGAATATTATTGTTCTATGACAAATAATGAGAAGGATGCTCTCAGAAAAACCAGGAAAGTCCTCTATGAACTTAAACAAAGAGAAATATACTGTATATAAAGTAATAACAATGTTGTGGGATGATCAGCTGCAAATGACTGCTATTCTCAGTAATACAGTGATCCATAATTACTATGAAGGATTTATGCTGAAAAATGCTATCCATACCCAAATTAAGAACTGATTGTGTCTGAATACAGATTGAAGTATACTTTTTTTTTCCCCTTTATTCTTCTTGAGAGTTTTTTTGGGCATAGAGAGATATATGTTTTCTTTCACAACATGACTTTTATGGAAATTTGTCGCAAAATTTCACATGTGCCTTCTTAAAAGAGGTTGGAGGTGGGGAGAAAAAGAGAAAAGGTGGAACTCAAAGTTTTAAAAACAAATGTAAAAAATTGTTTTACCTATAACTGGGAAAATTTTTTAAAAAATTAAAAGCAATCCAAAATGTTCCTCTGTCAAAAGACAGTGTGATAAAGTAGCCAGAAAGAGCCAATCTCAAAGTCAGGAAAATGTTGGTTCATACTCTTACTATCTTCTTCTTATTATTAAACTACTTAAATTCTAAGTACCACAGGTAACTCCCTAAGACATGAAATGGCAGAAGGGTGTGTCAATTTGCAATGGTAGATGGAGTTTATCCTTGGAAAAACTTATTTCATCAATTAATTCTCAACCCTAAATCCTCCAAAATGTTTGGTTAATATAGCCTAAAATATAGTAAGAATGACCATTAATACTCTTTCTATAGTGCAGAAATCTAATACATTGATTTGTTCCTACTACTTGAGAACTAGTCCACTTAAAATTGTGGACTATACAATGCCTAAATCATAAAATCTCTCTCCAGATGACAAATACTCAATATTTGTACACCAAATGTTTACAGAAAAATAACTCAAAAGTGTTCATTTGTTTATTAGTTCCCCTCAAACCTTTAAAAGACATTTCCCAAGATTCTAACCTTTGGATACTTTCTAAAGAACACTTCTTTGAGAGAAAAAGGTAAAAAAGCCAAGGCTATATAGAAGAGACCCAAAATTGTGTTTGTTGGGTTTGGGGGCTTTATATGATAAAACCTTATTTCTTGATGTTAAGCTTAAGTATGTCTTCTTGTTTTCATCTCAGCAGTTATCCATCACTAGAAAGCTTACCACTTGTCAAAACTATTGATGAGATTCCTCTTTAAATATGAATTGGATTTTATGTCACCTGAGGATCCTTCCAACACTACATATCTATATATAATATCTATACCCTGGTGCTTCTACTAGTTGATCCTTCATGTCAGTGATTCAATCAGACAGTGATATTACACAAAGTTCCTTTATAGACACAAGGACATTTCTAATACAATATTTTTAAAGAGTTTAACCTTGAAATAGAGTATGTATCTGTGAAATTAATTCTCATCTAAAATATCTGCTTGCTGGAAAAAAAATTAGCTGCCAGAAGAACAGAAATAAAAAAAGGAAGTTTACTTTTGGGGATCTTTTTAAACATTTTCCTTCTGTGTTTCTTTCTATTTTTAAGTAGTGTTTAACAGACAAATTATTCTCACAAAAAAGTTAGTTTGAATGTGAAGTAAGTTTTCTACTGTATGTCCTTCAAACAACCAGTAATTAAAATGTACTAGTAAAAAATATTAAATATGTGAATATATTATATTCAAGAACTTAACGAGTTGGGAAGAAAACATTTAGTTAATTTAGGATTACTTTTTCTCCAAGTATGACCTCAAGGCATACTATGATATCTTTTAAAAATATATATTAAATGTATGATGATTTGCCTTTTTTTAAAAGAAGTATTTTTATTTTTATTTTATTATAGCTTTTTATTTACCAGTTATATGCATGGGTAATTTTACAGCATTGACAATTGTCAAACTTTTTGTTCCAATTTTTCCCCTCCTTCCCACCTTCTCCCCCAGATGGCATGTTGACCAATACATGTTAAATATGTTAAAGTATAAATTAAATACAATATTAGTATACAAGTCTAAACAGTTATTTTGCTGTTCAAAAAGAATCAGACTTTGAAATAGTGTACCATTAGCTTGTGAAGGAAATCAAAAATGCAGACAGACAAAAATAGAGGGATTGGGAATTCTATGTAGTGGTTCATAGTCATCTCCCAGAGTTCTTTTGCTGGGTATAGCTGGTTCAATTCATTACTGCTCTATTGGAACTGATTTGGTTCATCTCATTGTTGAAGAGGGCCATGTCCATCAGAATTGATCATTATATAGTATCGTTGTTCAAGTGTATAATGATCTCCTGGCCATGCTCATTTCACTCAGCATCAGTTGATGTAAGTCTCTCCGGGCCTTTCTGAAGTCATCCTGCTGGTCATTTCTTACAGAACAATAATATTCCATATTATTCATATACCACAATTTATTCAGCCAGTCTCTAATTGATGGGCATCCACTCAGTTTCGTTTCTGTCCACTACAAAGAGGGATGCAACAAACATTCTTGCACATACAGGTCTCTTTCCCTTCTAAAAGTAGTATTTTTAAAAAGAATTATGTAGTGATAATTGGATATGTGATAAAATTAAAAGGTGAGCTAGAATTCTATCAGTAGCAAATAGTACTGGGCAACATTATGCTACTCCATAATTAAATTCATATTTATTAACTATGAATAGGTAACATTGATGCTACTCAACTTACTCTCTTCCTAAACATTTATTTTCTCCCTATTAATTTTTATTTACTTGCCCATGGTTCAGCATCTTCAATTTCTTTTTACAGGTCATTTCACTGAAATACTCATTTCTCCCTTCCCTTCCCTCGAATTAGTACCATAAGATGTGTGTGAAGTACAAATATAAGAGACAAGGAGCCCTGTCCATTACTCTCACTGAGAGTCATTAATTTGGGAAAGGAGGGTCATAAAAGCAACATGCTGAGTATCCATAGAGGAAACCTCATAAAGACAAAGAAAACAAAGGTAAATTTAGGGGAAAATATGTACTTCAATTACAAGTAAAGTACATGGTTGCTTGAGGATACCGTCATACCTCTTCCAATAGAAAGCTATCCCTTCAATGGATAATTATTCTCTATCAATCATGTATATCAGTAGACATGAACTAATTATTTTTAATCTGCTTAGTTCATTTAATTAGAGTTTAAACTATTAGAATATTAGTCTGTAGAACTAAAAAAAGTAGCAGTGCTTTATAGGACCAAACTGGAATACTAGGATTATAATTGCATCAGCTAGTATATTGTCTGTTCCACATATGTGTCTTTGGTTGTTTTTCCTTTCTATGGGCCTAGGTTTCCTCATCTATAAACTATAGGGTTTATCAGAGTTTGTCATCACACAATCTTTCTTTATTGTGTACAATGTTCTCCTGATTCTGCTCACTTCACTCAGTATCAGTTCATGTAAATCTTTCCAGGCTTTTCTGAAACCAGTCTCCTCATCATTTCTTATAGAATAACAATATTCCATTACCTTCATATACCATATTTTGTTTTGCTTTGGTTTATTATTATAAATAACTTATAAATTATAAATTATCACTGTTCTGAAAATTCAATAGGAATTGAAATTGTCTCCTTCAAACATACCACTAGTCAGTACTTGAATAAAAATTATTTCAACTATTGGTATAAATCACAAAGTGTCTTAGTTTACCTAGTTGGTTGCTGGATTAGATGGTTAAATAGAGTGGGATAGATTAGGAAGCATAATGGAACCCAAAAAAAAAAAATCTGTTACAGCATTTCAAATGCACAGCTGTTCAGTAAATAGATAACAGCTGTTTCTGAGAGCATGAAATAGCTATTAGGTAAGGTAGTTTTTTTTTGTCCTGTAGTAGTTTGCAAAAGTTTATATAATAGGCCCAAGAGGCCTACATAAGAAAGTAGCTTTTAATCCAGTTACCCAAATAAATGTATATTGAATCAGACAAGTGTCTTACCACAGTAACTCATTTGCTCCCTTGGTTGAAACAAAATACAATTACTGCCAACCATTAATAGATCTAAAATAACATTTGCTTTTTTCACTCTAGATTCCTTAAAGAATATAATTGGAAGAAGGGAGAAAATGGAAAATATTGTTCTTCATTTGGAGTAAGGAAACTCTTGTTTTGTATTTGGGTAAATTTCCCTGGACATCAGTTTTGCTGTTTGTAAAATAGGGATATTGAACTACATAATCTCTGAATTCTAGCTCAAGCTCTATTATCCTATTCTAATGGACAGCTAAGTGGTATAGTGTTTAATGTTGATGCTTTTCTTTGTTTGTTAATTACTTTGGTTCTGCCTTTTTAAAGGCTTGAGTATTTATGTCTGATTTTGCCCCTTTTATATGTTTATCATTATTTATGGTTAATACATTTATACTAGAAGGTTTTCATCTCCTCTCATATCAAATATCAATAAATGAACAAAACAAGACTGAGGAATTTCCTAAGGAAAGAAAAAACAGCTGATTCTCTATATACACAGGGAAGACTAGGGGTATTATGGGAAAGAGATGTTAACTTTTTGGATCCAAATAAAAGAAACTCTGGTTTTCATGGTATGTTGTCAGTAATGAAAGATCAGATGGCCATGTGCTATTAGCCAGCATTATGTTGTACATATATTTTAAGAATTTTAAGGAACTTTATTTTTAAATGTTTTATTAATGCTTTTTTAAAAATAGATAGGGCTGTCACTTTGAAATGCCCCAACCTCCTCTCTTATAAAAAAGGAGTATGGAGAAGCAAAACAAACACATTTGACAAGTATGATATTATATGCTTAATTCTGCACCAATAATAGTTTCTCTACCAAAAGGGGAAGGTGGTGTATTTTTTAAACCAAGACAGATAAGTGGTGCTCTGGACAGAGCACTAGGTCTGCAGTCCAGAAAACCTAAGATCAAATCCAACCTCAGACATTTCCTAATTCTGTGATGCTGGAAAAGTCACATAACTTTTGATTGCCTCAATTTCCTTAACTGTGAAAAAGGGATAATAATAGCACTGGCATCCCAGAGTTGAACAACTAAGATCATATTTTTATATTTTATATTTTAGTATTTTTACTAATTTATATATTTCATATATTTTAGTAGTGCCTGGCACAGAGTGGGCATTTAATAAATGCTGATTCCTTTCTTTCCCCTCCCTGCCATTAAGACTGGTCATCATTCTTTACATTTTCTTTTACATTATTATAGTGACAGTGTGTATTTTACATTCAATTTCTGCACCATCCCAGTGATGTGGTTAAAAAACCAGGGGCTTTTGTTTTAAACATAAGTGCTGCTCAGGATTCTGTCATTGGCCTTTTTTCCCCTGATCTTTGTCAACATCAAACATAACTAATCTTTATTCCCAGCTGCTTTGAGCATCTCCACATGGATATCCTGCTAATACATCAAATTCAATGTAATCAAGACAAAATTGAGCATCTTCCACACTAAATCAGTTCTTCCTTCTGAATTCCCTATTCTCTCTGTCATTTAAATTCAAAAAGTTCATGAATTCTAAATTAATGCCTCTTCTACAACCAATCAGTTCTGCCAATGTGACTTCCATATTGTCAATTTGTATCCATATTTTCTTCTTTTAGTTTTCTTTTTATTATTAAGTTAATAAACATCAGTATTTCTTCATCTAATAAGAGCAGAAAATTAGGATTATATGTGACACCATGAATCTCTATTATAGGTAGCTTTTTTTAAAAAAGTATATATTAAATTGAACTCAGTAGCACCAACAGTCCCCTAAATGCTTTTGAACCTTCTGCTCTCTTCCAGGTATTATTTTAAATGGTTCATCAAAACTTTGTTCTTTCTTTTCTCTCTCTTAACTCTTTTTTTTTTTTTTTTTTTGGAGGAGGTGTGAAGGAGCATGTACATCTTTTCTATTTCTCTGGTTAGGACTTTATTACCTCTTTCCATATTACTGTAACCTCTAATTAGTCTTACAATATGCATTTCCTGTCCTGCTTTTTAAAGCAGTTTCAATCATGTCAATTCATTTTCAAGCATCTCTTTTAATCCCTTTAGTTGTTGTTCCATTGATCAATAAAGAAAGCTTATTAGCCTAACATTCAATATGAGCAGATTCTATACTATCTTAGCATCAGGGGCAGCTAGGTGGCGCAGTGGATAGAGCACCAGCCTTGAATTCAGGAGGATCTGAGTTCAAATGTGGTCTCAGACACGTAACACTTCCTAGCTGTATGACCCTGGGCAAGTCACTTAACCCCAGCCTCAGAAAACAAAACTAAACTAAACAAAACAAAACAAAACAAAACAAAATCTTAGCATCATTACTCTGTATAAAAGTCAGAGAAACTTGGATTTGACAAAAAGTCCTACCCCTCATATAAAATAGGGTACAAAGGGTAATATGAGGAGGAAAATAGCTAGCATTTACATAGCACCTACTATGTGCCAGGTACTGTGATAAACATTTTACAAATATCATCTCATTTGATCCTTACAATAATTCGACAAAGTAGTGTGCTATTGCTATTTCTATTTTATAACCAAGGAAAATCAAGAAAACAGAGGTTAATTGCTTTGTCTAGCTAGTCAGTGCCTCAGGCCAAATTTGAACAATTCTCTGCCTAAAATGAAAATTATAGTGTAGAGAGCTGGAACTCTAGAGAAATATATTTGAAACAAGGTGTTAACTCAGTGGAATTTATGAGATAATGGTTCTCTAGTTCACATATATAGTTAGTACTTAGTATGATGATGTAATGGTTCTCTAAGTTCACAAATATTCAGTATGCTGTAATGATGTAATTATAATAAGGTATATAAGGGGCTAAGAAGGACTGGAAGATAGACATTCTAACTTTGACCAGCCTCTTGGTAGCTCTCATGTCTCCTACACTAAGAGCAAGACTGGGCCAGAATAAAGAATCTAGACTCTATTCTTGATCATTCTCATGGTGTCTATCTTGCTAAGAACAAGGCCTGTCCGAAGTACCTCCAGAAAACTAGCCCTAACATTACATTATAGGACCTAAATTAGTTGTTTAGCTTAAGGAAACAAAGTGGGAGAAGTAACTGCATGATGGAAATTCTTGATGTCATGAATAGTCCTTTTTCTGTTGTTCCTTGTATGTGAAATGTTCATGTCTGCTGGTGTTTATCATGTTCAAAATATGTGGTTGTATATGTATATGTCTAACTTTGCTGCCTCAGTTTCTCATCGATAAAATGAATTGGAGAATAAAATGCATGTGTGTGAACACAGATATAATATATATATGTATATATATATATACACATTTACATATATACATACATAAATACAGATACACATATGTAATATGATATATATACATATACATATACCAACATACACAATCAATCAAATTCCTTCAGCAGAATTTCTTTAACTTTATTAGTATGATTTTGTTCTCTTGTGGGGATGTACATACTGTAAGTACATTCTGTACCCTGTTGAATTTGGGCTGATACCAAGGAAGAATAAGTCTGATAAATCTATTCTCCATTATAGATCAAATGCCCTCAGTACCCAGTGAACAGGCCAAAACATGACCAGGTTGCTTTTGCCAAGATGGTCATAAAAGTCCTTAACGTGAAATAGAAACTTGTTTGGCAGCTTTGTCAAGCAGGTGCAAAAGGCTTACTGTAAATAAAGTCTCCCATTGTATGACTCTGGTAAGAGAAGTGTTTCCAGGCTGGTGGTTTTATCTTGTTCTGCTCTCTTAAAGACTCTGCTTTTACCACCAACCCAGAAAAGTGACCTCCAGTAGTATTTTTCCAATGCTTTTCAATTCTCCTAATTGTGATAATTCTTTATAAGTAATTTTAAGAGTATCAACAATAATACCTCATGAAACAACTTTTGGCTTCCCCCCCTCAATTCTTTCGCGTTAACTTTGGGCATCCTCTTTGCCAGCTTGGAAATAATATTGTCGCAATAATGTAAATATTATAATATTGTAATGTAGCTCACTAAAAGGAAGTTTAACTGTAATTGGAAAAATGAACAATGAAAAGAGAATGAAATATATCTCACTCCTTTCAGAAGATAAGTAAGGATTCACTAGAGAAAAATGTTGCATAAATTGTTCAACATAGTCATTGTATTTAGGTACTGAGATGAGTTGATCCTGGCTTAGGATCAGGTCAGGATAGACCTCTGAGTTTGTTGTTCAGTCATGTCTGATTCTTTGTGACTCCATTTGGGATTTTTTGTTTGTTTTTGTTTTTTTGATAAAGATACAATAGCTTGCCATTTCCTTCTCCAGCTTTCTTTTACAGATGAGGAAACCAAGATAAACATGCTTCAGTGATTTGTCAAGAATCACATAGCTATAACTGTCTGAGGCCAGATTTGAACTCAAGAAGATGTGTGTTCCTGAATTCAAGCCCAGCACTCTATCCACCATGCCACTTAATTACCCACTCTAATTAGTTTAGGTGTAATTTTGAAACCAAATACTTGCATGTCACTTAAAAGGCAATAAAAGGAGGTTTACTTACATTTAGATAATTATATTGGATAAACACACTCCTCTTCCAGTTCTATATGGAAATAACATCTCCCAAGCATGAGTTTAGTTTTAAGTTCTAAAATTTTAGTGTACTTTTAAGCTCTAAAGCTTAAAACTGAACTTTGATCCTTTTGGGAAATTTTGTGCCTCAAATTCAATATGCATGGAAAATAATTTGCCTGACCTATCTAGAATGAATGTGTTTATGTATGAAGTAGGGGACAAGGGGGTGTTGGAAGGTAGGGAAGAGACTGGTCTGTCAGGTTTTTTTGTGCTTGTTCTAGAGAAAGTTAAATTTTGAAGGTACATTTCTGGAAATAATTGTGATATAAGAATAAAATATATTAATAATCCCCTTTTTAGTTCCCAAATTTTATCAATAAAGACTTGGAAGGCCACAATTGAGGTTATATTTTGGGGGCCCTCCAACCAATCCTAAAATATTTCACACTATAAGTGAGACTTATTCACTTAAATTAATATCGATTTTGAAAATAGAGATTCTGTTAAATTTAGTACTTAGCTTGATAGGGTTGTTTAAAGATCTGTCAATCAGTCAATAAACATTTAGTAGGCACCTCTACTATGTGCCAGTCAAAGAAAAGCCAAACCACAGTCTCTGTTCTCAAGGAATTCAGAATAGGGGAAACTTCTGATGAACAAGATAGATAGATAGATAGATAGATAGGTAGATAGATAGATAGATAGATAGATAGATAGATAGATAGATAGATAGATAGATATAGATAGATATAGATAGATAAGCAAAGTTAGAAATAATCAGATAATTAGTAGAAGGGCAGCAGCATTGAGGAGATTAAGAAAGACTTCCTATAGAATGTGGAGCTTTAGCTGTGACTTGAAGAAAGCTAGGGAAAGAAAGAGATGGAGATGAGGAAGGAAAGTGTTTCCAAGCTTGAGGGACAGCCAAGGAAAACACTCAGATAGGAATTGGAGTGTTGTTTAAAGTTTAGCAAGGAAGCCAGTATTACTAGGTTGAAGAGTACATGGCATCCTTGAGGGGTGGGATAAGTAAGAAGACTGGAATATGGGGCAAATTTATGAAGGACTTTCTGAGTGTAAAGTCCCCAGCAAAACATTGTGTCATAAGCTACAATTATTACATTTAAAATTTTCCTACCCAATGATAGAAGCACCAAATTTAAATCTGTGAGACCAGATTAACCTAAGTAGATTTTTTTCTAACACCATCATCAGCTTTGATTTCTAGGACCACTTCTAGATATAACTTCTATCTCCTGAAATTTTCTAGGCCTTAATCAAGCTACAGATTTGAAATTCCGTTGGCAGCTAGACAATGCAAATACTCTATCCAAGAGTATTGGTCCTGGATTCAGGCAAACCTGAGTTCAACTCCAACCTCAGAACACTTGATACTTACTAGCTGTATGACCCCTGACAAGACATATAACTTTTTTGAATGGAGGAAAAAATTGACATCCTACAAGGAGAGCAGTTTAGATAACTTTAAAAAAATACACTGCTTAGTGACTCATCCCTAAGACAAGAAGTATATAAAAGGGCGGGCTCTTAACCAAGGGTCTGTGAACTATGTGCCTTTATACTTAGCCTTTAGAAAAGTGTGACATTGTGAAAAGATAAACTCAATGTAATAGAAAGGAATCCAACTGAAGTAAAAAATGACTTTTAACGGAGAGGATTGTATCCTCTGCTTTCTGTTATTATGGATAGACATGATAGTGCCTTCTAATGTAGTCCAGAAATAAAAGAAAATGAGTAATTGAAGAATGAATCATGAAAACTCAAAGACTATGCTTAAAACTCATTTTAACCAATAGTTTCAGCTTCTTTTTTCTTAAACTACTTTTTAAAAATTAGAGCATTGATAAATAAATTGAAAATAAATTAATCAACAATTTTTATTGTCCCCTTCCCACAGAGTTGTGTTTATATACAATGAGATAATAAATAAGAAAGGAAGTTTGGAGAAGCAATGATCCTGGATAATTTATAACCCGTAGAATTGGTCCCTGAATAATTATTGTCTTAAAGAGAATTATAGCTTGTAATACTAAGCTTTAGATGTTTTTAGTTATATTTTTGGATAAAACCTAAGATTTCCACAGTTTAGTTTACTTTCGGAACACAAATGCCTTCTACCAATAGGGCAACTAAATTGTATAAATTACAGATTTATAGTCTTGTGGAATTGCTCAGTGTAATTGAAAGTTAAGTGATAATATCATAATCACATAATTTATCTGAAAATCCAAGTTTTCTGATTCCACTAGAATGTGTCAGAGCCTGGACTTGAATCCAGGTAAGATTTTCTGACTTTAGCACTGATATCATTATCATCATCATCATCATTGCTAATATGTGTTTGTGTATATGGAGGGAGAGAGGGAGAGGGGGAGGGAGAGAATGAGAGAGAGAGAGTGACAGAGACAGAGACAGAGAGACAGAGAAGAGAGATCCAAAATTTGCAAGATTACAATCTTATTTGAGCTTCACAAAATTCCTGGGAGGTGAGCATAATTATTCTCCCAATTTTACAGATGAGGAAATTGAGCTGAAAGCACTTAAGTAACTTAACCCAAGGTCACACACATAGTAAGGGTATGAAGTTGGAATTGAATTCAGGTTTTCCTGGCTCAAGTCCAATGCTCTATGCACTTCTCTACTAAAATACTTCACAGCAAGCTGTTTCTTACTTATGGGAACACTATTTCAGTACAAATACTTTTGTTTCAGACCTGCCTTAAGGGCTATATAGACAGGATCTTTTGCTTTTGTCAACAGCACCTACCAACAAAGGGATGGAAGATGAGAGAAAGTAGCCCAATCCAGAAGTACATAAGTAAAATGTCTTTTTTTTTTTTCTTTTTTCAGATACCATGTCCTACTGGTATCTTACATATATCTCAATTTTCCAAAATCTGGTACTTTGTACAAATGTACAAAAGTCGTGCCAATACCTTTTGTTGTAGACGTGAAATTAAGGGTATCCTCACTGAATAGTGACTTTCAACAAAAATAGGGAAATTGGCTCAAGAATTTCTAATTGATTTGTTAGAAAGAAAAATCATAGAAGAAAAAAAATTAAAAAGCCTTTATATTTAGCTTTATTTCTAGACAGTAGAGGGCAATAAAGAGTAAATGATTTACTAATCCCCTCTGTATTACAATGGCAAGAGAGTAAATACAGTAAATTGTTTTCAGGAACTAAAATATCCACTTTCCAGATTTGTGAGCTTCTCAATTAAGGCAGCTAGTTCTTACAATGGATAGAGTAATTGGAGTAAGGAAGGCTAATACTCAAATATAATAGATATTTACATGCCAAGTCATTTGACTTCTGCCTCATTTTCTTTATCTGCATGTCATAGTCCTCTTCATGAAGGACAAACAACCTATGTGTAGTAGAACTCATGCCCCACGGGGGACCCAAGTGAAGTTGGACAACATTTCCTTCTTCCTTCCCTACCTTATACTTTTTCTATATCTTTCCTCCTTTTTCTTCCTTTTCTCCTTCCCTCTCCTCTTCCCTATCTCTCTCTCCTCCTCCTTCTTTTCTCTCTCCTCCTCCTCCTCCTCTCTTTTTCTTCCTCCTCTTCTCTTTCCTCTCCCTCTCTTTCTCTCTCTCTTTCCTCCTCCCTCCTTCCCTCCTCTCTCTGCCTTTCTCACTCTCTCTCTCACTCCTTTTCTCTCTCTCCCCTTCTGTCTCTGTCTCTTTTCACTAAATGGGTGTAGCCTCAGTCAAACTGAGGCCACTGCACCCATATGACTCCAGAGGAAAAAAGGAAGCTGGTTTTGCACAGCCCTCCCTCACTTAAATTTGCTTCATTTGCAAGTCATGGCTTCACCTTCTGGAAGTCATGGTCCTCTCTAAGAGAGAATGATAAACTCTCATTCCTGATTACATTTTCCTTTCCTTTTCAAGTCTGAATCTCCCACTTTATTACATTTTCCTTTTATTATTTTTTTTATTTCTTTGTTCTGCATCACCTAGCATCTTAGCCTCCAATTCTTAGATTTCAATTTTATTTTTCCAATTTAAGTTTCATTTCTTTGTATTTCTCTAATTCAATTTTTATAATTCTGTGGAAACTAAACCCTCATATAATTCTCACAATCATCTCCATCATCATTATCAAGATGGTATTCACTCTCCCATTTGGTTTCACCTACCACCTAAAAGATTAAATACAAAGTGAGGTGCAGTTATTCACTGATAACTGCTAATATAACAGAACAAGAGTAAAGGATGCTAGCTTGCCCTTGTAAGCTAGGTCCGTTTACAGAATGTACTCTTTTCTTAGGGAGAACACTCAATTATATGGAGATGGTTTTGCAAGAATAAAGCTCAAAACTAAAATATATTAATATTTTAATTTAAAAGTTGATGGTTGCTGGAGGGACCAAAAACAAATATATATTGCATATCGTTAGTTACATGTTGACTCCCCCATTTGAATTTAAGCCCCATGAGGACATACATCTTGTTCTTGCTTTCCTATGTATCATTAATCCTTTTTTTTTTTAACTTTCTTTTTTTATGATAGCTTTTTATTGACAAAACATATATATACATGGCTAATTTTTCAACATTGATCCTTGCAAAAACTTCTGTTCCAACTTTTTCTTTCCTTCCCTCCACCCCCTCCCCTAGATGACAGGTAGTCCCACACATGTAAAATATGTTAAAATATATGTTAAATACAATATATGTTGTATCATTAATCCTTAACGCAATTCCTGGTACAGTGCCTTGATTAGTGCTTGTTTACTGGCTGATATAGATTTTCACAAAGATCATATTTCACCATTTCAGTTTGGTGAGCAAAGTTGGAGAGCAGGAATTATATTGGATATATGCTTTTCCCAAAGCCCAACCCTTGGGACCAGTGCCAGAACACAAAGTATCAATCACGTTCCCAGAGCACCACCTAAACACTTCTCTAGTATGGAAACATTTGTTCTCCACTTCATAAACCAGTTGGTCTCAAGGACGGCCTGGCACCAAATGACATTACCATCATCAATAGGAAATGCATCTGTAACATTATCATCATAAATAGAAAATGCATCTGTTTTAGAGCTGATACAGCTTTGGCTCAATGGACCCTTTGGTTGTCCCATGCATTGCTTAAATAGACATTTAACTAGGAAGAAAACTGCTCTTTTTTTTTTTTTTTTTTTTTTTTTCTTTTCTTGGCAGCACACCCTAACCATGAAATGCAGATCTCCAATTAAGACAATTTCCTTGGCAGTGTAATATGATACTAGCAAATGGGATTTTGTAATCATACCTGCCAACAATTAAAACCCTATAAATAGGAAGACCACTTGCTTCCAAAAATACAAAAAGTAGATAAACGTTTGGTTTTTTGCAATAGGGTTTGTTCCCTATACCAAAAAAAGAGTATTCTGATGTTGATAGATCTGTCTAACTTTCATAATCCCATTGGCTCCTTCACTTTTTTATTGTTTTAATCATTTTTTAGTCATGTACAACTCTTTGTGATTCTACTTGGGATATTCTTGGCAAAGATACTGCAGTAGTTTCATATTTCCTTCTTCAGCTAATTTTAGATAGGGAAACTGAGGCAAACAGGGTTATATGACTTGCCTAGGGTCACACAACTAGTATCTGAGGCCAGAATTGAACTCAGGAAAATGAATCTTCCTGACCCAAGCTTAGCATTTCATCCACTGTGCCACCTACTTGTGTCCCTTCAAGTTTTTTTTTTAATAATTTCATAAAAAACTTGGTATTTTAGAAATACATGTCATAAATTAGTCAGTTCTAGCATCTGTATTAACAGAGGGAATGAGAATCTAAACAAAATAGAGATCTATATTATATTAATTTTTTTTAAAGAGCATTCAATAAAAATCAGAGGAAGTGTCTGTCACTAATTGTCATTTTAAATTAAATTCAACAAATGTTTGTTAGTTTATTTTGCTGAGTAAGGTACTATATACATACATACATATATGTGTGTATATAAATATGGGGGAGGTTTGAAATTTAGGTGATAGAATCACCACCATGAAACTTACAGTATATTTGGGTATTAGCCACCAAGGGTATTATAATATAAAAAATGGCCTTTGGATAATACCAGTCAACCGATTCTTGATTATAGACTACTGGAAACATTCATGACCAAAGAATTAAAAATTCTATGACAAGGGAAGGGTGTTTTAAGAGTTCAAATGTTGATAAAAATCAATTGGATATTTTAAAAGTGGGCACAGGGAGGGATAGAGAACAGTAGATTTAGTTAGTAGTCTTAATGATCAAACCAAACTTAAATTCAACCACTGGTAATTGTCTTCCCCTCCCCCTCCAATCTTCTCAAGACTTAATTCTTTGGGCTTTTTTTTTAAAGTTGTCTTTTTTCAAACATCCCCAGTTCTCACTACCCCACTCTCCCCACTCCCAATTCCTAAAGAGAATTTTACTATAAACCCTTTGTTATTCAAAATTGATGCTTCAAGACTCTGCCTATCTTTTTGTAGACAGTAAATGATCAGAGAAGCAAAATGTTGTGTATCTGCCTATTTGTCTTTTGAAAGCATTGGATTTATAGTGAGGAGACCTGACACTTGCTACCTGTGTGACCATAGAAAATTAACTTTTTTGCATTGTCATTTGCAAAACAAAAGGGCCAGACTAGATGAGTTCTAAGGTCCTCTCCATTTCTGAGTTCTAGAATTCTGTACCCAAACACTACTAAAGAAACTGTTACATTATAAGCACTTCGTTTTTAGTTAAACCTTGTGAAGGCTCTTTGATTTGTGACTCCTGTTGTTGTTTGGAGTCACCTCTTTAGGCACCTTTTTTAAAGTCTTTACTTTTTTAAAAAGAATCAAACTATTTCTGGTTCATGCTCACCAAAATGGTCTGCCTACTCCTGTTGATTCTCTTGAAGTCCATAACTATGTCATATTATTTGAAGTCAAGGAATCTTTAACCCTTCTCTGGCCCAATCCTCTTATTATACAAAATTTGAATTAATGAGGGAAAGGAAAGAGGGAACCCCATTTTTCGTCGCATAGATAATCCCATGAGGCGCAGTGCCCCCTGTAAAAATGAATTTACAGGCCCAAAAACTTAGATTGATAAATAAAAGGTTTATTGTAGAAATTTGGAAGTAAAGTTCAGTTAGAAAGATGTCAGGGCCAAAGGTGGCCGCTAGGCAGGCAGGAACCCCTACATGGCTGGAAGGACACCATGTGTTGGCTGGGAGGGCTCCTGCAATGAGGGTGGTCCGGCTCACCTCTTTTATACCCAAAAGATGATGGGCGGTACCCCTAAGTTCCAGTGGGCTTTTCAGTTAGCTCAGATCAGGTGAGGGCTGGGGGAAGCTGAGCTGATAGTGGGGCTGGGCACGGATATTCAAAGGGTGCCTTTGACCAGGATTTGTGAATCAAGGTTAGCCATGGGTTGGGCAATTAGAAAGGAATCTTAAAGGGACTTCAACCCTCATCAGAATGAGAATACTATTGAAAATTCCCTCCCTTTCCACTTATTCCTTTTTCCAGAACTATTGGTTCTAGCATCATTTCATTAGAGGTAAACTGAAATTTTTGCTTGCTGAATAAATGAATAAATGTATTCAGTCTGGTCAATGAGCAGTGTGTAAAAGTTGTTAGATATGTAACTGTAATTGATGAAGTAGACATATAGGAGCAATATAACAAATTGTACTCTTCAATTTGATGTATATTTTGATGCCCAACTGATAATCCCAGCCAGGTATTTTATTCTCCATCCCATATCTTCATTAGATTGTTAGTTCTTTGAGGACAAGGACTATTTTTGACTTTGTGCCCTCAGCATTTAGCATATTGGTTGGTTCATTTAATGGCTTAATTAACATTTATTGACCTAAAGAATTGATGACAATCCTTGCTCTGTATTTTTCTTGTTCAGCTGTTTCAGTCTTGTCCTACCCTTTGTCACCCAATTTAGAGTTTTCTTGGTAAAGTTACTAAATTGGTTTGTCATTTTCTTCTCCATCCTTTTACAACTAAGGTAAACTGGATTTGATAAGGAAACCCCAAAACTTTTAAAACCTCCTTGGACTCTGCCTCAGGGAAGGGACCTCACCCCAAGCACAGTTTCCTCTTTATCTAAAAAAAACATTGAATTCTATTCAAATTCTAACCCTGGCTGAAACTCAAGCAGAAAGCCAACCTGGGACTCCACCCACCCCGAATCCCTTTCAGATTGTCCAAACCCCCTATTATTAAGAGCCAAACTGAAGTCCACTCTTTGCAGAGGTCCCAAATATGGCATCCTTACACTGGTCATGGCAAGGATTTCTACCCACCAGAACCAACCCTGGCTCTGGTGTCTTCCTACCTTTTAACCTTACTTCCAACCCCCATAATAAACCTCTTTTATCAATGTAGGTTTTCAGGTCTGTAAATTCCTTTACAGAGGACTCTTGTGCCACTACTAGACCTCATTTAACGCTATATCCTTGCGCCGAATCCAAAGGGTTGCAGGGGAGCTCTATTTGACTCCCTGTATCCCAAACCTGTCACTAGACCTCAATTAAACCTAATTTCATTTAGGTACCCCTTATCTAGTTTTCATAAGATTAAGTGATTTGCCCCAGGTCACACAGCTAGATGAGTCTTCCTGATTTCAGGCCTAGCTCTCTATCTATTGGTAGCTGCCTTTGGCTCTGCATGGTCAATTAAAATAATTTTCCTCATTTTCTCTTTCTTTTCCCTCTTTTTCCTATTCCTTTTCCTACTTCTTTTCTTCTTGTTATTGTTATATTGCAAATAGTGTAAAACATTTGTGATTTCAAAAGTGTTATTCATTCTACCAATGTAGATCTTCTCCCGTCTCCAAAAATTTTAATAGTTTCACAGAAAATTCATCACTCCAAACCTTGTAAGTTACATGACTGTAAGTTACATGAAAACAGAGGTTGTTTTATTTTTGTCTTTATATATCCAGTGCCTAAGACAGTACTTGGAAAATAGTAGATATTTAATGAATTTGATGAGAGTTAGGGAAGGGGAACCCCCTTTAGGGTCAGCCCAAAGATATTTGTGTGACTGTGCAGTCCCCTGTAAATGAATTTACAGGCCCGAAAATCTAGATTGATAAAAAGGGTTTATTGTAGGGATTTGGAAGTAAGGTTTAGTTAGTAAAGTTGAGGGTAAAGATAAAAGGGCGTACCGGATTAGTTCCAGTGGGCAGAAACCCTTGGCATGACCAACATAAGGATGCCATGCTTAAGACTTCTGCAAAGTGGACTACAAAGTAGACCCTTTTATAATGATCTTGAAGGTGGGTGGAGTCCCAGGCTCCTGGCGGGCTTTCAGCCAGGGTCATCATTGAGCTGAGATCTGGTGGGGCATGGGGAAAGCCCTCTGACCAGGATTTGTAAATCAAAGGTCAGTCATGGGGGGTAGTGTTTCTTAAAGGGACCTCAACCATCATCAAATTCATATAAACTTTCATTCATTTGAATTGAACCACTTGGTGATTTCCTCTTCTGGGAAATGTCTCTCCAAACTTAGGCTGGTTCTTGTATAATAGTTCGTAACATGATGGAATCATTTATTTAGAATTCAGAAGGATGCTATTTGTCATCTAATCTGATTACTTAATTTTGTAGACAAAAAAGCTTGAGGTCCAGAGAGAAAGGTCACTTGCCCTAAGTCGCAAAAGTATTAAGTAGCAGAGCTGGGATTGAACCTAGTTCCTGTGACCCTTAAATTCAGTGTTTTTTCCCCCTACATCTGTTCAATCCTCAAGCCTGCTAGTTGAGTAAGATCTGCTACAGGATAACCTTTGCTGCCATGGTCATCTGGATGCTAAGTTGTATAAACATAGTAGACTTGGAGTAAAGAAGAACTGAGTTTGAATTCTACCTCTAATATTTACTAGCTGTGTGATCCACTTGGGCAAACTGCTTAACTTCTCAACTTCAGTTTCTTCATCTATAAGATGGGATTAAATACATTTACTTTATGGGGTAGTTGTGAGGAGGCTTAAAGAAGATACTATATGTAAAGTAACTTGAAATCCTTAAAGTACTATAACTATATACTAGTTATTTATAATAGGCCACCTCCAGACTACAATGAGTCATTTGGATTAGGACTAGAGCATTATTATTTATAGGACTGAACTAGTAATGACTAGTGCTAAGTAACCTGAGTCGTCTTAATGTTATCAACAATTCATTACCCGGTAAGGCAAAGTCACTCATAATTATTTACATGCCTTCTTATCTATATTCTTTACTCATTCATTCATTAGCATACAATTGTTCTCAATAGTTGATTATCTTTAATCAATTCTGTGGAAATTAAATGTAAGAGCATATGGTTAGGAAGAACTCAAGATTTCTCTGATATTGATCACTGATCCTTACCAAGTACAGTTTTGGGAGATTCCAGTAATATGAATTTGTTAAATCCCATAGATAATGTGATAAAATGACAGAACAATGAAGAAAATAGCCAGGATTCTTAAGGATATTTTGAAGCAAAAATTTCAGTAAGGCAAAGCTAGAACATAAATGTTGCTGCTACAACAAAGAATGAATAACCTATGATCCAGATAGAAGAAAAAAGATATCATTCATTAATTCAATAAGTATTTACTGAGTACCTACAAAGACACCATCCTGGACAATACAAAGAATACAAAGATAAATAGAGACAGTTATGATATAATAAATTATGGTGATTATAATCAAGAGACCTGAATTTTCATGCCAGCTGACACTTGGCTGTCTTTGTGAACTGAGAATGCCACTTAATTTCCACATCTGAATATTATAAATATATAAAACACTTGAAACAGATTTCATTTACGAGGCAAGAATCTTGTGAGTTTTAAAATATTATATTTAGATAATAATAAATAATAGGATTATTATGTAGTGTCAGTTTTTTTTTAATAATAAAATTGTCCCTTATTTTAAGATGAAATATTAAGATCTATTATAGCATCTATTAGGACAGGTAAGACACATAAGCAGAAAAATATCCTGGAAAGCATTGTGTACAAGTAGAGACCTAAAAATTTAAAAATATAAATTATCTGATAAAATTTGACCTGGAATATGCCACTTCCTTTTATCTCTTTATTCATTTAATTAAAAAAAAAAAAAAAAAGTTTGATTTACCAATTAAGAGTTGAGGACTTTGTTTCAATACTTTTAAGAACTGGTAGCATTTGCTTACTTGTAGAGATACACAACCCCAGTATACTTAACTCTCTAGCTATCAGATACCTTGGGGACCTGAGCTATTAGAACTGTTTGAAATGGAGCTTTTTTTTTTTTTTTTTTTTTTTTTTTAAGGTTAAAAAGGTTGTTATGTTTTATTTAAGAGGTTGGGTTTTTTTGTTTTGTTTTGTTTTGTTTTGTTTTTTAATGAGTCAAGTAGATAATCATATGAAAATCTTAGAATGTTGGAAGTGGAATCTTTACTTTTACAGGTGGAAAAATCAAGGTCCAGGTCACAGAGATAGCAAATACCAGCTGAAATAAAAATTCATACCATGTTATGTTTGTGAAGGGATCCAAAGATCCCTTCACAAAGCCTAGAATCAAGGTCACAAAAAGCACGGTCAAAAGAAGAAGTTGAACTCCCCTTGATTTCCCTGTTTTGCCACTCGATAGAACTTTTTTTTCCAAAAAGTTCCACGTGCCAAGAGCAAGCACACAAGATATCCAGTAGGTTTCCTGCAAGCCAAACAGAAACCTCAGAATCTTGCACACTCTGTCCTGGGTTTGGGGGCTGGGCCGGAGAAGGAAGTACAGTACTGTATTACCAGGGGAAACCCACAAGCTCCTGAAAACGGCTCCTCCTCGGAGGATCAGCATATGGCTTGCTGAGTCTGAGTTGAAAGGAGGACTTTAGAAATGTTCTGCACAAGGAAAGGTATGTATGAGTGTTCTCAACATTTCACAAAGTGATTTTGGGAAGTCAGATGAGTCAATGTGATTTCAGAAGTGTTATGTGATCGAAACCTAGCAAATAGATAAGCCTATTGCTTTCTGCCTCCAGTGAAAGAATACTGAGAAGTAAGTTAAATCTGTCAGGAGAGAAAATAGAATAAAAATATATGCTTGTATTTATACAAATGATTTCTCTAGAGCAGGGAAAAAAAAAAAAAAAAAAAAGTTTCCAAGCTGTTTCCTTAGTCCTACTGCACGATGCAGGTGCTACTAATGATTGCAATTCTGTAAGGAGCGATTCCCAGAAATAGCCTGAGAAGGGCATTTTGAAGTCTGCATTGTTTTGTTAATAGCCCTTTCCGGGTGTATCATTAGCAAGGGGTGCTTTTCTTACTTTCAAAGGAATTGATTTCTTAGTCTAGATCAGAAATGATAAAAATGAATTTAATTTAATTGCCTTATCTTCAAGTTTTGAGATGTAAATATGATCATAACAGCGTTGACTATTGAGTATGCTTTTTAATTGACTTGTACTAGGATCCCATATTATTAATAGACTTCATTAAGGCCTTCTTAATTGCCAACCCTTTAAAAGCTGTGTAATTTTCTTCCTTTTCCTTTTGAAGTTTATTACTTTAAGTTCTATGGGTTCAGGAGAAATGTGGGGATAGGCAGGCTTTTTTTTTTTTTTTTTTAAAGAGCTTTGCTGGTCAAAAAAGCTGAAGCATCATTGTAATTGATGGATCGACTTGTTCTTTTAAATTGAAGAACTAAAGATATAAAAAGAACTGGGGCATGTAAGTAACCTCTTTGATTTTTAATGGCATGCAGCAGATGGAATTCATTATTGACTTTTAAAAATGAAAATGCACTGATTATTATTTATTTATAAAGTCTTGTCAGTCAAATGAAGTAATTACCATTACCAGGTTAGCTTTTCATAATTGCAGCTGTGTGAGGACAACACTAACATATAGGGTGGTATATATACTACCATAGTGATGAAAGCATAATAATATTTACGTGATTAATTTCAATTTAATAATAAAATAATGTAATTAATATCTAGAGTCTTGCACCTGAATATCTCTGCTTTTATTTTGCCCATTTTGAAAACAATTATAACCCATTATAGGACAAAATATTATAGATGTCTAAATGCTTAAACAGAAATGTTTTTAATTAGAAATAGTCACATTTTATTCCTATAGCTTATTGTTTAAATGTGCTGATGTCATGAATGTGAAAGATTCTGAGTTAACAATTCAGATAATTTATTTTAGCTTAATTTTTTTGTTTTAAGTTCAGATTTCTATAAAATTTTAACAGGTAAATATTGATAAAACAAAAGGTAATGTCCAGATATAGTTTATTTAAAATTTTATAAGTTTTTAAAAATAAAATATGATTAAAATCTTATATTATTTAGATTGAATCAGAGTTTTGAGTTATTAAAATCTAAATCTTTTAATATTTTAATTTTAGTGTTTTAGAGAAATAGAGCAAAGTAATGAAATCCCTAGTATTAGATTTAAGACTATAATTATATCTGTTATACTTTTATAGGTATTGCCCTCGTTGAAATCATATGCTTTAAAATGTTAAGAAAAAGAGACAATGAAAATTGGAAGTTTTTTTCCCAATTCTTCAGAATTCCTACTACTTTTGCATAAGGATAACATTAAACTTAAAACTTAAACTTAAAAAATACTTCTCCTATCTTTTTTTTTCTTTTTGTTCTGTCCTTCTTAGAAAAATTTCTTGAATAAATGCATCTTAATTCCTCTTTACTCCATAATCCCTTAGATATGTCAACTGATTTTATGTTTCATTTATTCACTGTTCACTAGTTGGCACCTCTGTCTATAGGAAAACCATAAAATAATATTTCACAAATAATTTGCCTAACTGGATTATTTTTTTTTTCCTTAGCAATCTTTTGTATTGTAGGCACTGGAAGGCCTTTAATAAATGCTTGGTCACAAATCTCATGCCTAAATTAGACTTTTTAAAATGGCATATAATATGCAAACCTACAAAAATCATGATAAACTATAAATAATTATAGTTACATAATGTTTATATGTTACATATAATGTTATGTATGGTGTTTTATATAGTAAAGGCTAAGTTTTGGGTATTTAAATTTTTATAAAGATGTATAGCTAGTTGATACAGTGTCTAGAGCATTAGACCTGGCTGGATTTAGGAAGTTGTGAATTCAAATGTGGCTTCAAATTCTTACTAGCTCTGTGACTCTAGGTAGATCACTTAATCTCTATTTGCTTTAGTTTCCCCAGGTGTAAAATGGGAATAATAATTGCACTTATATTAAATAAGATAATTATAAAGCACTTGAAACAGTGTCTCGTACATGGTAAGCACTATGTAAATGTTAGCTATTATGATTATTATATTTCAACAATCCAGATCCCCAGAATAAGACATTTAATATATATCCAAATGTTATGTTACATAATAACTAATAAGATCTGAGTTCAATTCTTGCCTCAGATACATATTAGCTGTATTACTCTGGGCAAATTACTTAACCTCTCAGTTCTCCAGATAGTTCTCTAAGATGAAATTGCTGAAAAGTTGCTCTGGCCTTCATTAGCAGAACTCCTCACTCGAGATTTTCTACTACTAATGAAATCACAGATGTAGTTCCTCTCCCCATCCTATCACAGTTATATTACAATTTCTGTGATCATATAATAATTATAGATCTTTTTTTTCCTTCATTCAAAACATCAAAACTGCTTAGTACATTTTCCTCTTGAGTCATCACCAATAGCCAAAATATACTTTAACAAGACAGTTTCTGGTAAATTAGGCTTCATCAAAGAAATGACCTTTAAATTCCATTCAAATGGACTAAAGCCTTTAGTTTTATGGCAGTAATATATAATTATGCTGCTTCCTGAACTCTCTCTTGGAACCATTTACTTCTAAGAGTAGTTTGATCTTCTAATTCAAATCCCAACCAAAATGAGAATTGGATGTAAATTCAGACTTCTTTGGAAATAATGTTCCACAAACATCCCAAAGGGGAACCCAGATGTAAGACAAGTTGTTTAAGAAATAGAATGAAAACTCAAAATAGTCTCTGTGAAACTACTCCTTTTGTTAAGCCTTTTTATTTGGCAAGGGATGATTAGATGATTTTACAGCTAAGATTTCCATAGCTAACTATATATTTAGGACTGAACCTATGCAGTGGACTATTTCACTACACTGAATTTCCATATAATTCTCTCATATAAGAAGAGAGGTAAAGGAGCACTCTGAAGATTTACACAGGTCTTTAGGATTTAAGAATATTCATCAGGATTAGTCAAGTATCCAATATCTTTTCTACTTGTTACTTTTGATTAAAACATTCATATTTTAATATGCTCATTTTGGCATGTACAGATATACTCTGCTTACATTAACTGGTTTGGTGAAAATGCTGTGTTAGACAAAAACAGTATGAGGACAGAAGCAACATTTTGAAAATGGTTAATACCAGTACCATAGAAAACAGTATTATGTATCTATGTTGATAAATTCAGGGCAGCTAGGTGGTGCTAGCTAGCTAAAGAGTGCTTGGCTTGGAGTCAGGAAGACTCAACTTTCCTTGTTCAAATATGGCTTCAGACACACTGGGCAAATTACTGAACCCTGTTTGCCTCAGTTTCCTAATCTGTAAAATGAGCTGTACAAGGAAATGCCAAACCATCCCAGGATCTTTCCCAAGAAATCCCTAAATGTAGTCACAAAGAATCAAAAAAAAAAAAAAAAAAAAAAAGTAAGACAGTGGAGATTCTCTGCTGCTTTACATTATAATTTTTCAGTAGAATTTTGGTTAGGCTAATAGAGCTGCATAGCACCTTAAAGATCACTTAGTCAAGCTCTTTAATTTACAGATGTGAAAAAATAAGGCCAAATATCTGTCATTATTACAGAAATATCAGTTAGGTAACTTGAGTAAGCAATTATGCAATCACAGAGAAATTATATATTTCCCATACTGATTCAAATAAGTGAATGATTTTATTACCTAACTTTGGTATTTAATAGAATTATTTTTATAAGTTTTTTAAAAAAATGTTATTATAGCTTTTTATTTACAAGATATATGCATGGGTAATTTTACAGAACTGACAATTGTTTTTTGACAGTGCTTTTTGTTCCAATTTTTCCCCTCCTTCCCTCCCCCGATGGCAGGCTGACCAATACATGTTACATATGGTAAAGTATAAATTAAATAAAATATATGTATACATGTTCAAAAAGTTATTTTGCTGTACAAAAAGAATCAGACTTTGAAATAGAGTACAATTAGCCTGTGAAGGAAATAAAAAATGCAGACAGACAAAAATAAGGGTATTGGGAGTTCTATGTAGTGATTCATAGTCATCTCCTAGAGTTCTTTCACGGGGCATAACTGGTTCAGTTCATTACTGCTCTACTGGAGCTGATTTGGTTCCTCTCATTGTTGAAAATGGCCACGTCCATCAGAATTGATCATCATATAATATTGTTGTTGAAGTATATAATGATCTCCTGGTCCTGCTCATTTCACTCAGCATCAGTTCATCCTGTTGGTCATTTCTTACAGAACAATAATATTCATATACCACAATTTATTCAACCATTCTCCAATTGATGGGCATCCACTCAGTTTCCAGTTTCTGGTCAATACAAAGAGGGCTGCCACAAATATTCTTACACAAACAAGTCCCTTTCCCTTCTTTAAGATCTCTTTGGGATATAAGCCCAGTAGTAACACTGCTGGGTCAAAGGATATGCACAATTTGATAACTTTTTTGAGCATAGTTCCAAATCATTCTCCAGAATGGCTGGATGTATTCACAATTCCACCAACAATGTATCAGTGCCCCTGTTTTCCCACATCCTCCCCAACATTCTGCATTATCTTTCCCTATCATTCTAGCCAATCTGACAGGTGTGTAGTGGTTGTCTTAATTTGCATTTCTCTAATTAATAATGACTTGGAGCATCTTTTCATATGGCTAGAAATAGTTATGTTTTTTAATCTGCCTTTTGTAATTTGTTATAATTCTCTTCTCTACTCATACATAAGATCAAGAACTAATTGTATAAGGATATTGCAGTTAGTAAGGCAGAAGTGAGTTGTGAATAACTTGAAACAGTGAAATTTTATGTGATATAAACTGAAGGATCATATGCAGGTTTCACTGCTAGAAATATCTAAGTCACTGCCTGGCATGGTGCCTGAAATACTTTCATTAAAGTTTCATTTCTTTGTATTCTGAAAATTTCTTTCCTAGTGCCCTATGATTGAATACCCCTGAGAGGGTTAATATCTTCAGCTTACACTTTTCTAGTGATTCAGTGAGTTGACATCAGGGCTTGGGGGAAATGGGACATGAGGTAATGATTATTAAAAAGATACCAAACAGGTTTGGAACAGGGCTAAGGGTGACAGTAGGGGAGACACTAAAATAAAGAGAATAATGAAAAAGACTTTTCTATCTCCATTCAAGGTCACTTATATATATATATATATATTTTTTTTTTTCTTTTCCAAAGAATTAGCAATACTGTGTAGTTAAGTTGTATTTGTAGACTAATGGAGCAAATTTATTTTTCATTTCTAAATTGCCAAAGATATAGCATATTGTCCTACACAGACTAAATATCTTTACCTGTTTCTTGATGAGAACAATAGACCTACCTAATCTGAAGATACAATTTGATCTATTTGAACAATGGGATTGTTTGCTATTCACTGCTTCATATCTGTGTACATCTAACATAATCTGATTCATTTAAGCCAGAATTTGGAAATAAGGCATTGCTCCTTAAGTGCTCTGTTTCCATCATCTGTCAAGATGTTGGGAGGGGAGGAGGAGAGACACATGTGCTACAGCTATGCCATAAAGGGCTTTCATCTTATTGGAGGCAATCACTTGTCAATTTCAGTAAAGTCTTTGATTCCAAGGATACATCAGGTTTTGGAATGATGTTCATCATTTGAGCTCTGTCCAACACTGACCCTGGTCCTTGATATCATTTAAATCTCTGATGGTTTCAAACCCCGCCCATCTCATACACAAAAGTGCTGGTTCTCTGGCTCTTAGAGTAACTGGCAGAGCTAAGTTTAAACATACCTTAAAGATCTGTAATTTTTGACTGTGTATGTGCATCTTCCACTGACATAGATTAAAGGCCTTGAAAGACACCTTTTGTGAGCTAATGTAGAAAAATAAAAATAATTAAAATAAAATGGATTACTTAGCAGTCAATATGGTCATGTTATACTGTGAATTTAACTACAGGGACCCATGACAAAGGAGCCACAGTCCATTATGGGACACAGACTAAGTGTTTTTCTAGCTTGGTACCATAGGACCTGGCAGAGTTTACTTGCCACTGGCAGAATCTTCAAGAATTCAGGCTTACTTCTACAACATGATAAAGGAATCGGGGGCAACTAAATGGTACAATGGATAAAGTAGACCTGAATTAGGAAGACCTGAATTCAAGTACAGAATTGGATATTTACTGTTTTCCTCAGTCTTCTGATCTGTAAATTGGAGGTAATGATAGCACTACCTTCTTGGGGTTATGGGAAAGGTAGGTAGCTAAGAGCTCCAGGTCTCACAAAGATCTGAATTCAAATATGGAGTCAGACACTTACTAACTAGATAACCCTGGAAAGTCACTTGACTCAGTTTCCTTAGTTTCCTCATCTGTAAAATCAGATGAAGAAGGAAATGGCAAATCATTCTAGTACCTTTGGCAAGACCTCAAATGGGGTCACAAAGTTGTACATGACTAAACAACAACATAAGAGTTATAGTATGATCACATGAAATATTATTTGTAAAGTGCTTAGTCTAGTGCTGGCATATAGTGCTATATCAGTGTTAGCTATTGTTATATACATATGCAATCTTTGTTAGACTCCTCTAGCTTAGTTACTTCATCAGCTTTTTACTCTGAGTCACATTCCTTTTTTTATGCTGATAATTACATATATATAAAAATTTTAAAACTCACAGAATCTAAGATGTTTGCTTTCTCCTCTGATATATTTGCATATAAGTACATGAATATATAAACATAATTTCAGCCCTTTGCAAGAATAATGTTATTTGGACATTTTGCCTCTTCTGTGTATTTTTTTCCCTAGAATCCTGATGAAATGCTACCTAGCATATTAGTATAAATGCTTTCAGATTTAATTGTTTTTGTCTAATCTTTCCACACAATAATTATATCCTTAATTTTAACCCTTTATTAATGAAAGATGATATGTTTTCTGTCTCCTAGTTTTATAAACTAGAATTCTTAAAAAAAAAATTCATGTTTTAATAAAAAGAAAAGAGAAATTATATAAGGACTCTAGGATATGGACCATTTTTTCCAAGTCTTTGAAAACAATGCAATTTTCTAAGTTATTTAAATTTTTTTCCCTTATTCTAGTTTGATTCAACCTAATCATCACAGGGGAGGCTAAGTACCACTACTTAATCAGTTACCTTGCTTTAAAAAATTAATAAAAAGTAATGAGTTATTAACTATTTCTTCCAAATTTCCTCAGTTGTCTTTATGCTTGTTCAGGCTTCTTAATTTTATCATTATCAATAAATATTATTTTATAAAATATTTATGTAAATTTGATCTTTCATTTCAATTGTAGAGTTGGTTTGGAGCTTGGCCTACTTAGTTTATGAAGGTCTCTTACAGTTTCCCAAGAATAATAATAATAATTATATAGCACCTACTATGACCAAGGCATTGTGCTAACTACTTTATGAATATTATCTGATTTGATCCTCACAACAACCTTGCAAGATATTATCCCCATTTTACAGTTGAGAAAAATGAAGCAAACAGAAGTTAAGTGACTTGTCCAGCTTCATAGAGCTAGTAAATATCTGAGCCTGTATTTGAACTCATCTTCCTAACTCTAGCCTCATCTCTTTAACCAATGTCTCAACAGATCTTCCTCTAGCCCTAGACAATTAAATTAATGCTCTTGACTAGGAGCAAGAGACTTTCTTAGACTTTGATTTCTCTAAATTTGTTAATTAGACACTGTCTGAGCATTTCCAAGGAAACCTAGATTAGAAATTGATTGTGACTTTTTTCTTCTTCCATCAAGCTCAAGACTGGTTTCTTGCTTTAACAATCAGATTTTGGTGATAGAAGAAGTCAGCTTATAAAGTTGAGCAAAATATTGTGATTGCTATTTATTCACATAATGATCATAAGATTACAGGTTTTCTCATTTTTAAAAAATTCCATATATTAAAAACCGATGGGACCATGCCATATGATTTAGAGATAAAATGTGACCTTTACAGATCATCTAGTTCAATCTTTTAATTTTACATATGAGGATACTGAGGTACAGAGAGATAAATGTTTAGCATATTTCATCTTCAACATCAGGAAATTATTACACAGGAATTTCCAGTAAGTTAGTCCTCAGCATAAATACTACCTTTAATTTTGAAGCATTATGGTTTTCTGAATTATATCTAAACCTATATATTTTAATTTAAAAAGTGTTTAGTATTATGTGGCACTGCTATATTTTGTGTTACTTTAAAATTATCTTAATTATCTTAAACATGGGGGAAAATCCTGTTTTCATAATCCTTTCCCTCCTCTTTCCATACATTTAATGCATTTTTTGTATAATCATGTAAAGTCAGCAGACCTATGGCATGCATACAAATTATGGAAGCAAATGGAAATCAGACAAATTGTGTGAGATAAAATGTCTTTTGAAAAACACAATTGATTGAGAAGAATTAGCAAGGGGGGTAGAGTAAAACAAATTGGAAAATAATCCATGAGGGAAAAGGTGATATTTTAGAGGGAAAGAATTATTTTTATTATACTCTTTTTTTTTTTCCTAGAAGTGGTTTCTCAGAGATCAAATGATGTATTAATCATAGGAAGTAGAAATAGGTTTAGTTTCTGAATCTTCCGGTGTCTAATACTTTGGAAAAAGTTTTTAGCATTTGTCAACAGTGAACAGAACCACTGGTTTGGGGTTCACATTGGCTTCCTCGTGATCTTAGGAAAGTCAACTAACCTCTCTGTACCTGTTTCTTAATCTATAAAATGAGGACATTGGATCAGGTGGGCTCTGGGTCCTTTGCAAGTTTAGTTCTTTGAAGCTTTGAACCTCCCTATGCTTTTCCTCATCAGTAAAACATGGATAAGAATACTTTGCAGGATTTACTTCTCACGGTAACTGTAAGAGACTTAAAGCATTTTGTACACATTAAAAAGGCTACATAAATGTAACTATAACTTAATAATCATATTATTAATAATAGTCATATCTAAAAAGAGTAACATGTTTCCTGTTTATGTTATGCAAAAATGTCATTTTAAAATTAGTACAAGTTTTAAAATTTCTACAAATTGAAATGATATCCCAAGATTTCAATAACTTGGTTAGTTTCTCTTATTCTGACATTTTCTCATGAATTAATCAATAAAAGAAGGTATATATACAGTACTGTGTGTGTGTATGTGTGTGTGTGTAATTTATGGCATACATTGTATCATTTGATGCTGTGAGGTAGACAAGGCAAGACACTCTTATACCCATTTTAAAAATTAGGAAACCGAGGCTTGCATAAGCCTGTGTTCATGGTCAAGCAATTTAGTAATTGTGGAATATGGGATTTTAACCCATGGCTTTCTAGGCTCCAAATAAAACATCCTTTCTATGATACAATGCTGCTTCCTGCATACAGAGAAATAACCTGTTGCATTTTGGCAGACATTAACATCATCTTTTTATTTCTTAGTAAAGTTAAAAAAATAATTCCAGAATGCCACCATCACTGGTGAGATACATCACTTTGAACACTATACTAAAGGCAATCTTCCATGCTGGCATACTGGACTAAAAAAGAAAGGAAGAAGGCACAGAAATTGTTACTCCATTCTCTTGCCAATGAATAATGTGTATGTTAGGAAAAGAAAAGGGGACTCCTTTCCCCAACCTCATTATCCCCATTTCAATAGCTAAAAGAAAAAATGTTAATGAAACTTGGAACATGAATTGTAGGGATCGCTCTTTCTGATCATCTACCGATGTATTTCTATATATGTTTTCTTTTTCTGGACAGTTTAGTCGCTTCTGACATGTTAATGTATTGGTTATTTACTATGAAATGCTTAGGAGGAAGTTCACCCCAGAGGAAGTTCACCCTGGCAGATGTCAGCAAACCCACATGCTTGAAGCAAAAGAAGGGGAAAGATACTTCTCCTTTTCCTCTTTTTTTTTTTTTTTTTGGTTTCATCTTTTCCCCCTGCCAGGATGAAACAGAAAAAGAAAATAGGAAGAAGAGTACCAACGTGGGGAAAGGGAATAGGAACTTTAATAAAGAGACTTCCAGAAAGTTCTCCCACCTATATACCACTTAGAAGTAGATAGTAAAATTAGGTCCAGGAAGAAAAAAAAAATAGAATGCCATCCTAACCTAACTCTCACATCTTAACATCCAAGCATGATACCTTTTCTCCTGAGAACTTTTTAAAACATTTTACAAACACAGTCACATTATTCAACCTCACAGCATTTCTGTGAAGTTGTTGAATGAGCAACACTCCTAAATTCTAACATCTGAGAAGGGAAGGGAAATCAAGTGATAAGCACATGGATACATTAAGTTAGTGAAAAGCCTAAGAATAGATTTTTGGTCTTTTGACTACTAGTCCAATGTTCCAGTCACCAGACCATGCTGGTTTTTCATGAGTTTAGTATAAGTAAAAGATAAAATAGATTTCAGAGTAGATTGTTTCCTTTTATAAGCATTTTTTATTTCACACTAAATTTTTTTTGCCATCCCAAATTGGCTAAGTACTATTGATTATTATTTAAAGAGGCTATAAATCTGAACTAACCTTCCTTTCTTCATAAGATCATATAGAAATGGAGCTTCAGGATTTATAGCCTAACCATAAATGCAAGAAACCCATTTGTGCATTGATCTGTTGTGCCAAAGCATTTCTTAGGTAGTTTAACCATCTAAATATTTGCTCAATCTTTCTGCAACCTTGCAGGGCAAAACTTATCATTCTTATTCAAGTTCTCTAGAATTTTTTTGTTGTTGTTGTGTCAGAGTACTGAGGTCTTTCTTAACTTTGGGGGAAAAACTCTGAAGTGAAATTGTCTATCACTGCAGTAGATTAAGCAATTTTGGGATTCAAGGTTCTTAAGAATTTGGAACTCTTGAATTTTATAGGCAGCAATTAACAATCCAAAATATAGTATTAAATAGCTTCTTCTAAATTTTAATGTATGTTTGTAGATGCCAAGTGAAGCCAAGAAGTCTCCCTTCTTAGTTTTCTGATTTTAAACTCATAGCATGCACCCTTTAGTTCTATTAGTGCTATTTCTCCCCAAAATGGTGATCTGATTTTCTCTGAAGAAATTAACCAGCAGGTGTTTTATATCAAAATATCATAGAAACACCATGATAAAGCAGAAGGAGCCCCACATTTGGATTTGCAGTAACTGGGTTTAACTCCCAGTTTTGCACCCTACTAGCTGTGTGACTTTGGACAAATTTCATACAATCCTTGCACCCAAGTTTTCTCATCTGCTATGATCAAAAGAGCTCTAAGGTCCTTTCTAATTCTGTATTCTTATATTTAAAGTTTAGTCAAATATATTTGTTGTTATAAGTCAACATGATAGTGAAAGTCCATATTTCCAAGTCTCCACTACAAAAAAAAAAAAAAAAAAAAATAGCCGTTTAGAGCAAAATTGCCTCTTCCCTCTTTTAATCAAAGTGTTAAATTACATATTAAGATGAGCCTTATTTGGTAATATTGCTTATCAGTTCCAGATGATATCTATTCCAGATGATAAAGGCAGATTTGACTTTAAAGAAGAAGCTAAGAAGAAAAGAAATCTATTGGGACAGGTTAATGGTATTTGAGATAAAAATACCTAGTCCAATCTAGCTTTTAATGTTTAAATTCGTAATTGCTTAAGTAAAATTTCTCAGTATTACCCAAGCTACTTACTCTTACAGTTAAGTCAGGACTTAAAACCATCAATAACATATGCTTCCAGTCTCAGTTTAAGAGAACAGGAGGTATCCTCCTGTTGGCCTGCAGGTCAACTGAAATGTGTTAAGCCCCAAATAATAACTTTCTATGTAGCAAAAATCCCTTGTTTATCAGGCAGAAATATTAGAAACAATCAAACCAAATAGAATAATCCATAGGAAACTGTCTCTCCTGCTAAGCTATAATAAAAATGAGATTTGTAAAGATGATAAATGATTAATTTGCCTTTTGAAATTTCTGAATAGCTCTTCATAATTTGTAGAAATTAAAAGATTTATTTATTGTACTGTAATAGTTTCTTAAAGTGGACTGTATTAATTCATTCAATTTGTATATATTGTATATCCACAAAGGACAGGCTCAGTGAGTTAGGAGATAGAGAATTCCAAGGAGACCTGATCCCTTTGCCTTTATACAGGTCATTCTTATGCTATGTGAGATTAATGATAAATTTAGTTAAAATGTATAGAAAGTTAAATACAGAATTAAATATATAATACTGTAGGGAATTTCAAGAACAAACTAACTCTCATTAAATCCCATTTCAAATTAGGGGATATTCCTAGAGGAAGTAACATCTGAGCTTTAAAGAGGAGGGAGATGTAGTCTGGTGCCCTGAGAGGGAGGTTATTTGAAGAAAAGGGGAACTAGATCATAAGGCATGAGTAGAGAGTATGCCCAAATGAGAGTGCCAAAAAGTAGGAGGGAATGAATAAGTGGTAAGAAAATTAAAGTGGAGGATTCCCAGGACTGAAGGTGAGGGGGAAAGCAAAAGAAGAATTTGGAGCAATAATTAAAACAATAATCAACAATGAGAATTTTAAATTGGAGTCAAATCATGCTTATTGTTCTAATGTAGTCTGCATCATCATTATCACCATCATCATCATGGTCAAGTTGCCTAAGTTTCCTTATCTGTAAAATTAAAATGATAATAATTACTATTATGATCATTCTTCTATAATAAGGGAGCTGACCAGAGGATTTCTAATATCTCTTTCAACTCTAGGATTATTATTTACTTCTGTGAATGATAATAGGGTGAGAATACAGAATGCAGATAAGAGGGATATAAATGGATAATTGGAATGATGTAGAATAGAGATTAAAGAGAGAGGAAGGAGAGGAGCACTGGGAGAGGCAGGATCATCTTTGCTTTATGCTCATGTATAGTTTTAGATTCCTCATGAGCTTGTAGGTTCTAAATTTCTTGAAGGCACTGTCTATGTCTTAAATCAGAGGTGCCCCACTCACCTATAAAAGCCTCTTCCAGAAAGACTCCTGAACTAGATTATAATGTAATTTGGGAATACTGTACCCAATAAATAAAAACATTGTGCAAAATAAATGTTAATTTTAATTTCCTGAATTGATATGCAGCTTGCAGGGATCCATTTTTCTTAATTTGATAATATTGTCTTTCACTCATTTGATAATATTGTCTTTCACTCAGAGTACCTAGTACATACAATGTGCTTCTTAAATATTTGTTAATTCTGAGCTGGTCACTTAATTTCTGTTTATCTCATTTTCCTTGAAGTCAAATGGGGATAATAATAGCACCTCCCAGGGTTATTATGAGGATCAAATAAGATAATAATTGTAAAGTGCTTGCAGTGCCTGGCACAAAGTAAGCATTGTATTAATGTTAGCTATCAGTAGTATTAGTGATCTCATTAATATGCAGCCCCACCTTGGGCTTGTATAAGAGTTCTGGTAATGAATACATTAAAACCTCTAGAGCTTGGTTTCTGAATGAGTGACATAGCAGTTGATGTGAAGTTAGAAGAATAATATCTTGTTTACTCTATGCAAAGATTCATGTCAATATAGTTAATTTGGAAATATTTCTTAGTCAAAAGACACAACCACCTCTAGGGCTGGGAGGGAGGAAGAGAGGGGAAAAAAAAGAAAGAACATGTTAACTTTGTTTATGTATTTAAGAGGGAATAACAAGTTGTACGAGGTAGATTTGTGGATTTTATAATATTGTTCTGGAAAGGTTTGTTTCATTCCATAAATTAGAAAATAAATAAAAAATGTAAAAAACTCCAAAGAGGGGACAGCTAGGTGGCACAGTGGATAGAGTACCAGGCTTGAACTCAGGAGGACCCGAGTTCAAATCTGGTCTCAGACACTTAACACTTCCACCTGAGTGACCCTGGGCAAGTCACTTAACCCCAGCCTCAAAAAACAAAAAAACAAAACAAAACAAAAAAAACTCCAAAGATATGTGTTGTGAGGTCAGAATCAAAGTAACAAAAAGATTTTTTTTTTAAATTATATTTCTATATTTCAAGCATCTTTATTTCAGAGGCATAGATACTCCATCAGAACAGATTATAACTTCTCTGCTTTAACAGGAATTTTTCATGAATTTCTGTGCCCCTAAGAAGTTCATTTCCTGGTAGACAATATTCTGACAATAAACAACTATGGAATGAACTAGGCTAGTTCTCTGACAGGAGTAAGGAAAAGGAAGAAGCTATTACTTGTTGACACCTGCTATGTGCCAGGTACTGTACTCAGTGCTTTACAACTATTATCAGTGAATCCTCACAACAACCCTGAGAGGCAAGTATAAATTTTACCTCCATTTTTACAATTCAGAAAACTGAGGCAAAGAGTAAGTGATTTGCCTAAAGTCATTCTGCTGTTAAGTACTTGAAGCATATTTGAACTCAGGTCTTCCTAACTACAGGCCAATTTTTTCTCCATTGTGCCTCTAATAAGAGATATAATCTGTAACCATGCCTATATACTCCAAGCCCTTTCTAGCTTCTTCAGCCCTGCCAGAGTTTTTATAATAGCCATAGTTTTAAAAAATCTCTTTCATCACTATTTCTTTTATCAAAGAAATTAATAGTTTTATTAACAATAAAAGCAAATCGAGAGGAATTATTGTGGAAAATCAGCCCAAGCCAAAAAGACTGGAATTCTGGAGCAGCTAGATGGTTCAGTGGTTAGAGCACCAGTCCTAAGTCAAGAGAACTTGAGTTCAAATCTGTCTTCAGACACTTAATACTTCCTAGATGTGTGACCCTGGACAAGTCACGTAACCCCAATTGTCTCAGAAAAAAAAAAAAAAAAACAGAAAGACTGGAATTCAAATCCTACTCTAGACACTGCTGTCTGGGTAACCTGTGCACATCACTTAATGTAGGCAGGGCTCAAAGCCTAAAAGTTGAAGAGCAAATACCAAACTACATTGGTAGTAGAAAGATCTCTATACTAATGAAATCATAGGTCTAGGCTCTCTCCCAGCCTAAAAGCAAATGACTATTCCGATATTCAATTTCAATTAATGTAGATTTCCTTCACAAATTACAAAACTGAAGAGATTTTAGAAACACTGAATTGGAAATATAGCTATAAAAAAGTATATCATTATTTGTAATAATGTATTTTTCCCAATACAGTTATATCCATTGTCATTTAACCTAAACACCATTTCCTCATTAGTAAAATGAGGGTTCCTGATACCTGTGGTACCTAATAATGTATTCTTATGAAGTTAACATGACATAATGTGTGTAAAGTACTTATGGTGTAATTAAAATGTTAGCTATTATAATATTGCCATTGTCTCCAATTCTCTTTTTTCCCCAGGCTCTGAAAAAGAAATAGCTCTTCTATTTGCCAGGGCCAAACTCTCTACCTGTGCCCTTGATCTTACCCTCCTACTTTTTCTCCAAAAGATTGCATCTTTGATCATTCCTTTTACTTTGAAACTTTAGCCTCTTCCTATCTACTAGTTCTTTTTTTACTGCCTTCAAACATATGTGTACCCCATCCTTAAAGAACCTTTACTATAGCACTCCATTCCCACAAACTTTTAAGCTACCTCCTCTTCTCTTTCTCATTCATTCTTGAAAAAGCTGTATATACTTGGATCCTCTAATTTTTCTTGTTTTTTAGCATGTTGCATCACTTGACTAGAATATCTCTCTCCAATGTTACTATCTCTTAATTGCTAATACTGATGTTCTTTCTTCAATCTTTAATCTTCCTGTCCTATCTGCTGCATTTGACATCTCTGACCATTTCCTGATTATATTATCTTCTGGTTCTTCTTCTGTCTGTCTGACTGTTCCTCAGCTTTCTTTACTAGTTTATTATGCCTTGAATACTTTTGAACCAGGCAGGTGGAGAGAGCACTGAATCTAGAGTCAGGAAAGTTTAAATTTAAATCTAGCCTCAGACATTTAGTAGCTGTTATGTCTAATGTGGGTCAGTCACTGTACTAAGCTGGGGGTACAAATAAGAAAAATTAAAACAGCATGCAAGGAGCTTACAATCTAATAGGAGAGAATAATGCACAAAAACAAGCTGAAAAGGGGGTATGGCTGACAGAAGGTACAAGCAAGTGGTGGTAAATAAAGAGATAGAAATGCTGAATCTTATATAAAGGAAGGCTGGGGAGGAGTGGGGTTTTTTGTTTTTGTTTTTGTTTTGCTTTGTTTTGTTTTTTACTTTACTCTCTAGTCCTATCTCTGTTTCAATTTCCTCAACTTTAAATAAGGATAATAATAGCATCTATATCCCAGGGTTGTCGTGAGAACCAAATGAGTTATTTGTAAAGCACTTAGTACAATGACTGATATACAATAGATATTTAATAATGCTTCCTTCAGTGAAAGTGTGGATATTCTCCAAACTTCTCTCCTAAATCTTTTTCTCTTTTACCCTTACATTCATCTCTCTCTTAGTAATGTCATAAAATTCTATCACACACACACATCCCAGAGATTGAAAATTAAACCCATGGAATTTAATCTGAATATGCATCTGATTAAAAGATATGGATATGTCCAGATTAATCTTCCTAGTCTTTCTCCTGAATTTCAGTTCCACATAACTAATTGCCTATTAGACATTTCAAACTGGCTGAGCCAGAGATAATACAAACTCAGTATGTTTAGAACCAAATCCCTTATAATCCCTTCAAACTGTTTACTCTTTTTAAACTTTACTATTTTTGTCAGACACTACTGTCTTTCCAGTCTCTATATAACTTTTATATTATCATAGACTCTTCACTCTTTTATCCCAGATTGACTCATTTCTCCAATTCTGTCATTTCTACCATCACCACATCTCTTATATATCGTTCAATACATTGTAACCAATTTTCCTTATGACATATATGTTCATCTGACTCTTCTATTCAAACATCCTACTGGCTTTCTATTGTTATTAAGATCAAACTTCTTATTTTGCTTTTAAAGCGCTACACAATTTGATCTCAACCTATCTATCCAGACTCAATGAACATTATTGTCTCTGTCAATACTCTCTTACCAAGATTACTACCCTAAGACATCTGGGTATATTGAAAAGAAAACTGGAGGATTTGGATTCAGGTCCTAGGTTTGCCTCTTACCAGCTGCTTCTCTAACCCTCCATTTCATCATCTGTAAAAATGGGGTGTGTAATGAATACTTTCAGAGGTAGAGATGTGTAACTAAGCAGTGGCCAATACTGACTTCAGAACACTAATGATAAATCATGCATCCTTACATATTTACAAAGAGGTGACAAGTTAGAATTGTAATAATGAAGCTTGTTTTCAAACATGGCCATGTGTTCAATGTTTTGTTGTACTTTATTTACTAAATGAGGGAGAAATGGGAGAAGGAAGTGAATTAGATTGGATAAAATGCATTTTTAAAAGGAAAACACCAATAAAGCATATGTAGATGGGTTTGGATCTGAATATTTTCCATGGAGCTAAGCACACATAATTTATCTCCACGGGGAGCTCTAGCTGTTGTTGAAGGACATGTGTGATTACAGGTTCCTTATTGGTCCCTTCTTGGTCCTATCACTGGGGACTTGAATGAGAAAATGCTGATCATTCTCTGGACTATAAAGAGCAAGTAGAGATAACTTTTAGTCTCTTTTGAGGTGGTCTCTGAGACAGAGCCAAAGCTAGATCTCTCTTGGATTTCCAGCAGGGGGATGAGATTTCTCTTCTCCAGCAACTACTGTGACTAAGTATGGATGGCAGCAGGAATGTAAGCTTTCTTAGGTCAGCCTAAGCCAGGACCTCAAGGTTCTGGTTGCTTCTTTTGCTTTGTGTCTCTTTCCCTAAGCACAAGTCAATGAGTAATGATATTCGTATTGATAGTTCTGGATATAGTGCTTATCTCATGGATTTGAAAGGTTGGGATTCTGTAAATTGGTGCTGATTGTTTAACCAGAGATTTTTCCTGTGACAAAATCAATTCTCAATGAAGACACATTCCTCTCCTCCCCTCCCCCAGGAGGTTTGCATAATCAAAAGGTTGAAGTCTAAGCCATGCTCTGATTTGCTAGGATATTTGAACTTTTGAGAGTTGCATCAACATTACAAGTCAGAAGTGAACTTGAAATACCTGTTCAGCAGTCCCATAAAATTTTTCATGTTTTATGAGCACGTAAGATTCTTTTGTATTTTAAGCATTTCCTTTGTGGTGGAGGAAATACATAGTTGTCTTATACTTGATATGTTGAGTAACTTTCTAGAAGGGAGGGACTCAATTCCTTTTAGGAGAGGTCATAGAAATGGAGCTATATTTAATTTTTATTTAAGAGATTTTCCTAGTACAAACTGGGGAGAGAAGTGATAAGCTTTAGAATGTGAGATTTTAAAAAAAAAAAAATTGAATTATTCCTCTTTTGGAGCTCAAACTCCCACAGAACTGAATCTTGTCTGTATGAGTCCAGAGCTAGAGCCCTCTTGTGGGAAGGGACATGCATTACAAAGAAAAAAATTACTCCAAATTGAAAGATACAAACAGGGTGATTTTGTTACTACTTTATTTTATTTAATTGAAACAATTAGTTAATTGTATTAAAATTGAATGTAACAGAAGTTTGTACTTTCATATATAATCTTTTTTGTTCGTTTCACAATTAAAAAGGACATTTTATAAAAGAAAATTAATATAAAATGTTTTTATTTAAAAAAAATATATATTGAATTACTCCTCTTTTGGAGCTCAAACTCCCACAGAACTGAATCTTGTCTGTATGAGTCCAGAGCTAGAGCCCTCTTGTGGGAAGGGACATGCATTACAAAGAAAAGAATTACTCCAAATTGAAACAGGGTGATTTTGTTACTACTTTATTTGATTTAATTGAATCAATTAGTTAATTGTATTAAAATTGGATGTAACAGAAGTTTGTACTTTCGTATATAATCTTTTTTGTTCATTTCACAATTAAAAAGAACATTTTATAAAAGAAAATTAATATAAAATGTTTTTATTTTGTGATCTTAGAGTTCTATTTAAATGTTATCTTATTATTATTTTAGAAATAAATTTAACAACTTTGGGAGTGAGGGGAGAAGAAAAAATAATGCTTGATGACCAATAAAAAATTCAACTTTGTTACAAAATCTAGGCATTTTAGCAGCCTATCCTTGAATGTTCAAGAGAGTTGGAAGGTGGCAGTACCTGAATGTACATAGCTACAAAATGGTGGAGGAAAACAGATAGGGGTCACTCAACTCACCTTGGATTATAAAATAAAAACAAGATTTCTTTCTTCTTCCTTCCATATAGAACACAGTTATTCTGTCATTTTATTTCTATAATAACTTCATCTAAAGTATAACAGATTCCCTCCAAAATTTTCACTAAAGTAAATCAGGATACCAATACATAACATGTGATGGATGTATATGTACATATACATATACAAATATGTATTATAAGCATAAGTACATATATCCATGTGAATGTATATGTATATGCATTTCATTGTTCATGTATATAAATTCATGGAAGTTTTTGTTACCTAGAACGGTACCAGAACAAATTTCTGGCTTCAATTTCTTGTCCTCTCACTGATTTACTCTACAAATGTGAGGCAGTCAGTTTTTCAGGTTCTATTCCATCCATCTAAAAACATACTTCTTAAGCAGTTGGGAAAATCTAATAATTAGTTTTAGGAAAGAAGATTGATGTCATTATATGAAAAATCTAGCAAGTACAGAACATATTACCGTTAGGTCTACAACTTAACTTGGTGCAGAAGTTGTTTCAGTAGCCTGTGAAAACATTGTTCCTCTATTAGAAACAAATGATGGGTCAGTTTAATGTATGTGCAATGCATTACCAGTATTTATGTTCTGGAGGGAATGCTTTTCATATGATAAGCTTTTAAGTTGCTGAAAGGCTTTTCTATTGATTATATAACAGCAAAAGGTCTCAGACTGCTGTCATAAACATAGGTTATAAAGCAGAAAAAAGTTAATGGCTCTCTTTTAAAAGCTGTAATTTTGATGGGCAAGAGTCTAGAAACTTCAGCTAGCAACCACTTAAGCAGATTTTTTTCCTAATAAAAAGTCAGATGAGATATAGAATCACAAGGGTAGGAAAGACTTTTTTCTTTAAAAACAAAACAAAACAAAAGCAAAAACAAAACCCAAACCTTTAAAATGTCTTCTGTGTGAATTGTTTAGTTAGGGATATTGACTTCAATTTAACACTTAAGTCTAACACAAATAATAGAAGAAATGTTTATTGAATCTTAAGTTTAAAAAAGATTCTTTCAAGTTCATTTTGTCTCTGCCACTTACATTCATGTGTGACCCTGAGTAAAATATTTCTATAGTTTTCTTTTCCTCATCTATATAAAGAAGATGTTGTTCTAGATCAGTGGTATCTAAATCAAGTTGAAATAAAGAGAAGTTTACATTATGTACACTGAACTACATATAAAAATCCCTACAAGCCATGTACAGACTTAGAAAATCACATTAACATTTTCTATAAGAGCAGTTAAGTGACACAGTGGATAGAGTGCTAGGCCTGAAGTATGGAAGATTAAGTTTCCTAAGTTCAAATCTATTTCTAGCTATGTGATCCTGGACAAGTCACTTTACCATTTTTGCTTCAGTTTCCTCATCAATAATATGAGCTGGAGAAGGAAATGGTAAACTACTCCAGAATCTTTGCCAAGAAAATCTCAAATGGGATCACAAAGAGTTGGACATGACTGAAATGACTCAACAATATGTTATAGCTTTATTTTGCTAAATATTTCTTGATTCCATTTAGTCTGGTTCAGAGTGCACTTGTGAATCATGTTTGATACTTCTATATTAGATGATGTCTAGAGGCTTCTCAACTCTAAATCAATCATCTTTTTAAAACGTTCATATTTCAGAAAATCCTATAGCCTTTCTTATGCTGCTAACAACTCTAAGTTATAAGTCCTTGTAATTAATTTGAACTATATCAACTCTTCATGACTCCTATTTGGGGAGTCCATGCCAAAACACTGGGGTACTTCGCCATTTCCTTTTTCAGATCATTTTATAGATGAAGAAACTGAGTCCAGTAAGGTAAAATGTTTTGCCCAGGGTAGTGTCAGAGGCCAGATTTGAATTCAGGAAGGTGTGTCTTCCTTACTTATCTAGCTCCCATAATATAATATGGTACAGCATATATACATTTCTTTTTTAATTATCCTCATAGAAATGATGAGCTTGTATTATCTTCTATAGAAATGTATAATACTTTATAAGGAAGATTAAGATACTCAACTTTTTCCTTTGAATAAAGCACATGATTTAAGAGATATTCTCCTAGTTCTTACCTTTTCAAATTTCTAAGGGTCAAATGCTACATCTTTCCTCAGACCCCAGTGGTAGCCCTGATAGGTTAGGGCGACATTTTCTGGTCTGTTTCTCCCTCCTCAATAATATCAACTGGTCCTCTAGAAACTAGTTTTTTAGAAAGAAGTACTTATTAAGATGGTTTAGTAAGAGTAGTTGGTATAACTACCTCCCCCTCCACAGTTTAAAGTCCCTTACTGTTTGATTCAGTAGATGTATTTAAGCCTTATAATTGCTTGTTTTTATTTGACATCAAGCTGTAGCACCTTGTCATTTACTCTAACTGGAACAAGATAATTGTTTTAGTGACAAAATCCACCTTTAAACTTTTATAAATAGTCCTAGTTCATTTTAATTTACCTAGATGATTTTTGAATTCTTTTGACTATCTCACAGTTCTCTTAATTCTCTTCTTTAAGTTTCCTAATGATTAGTAGACCACTGAACCAGATTTAATACTCTAGAAAAAGGGGTTTTGATAAGCTCATGTAGCTTGCCCCCCCTTCCCTCATTTTAGATGATGTTCTAACTTAAGCATCCTTCAATCAAAAAACTTAGAACAGAATTCCAAAGGCTAAATCTTAATTTTTCTTAATATAAGATGACCAAACAAGTATTTGGAGTCCAAAAAATTAAGATTTCATATTAGATAGTATTAAGAGACACATAACTTTCAGGAGAAAGAAAATAATAGCCCAGTTGTCCTCTGTTGCAATCAGGGTATTCATTTCTCTGCACTGCACTTTAGAAAGAGCATTAATAGCCTGGAGAATATTCAAAGGAATGCAACTAAGATAGGGAAAGGTCATGAATTCATGCCATAGAAGACTGAGTTGCAGTATATGGGTATGTTTAACTTGCAACAGAGAACATTTAGGAAATATGTAACTTTCTACACATATCTGAAGATCTCTTACCTGCAAGATGGGTTAAACTATTGTTTGCCTCCTGAGAGATGACTCATAGTAAATGGATGGAAGTTGCAAAGAGGCAAATTTACGCTTAGTCAGGAAAAACTTTCATCCTCTAAGAATGAAATAAGCTACATGAGGGAGTAGTAGGTCTGAGTTTTTCCTTCTTTCCTACCTGCACTGAAGGTTGAAGGTCTTCAGAAAAGCCCTTCTCTTTCTCTGTCTCTCCTGTCCAAGCTTTTTGCCTGACCCTCCAGATGCCTTTAACCTCTTGAGTGACTACATTTCTCTGTCTCTCTGTCTGTCTCTTTTACTCTCTACCTCTCTCTCTCTTTGTTTCTGTCTATCTACACACACAGACACACACACACACACACACACACACACACACACACACACACACACACATACACACACACACACACACATATACACACACAGTAGAAGCAACTAGATAACTTAGTGTATACAGTGCTAAGCTTCAAGTCAAAAAGACCTGAATTCAAATATGATCATATGGTTACTAGCTATGTGATTCTGGGTAATTCACTTAATCTCTGTTTACTTCAGTTGGAGAAGAAATTTGACAAGCCCCTCTAGTATCTTTGCCAAGAAAACCCCATAGATAATATGGTTCACAGGGTTACAAAGAGTCGGACATGACTGAACAACATTTATATGTGGATTATATGTATGTATTTACGTATATAGTATTTTTTTTTACTTCAAGGGTTAATCAAAGTTTAGGATAAATCTATTGAGATGAAATTTTTAAAAATTGATAGGATGGCTCAATATTCCCTATCATTTTTCTATGGGCCTTTATATTCTGACAAAAATAATACCAATATAATCCAAGTATTTTGTCATTTTAAAATGGCTGCTGTAACCTTATACCAATCATAGGAAATCAGGTAAGCTATTTAAAAGAATATGACTGTGTTCAAGGATAAATGGAGTATATTTCAAATAGACTACTTTATGGGAAAAAGATTATACACATGCATTCATATACATTCTTAAATATATATTAAGCTATTATTTAAAATTCTCCCTATTCAAATAAATTCCAGAATAACACATGATTTTCTGGAGTCACAATCTTAAGTCCATGTGTTTAGGATTTAAAATAAATCACATTGTCAAGTTAATAAGTTTTTTATACTTTTGCCCAATTTTTATGGATTTCTGTTTTTGAGGGAAGTCTGAGGGTATCAGCTTATTGTTTTCCCTTACCCCAGTAGAAGTTAGTAGAAAGCATCTTGAAAGCAAGAATAATTTTTTACTTTTGCATTCCTACATGAGTATCTGCCACAGTACTTGGTACATAATAGGTGCACTTATTGATCTTTTGTTGACTAAAATAGAAATGGTAAGGAGATGAAATTAGCAAACAGATCCCAGTCCATTTTAAGTTTTATGGGATGAGTAGAATTTGTGCGAGTCAAAAACTTATTAAAAGATCTTTACATGATTATCTTTAATAACTTTATAATAAGAATAATATTGTCACAATACAACAATAATGTTATTGCTTTCAACAATATTAGTTTTGACTGTATTATGTTGTAATATTTATATCTCATACAAAACTATAAGAAATTGTGGGAATAGACATTTAAATGCTTGGAGCAAACTTAACAGAGTGTATAGTATGATATTTACATAAGGGATCCACTTTTGAATTTGGTATATAAAAAGAGAATAATGTTACATTTAAAGACCATGTCACTGGCAGAAGTCAGGAAGGTCAATAGGTAAAATTAAGCATGAGCAGTTATGTGCCATCCATGATCATTTGATACATAATCTCTTTTGTCATTTTATTATGTTATTATTAAAAGGTCATTTGAAAATTAACCAGTTATTTGAAAACTATTGACTAAAGGTCAGAAGGAACCTAATAGTATCACATATGTAATTAGGGCTAGAAGAGACCATCTAGTCAACTCCATCATTTTGTGATAAAGAAATGGAGTGTTTTGGTGTTTTTTGCCCAATATAGTCACATAGAATGACACAATATTAGAATAACTGGAAAAAATAAAAATAGACATCCTAAGATATCCTTAGCTTTTCAGATCTATGGCAGTATTTATGGAATTCAAGTATATACTGGTAAAGATGCTGAAGATATTGATTACAACACACACACACACACACACACACACACACACACACACACACACCCACACACACACACCCCACATTCCTTATCCCAGGAACATTATGCTATGTTTGTTTGCTTATCTATGCTGTGTATCTAATCTTTTCCAATGATGGGCTTATTTTTTAATCCAGTACCAAATCATTCTGATGATTGTACTTTGTGGTATAATTTAAGAACTAAATAAAGCTAGACATACTTCTCTCCCCTCACCTTTTTTTTTTTTTTTTTTTTTTTTTTTCATTATTTCTTTTGAGATTCTTAAGCTTCTGGATGTTCATATTTCTACCAAATAATTTACTAGTAATTTATTGGCATAGCACTGAAAAAGTTAATTTAGCTAGTATTGGGTTTTTATTTTTGTGTTTTTTATATTGACTAGGCCTAACCATGATCAGTTAATATTTCTGTAATAATTTAGTTTTATAATGATTTCTATAAAGTGCTGTGGAGCTGAACAGTTCCTGGGTAATAGTCTCCCAAATATGTTATGCATTTTGAAGTAATTTTGAATGGAATTTCTCATTTTATCACTTCCTGCTGATTTTGGTTGGTAATATATAGGAATGCTAGTGATGTATATGGATTATATTTAATATCCTGCAACTTTGCTGAAGTTATTGTTTCAATTAATTTTAGTTAAAGTTTAATATAAAAATCATTATACCATCTGTAAAAAGTGATCATTTTTATTCTGTTTGCCTATACTATTTTTTTGATTTTCCCTTTTTGTCTTGTAAAACAATGCAAGCATTTCTAATACTGTGTTAAATGATAGTTGTGACAATGAGCATCTTTTCTTCATTCTTGATCTTACTTGTTCTTGGTTTTAGATAGATATTGTCTGATTTAAGGAAGTATTTTTTTTCCCAGCAGAAATAAGTATTTATCAGTATTTGATGAAATTTTGTGTTTTTTATTATTCATAGCATTAAAATGTTAATATAATGTATAACATTAATAGAGTCTTTTTGGTATTTGACACGTGGTTTTTATAATATAAAATGTTAACATAGTATATTATGTTTAGACATTTATTCACTTTTGGCTTTTGGGGTATTAATTAGATATTTAGCTGAGTTCCACAATTTCTTTTCCAAAGCTTAGAGCAGTTTTAGGACACAAGAAGTCTGACACTCATATAGAAAAGGAATATTGATAGATATAGACCAGTTGAGAGAGTGTTGGGGAGAAATGACATTTGGTAGAGGGTAATTCATTTCAGTTTACTAAATGTTTTAATAGTATTTTTTTTCCAACTACATGTAAAGACGATTTTTAAAAATTTCAGTTCCAAATTTTCTCCATTTCCTCTTTCTTTTCACCTTCCTCTCCCCCTCCCCTCCTTCCTTCCTCTGTCCCTAAAAAGGTAAAAATTTTAAATATGTTACATTTGGGCAATCTTGTAAGACAGATGTTGTGAAAGAAGAAACAGACCAAAAGGAAAAAAAAAAAAATGAAAGAGATAAATGTGAAAATATTATACTTTGATTTGCATTCAAACTCCATCACTTCTTTCTCAGGTTATGGATAGCATTTTTCATCTTAAGTCCTTTGAAATTGTTTTGGATCATTATATTACTAAGAAGAGCGAAGTTATTAAATAGTTGATGACCACACAACTTTGCTATTCCAATTAACATTTTTTTAAAGCACCTACTATGTACTACTTTTTAATTTTTTTTTACTCCTGAGGATCCAAAGACCAGAAAACAAACACTGCTATTAAAGAACTTATATATTTTATACACACATATATTTATATCTATCTATATGATATTTTTCTGAGGACAGGGTAAAGGAATTAGGTTCTCCAATGATATGAAATTTAGAAATAGTATTTCTGTGGATATAAATTTTAGACTGTGTCTCAAAGCTTTATAATAATTTATATAATTTTGAATTTGATAAAAAGATAAAATATTCAGAAGAGTACAATTGTCCATCCATACTGAGCATCTGTTTATGTCAGTATTATTTGTCTTAGATCCTCAGGAAGGGAACAGAAATGAACATACTTTCTGAAATGGAGTTTTGGGTAACATATTAGGAAACCTGTGTTCTAATTGTAGGGCTGCCAAAATTTGTACAAGTCACTAATCTTTCTGGGCATCATTTTTCCCATCTGTAAAAACAAGGGAAGTTGGACTATTTATCTCTAAGATTTTCAGGTTTTGGATTCTGCCATGATTTTTGTTGGTCTCATAGAGAACCACTTAATATTGTGGAGGGAACCTTGAGGGTTCCAGCTTGAACACTTACCAACTGTTTGATCTTAGACAAGTTACAACCTCTCTGACATACAGAGATCTCATTTGTAAAATAGAGAATAAATACCTTCATTGCCTTTTTAAAGTGGTTGTTAAGAGAAAAGTGCTTTGTAAACTGTAAAGTATTATGAGTAAAGTATTGTGAGCAACTGTTTTTAACAAGTTATCTAAGAGTTATTCTCATCTGTAAAATAGAGAAAATAGAACTCTCTCTCACAGAACTATTTTTAGGTTTGAATGAGTTTCCGTAAACCTCTTTTCAGATCTTAAAACACTGTACCAATGCTATCTGTAATTATTTATCTGGACCTGCAAGTTCCTCCCAAAGAGGAAAGGAAACTTTCCCAATACAAACTGTTCTACAGATATGGTCATAGAGAATTGTCTGGGGGGCAGCTAGGTGGCGCAGTGGATAGAGCACCAGCCCTGAAGTCAGGAGGACCTGAGTTCAAATCTGGTCTCAGACACTTACACTTCCTAGCTGTGTGACCCTAGGCAAGTCACTTAACCCCAGCCTCAGTTAAAAAAAAAAAAAAAAAAAAAAGAATTGTCTGGAGTCACTTAGAAATAGGAAAGAAGGAAATAAAATGTATTGTACCAAATATGTGCTTTATAAATATTATAAATATTCTCATTTATCCATACAAGAATCCTGGGAGCTAAGTACTATCCTCATTTTATAGTTAAGAACACTGAGATAGACAAGAGGTTAAGTCACTTGCCCAGGCACAAAGCCAGTAAATTTTTGACGCCAAATTTAAACTCATATTCAGGCCCAGCACTCTATCTCCATAGCATTCTAAAGTTTAAAATGTCTTGCTCAACTTTTCCTGACTGCAATGAACTACCTGTTCATTATTCCATTGTGTTGTGATTAATACAAGGACATGTACATGAAGATCTAGTACAGCTTCAATGTCTAGTTTTTTTCTCTTCTAAAAAAAAAAAAAAAGACAGAAATCTTTTCTATTTAATTTCCTCAAGTCAAGCATAGTCAGTCTAGAAAGGTTGACAGGTTAATGTGTTTTAAAATGACGAGGGCTGCTTTTAAGGTTCACAAAATGCTTTTTGTACACATAATTTCATTTGCTTTTTTATCTCAACTCTGTGATGTAGGCAAATGCTATTTTATCTAACAGAGAAGGGTCTCCCATTAACAACAATGTAGAACATATATTAGTAACCTTTTCCCCAAGAGTTAAAGATAACTCTTGATAATAATATTTGTATCAGGCTGGTTGTGCAATAAGTAGAGTCAGTAAAATGTATTTCCCAAGTCTTCATTATTATGAAAAGCTTCCCACACTTGTGTAGTTTTTCAGTATTTCTTTACTAAGCACAAGATGACAGTCTTCATAATTTAATTGTCCTTGGTTGTCTAAATGGAATATCTTATTTCTTCTACATGATTACTTTGAAACTCAAGAGGTTTTAATTTTCCAATCTTCCTATCATTATCCTAACATACCTACTTATTTAGAATCAGACTCCAAACATTGACTTCTAAATACTAAAATCATCAACAAGATAAATCAAGAAAAGACATCTACTTACATTCACTGAATTTCTCCATTACCCTCATGTTGATTTAGTGATCTATTTTATCATCATGAGAATCATTTTAATCCAGTGACTTAGGAAACACCTATATTTTGAAAAAAGGTTTATTTAGAGCAGAATCTCAAGCCTTTATTTCTTTTGTGACATTGTGTAAATACCTACTTTCCTAAAAATAAAAATTTAATTAATTAGTTAACATAAATTGTAATCATAATATATATATAAATTTAACTCGGTCTAAAATCAAAATTCCAAATTTCATAGTTATAAAATTGTTTAAATCTGAATGAAATTGGCTAATGGTTCATAGTTGTTTTTTCCCTTAGATTTTTAGGCAATGAGAACACTATAAATATCAACGAATTTGAAGTCACAGGAAGGACCTATAACCAAAGTCAGTTAGCCTCTCTGGGTCCCAATTTCCTCTTCAGTAAGATGAGTACAGATTAGAAGACGCTTGAGGTTTCTTCTGGCCTTTAAATCCATGATAATATAAGCAGATCTTTCAAAGACATCAAATCAAACAAGGAAACAGTCAGCTGAGCAACATGTAAAATAGAAAAATCCAAATACTCTTACTCTCTATTTTGTTGGGTTTTATTGGTGATGTTTAGAAATGTTGATATATGTGGCTTTATTTTATATCCTGCTAATTTGTTAAAATTATTGTTTCAACTAGTTTTTTAGTTGAATCTCTAGAATTTTATAAACATCACATTATTTTCAAAAAGACAGTTTTATTACCTCTTTGTCCGTTCGGATTCTTTCAATTTCTCGTTCTATTATTGTTAATATTTTAAATATAAATGTTGAATAATATTGGTAACAATATTCATCTTTGATTTACTTGATCTTTTGGAGAAAGTTTCCAGCTTATATCCATTACAAATAATACTTCCTGATAGTTTTAGGTTGATGGTTCTTACCATTTTATATATAAAAAAAAAAAAAAAAAATCATCAACACCTATGCTTTCAAGGTTTTTAGTAAGAATGAATATTTTATTTTGTCTAAAGCTTTTTGGTATCTATTAATATATTCACATGATTTGTGGTACTTTTATGTTATTGATCAAATCAATTATATTAACTGTTTTCATGTTAAACCATTCCTGCATTCCTGGTAAAAATCCCATTTGGTCACGAGGTATAAAATCTTTGTGATATATTGCTTTAGTTTTCTACCTAGAATTTTATTTTGAATTTTTGCATTCATATTCATTAGTGAAACTGGTCTATAATTTTCTTTCTCTCTTTTTAGTCTTCCTGATTTGGGTATCAGTACCATATTTATTTCAGAAAAAAAAAATCTGGTAGGACTCTTTCTTTACCTATTATTCCACACAATTTGCTTAATATTGAAATTAATTTATCTTTAAATGTTTGGTAGAATTCATTTATATATCAATAAATCTATCTGGTCTTGATGATTTTGTGTTATGAAATTTATTTATAGCCTGTTCTAATTTCTTTTTTTCTAAAAAAAAAGTTTATTTAGATATTTTATTTTTTTGTTTTATTAATCTAGGTAGTTTACATTTTTGTACTTGGTCGGTGTGTCTCCCCAATTAGATTGTGAGGTCCTTGAGATCAGAGATTATATCTTTTGCCTTTCTTCATAGCCCCAATGCTTAGCACAATGCCTAGCACATAGTAGCAACTTAAATATTTACTAAGCACAGCTTCATGAATTGTTATGGATAATTTTTTTAAAGCATTTGATGATCATTTTTCTAAATATGATCTTTAATATTACCTAAGCTGATCATTACATAAAAAAATATGTAGTCCATTGTAGAACTCATTGTTAGTATTTGAAGTATTTAACAGGTTATTATGGAGAAGAGGGATTTATTCTGCTTAGGTCCCCAGGACAAAAGTAAAAACAATGAATGAAAGTTTAAAAAAAAATTAGGCAATTTTAAGTTTAATAAAAACATTTTCTAAAAAATTTGATTTATCCAAAATTCAAAAGCCTGACTCTAAAAGTACTGAGTTTCTTCTCCCTAAAGACCTTTAAGAAGGGACTATATATTTTTACTGAGGATGTTATAAAAGAAAATTCTAGTTAAGGTACGAGTTGGGCTAACCAGCCTAAGAGATCCTTTTTAACTGAGATTTTATGATTTTCACTTTACTTAGTAAAATCTGTCATACCCTGGACTCTACTGGCATGACTTTCAAGAACCCCAGGGTACCTCCATATCACAATGAAATATCTGAATAGGTGTTTAATAGAGAATTGAAGCTTTAGCAGTCATCAAATTCATGCTGACTTGTTAATGACATTCATAATGTAAAAATATACTAGTTAAGTAATAAGTGCTATTCTTCTGGCAGGAAACCATTTTGTAGGCAAGGAAACTCTCCTTCTGCCATATGGATCCTTATCACACCTTTCCTTACACCCTGATTTCTTTGTGTTAAATGTAGCACACTCTGGGGACTAAAGTGTCTTAATTGGGTCTATTTGTGCTTTACTAATGTAAGTGAAAATGCAGAACTGAAGACTAAAAATCATGTCAAGGAGTGGGGAGAATCTGTCCTAATGTATTTTCTGTTACCATTTCCCTTTAAAATAAAGATCAAGGAAAGAGTCAGATAAAGAATAGGAAGAAAAAAAAAAAAAAACATATGACTGGTTACACCATTTTGAAAACAAGTTAATTGATAAATACAAAGTAATAATTTGGTCTCAAGGCAGCTAGATGGTGCAATGAATAAAGCTCTGAGATACTTACTAGCTATGACCCTGGAAAAGGCACTTAATCTGTTTGCTTCAGTTTCTCACCTGGAAAAATAACTTGGAGAAGACACTGGCAAAACCATTCCAAGAAAATTCCAAATGGGATCATGAAGAGTCAGACTTCATTGAAAATAACTAAGCAATAAATTACCTGGCCAGATATAACTACCTCTTAAATACTCATTATAAAATTACTAAAGAGATAAGATGTAGTTATGACTAAAGAATTAATTTATTTGGATATCTGTTTGAAGCCTAATTCTTTTAATAAAATAGCATTTGTAAATTGCTGATTTGCTGTGCTGACAATTTCATTTTTTGAAGGTAGAAGCAGCAATGAAGAAAGCCACTACTACAGTGGACTAAATTTTGACATAATATGAATAACCGTACATCTATTTTACATTCATTAGAGAAAAATTCACATTCAAACTCAAGCATCGCTGTCCTCATTGAGCTTACATTCTCTAAGAAGATAGTATTGCTAGTGCTGGCTTAGTACTTCAACACTTCACAGATCTGATATTTGTAATATTTAGTATATGTTAAATCTTCATTTGTTCAGGGAGCATAATGAGAGCCATGCAAAAAGACTAACAGGATATTCGTGCTAAACATGTTTGCATAGTATTTTGTTAATTTTTTGGTTAGTTACAAGGCAAGGATGGTAAAAGGAATGGAAAGAGTGTTCTTTTTTATCTTCCTTTCTGATGATTTTGTCTTTCCCACCTCTTTACAAGCCATCTGAATTACATTTTATTAAAAGAATACATTGTTCAAATAACTATACATAAGATCTATTCATATAACCTGTAGGTCTCTTCAATTGTTTTATAGAAGCATTCCATGGAAAACTGGGCCTGTTCTGACTTGACTTTGCATCAAGTTTGTATATATCTAGGCCTGCCCCTCTTTCTCTGTCTGTCTCTCTCCCTCCCCCTTTCTTTCTCCTCTCCCCTTTTTCTTTCATATAAAATATTTGTTTTACTATTAATGGAACATTTGCTTGAAGGCATGGCTATGGTATATGTCCCTCTTGCTTTTGGAAAAAAATCTAAATGGAACCAGTTTCTCTTGACTGTACCTTATCTTGCTGAATCAGGAATAGTGTGTGCCATTTCCTTACAGGGGTCAAGAACTCTTTCCAAGTCTCCACCTCCTGCCATTAATCATGATAGACAAAGATTTGGCTGCTACATGATTTTTTTTTTTTCTCATGTTTATAATTATGTAGAGTATATGCAAATAATGTGTATGAAGTGGGGAAGAGCCAATTAAAAGGTAACTAGTATAAATACACACCTTTTGGGGGGGCTACACAGAACCTCATCTCTTCTTGAAACATGGCAGAAGATAGGACAGAATTAGCAGTGAGGGGTCCCTCAATTCCAATTGCTATTTTTTTTTTTTTTTTTTTTTTTTTTAGTACTAGTTACCCACAAAAATTTCAGAGGGATTGGGACAGAAGAGCAATGTCCAGAGGTAAATTGACTAGTCCAGCCCTAGCTACCACTTTTTCTTCTGTTTAGTGTATTATTCTATCCCAACACCTCCAAATTTAAGTTCAAAAAGATATCCCAGATTGATATTCACCGGGACAAAGTCTGTTCTCTAGTTCCAGAATCTGACACCTTTCTAGCAATACTCCCCAGGTGGAAGCCACAGGATTTTAGGCTTTATTCTTAATATATTCTAAGAATGCTATTCTAGAATATGGATAGTGAAAGGTAAGAAATTACCAGCTGCTTTAGCTAAACTTATGTTTTTATTTATTTATATTAAAAACTTATTGTCCTTAATAACTTATAGCAGTTAGATTCCTTAAACTTATTTTCCTTGTAAACAGCTTATATTAGTGTCCCTTATATTAAACAAACATTGAAAATAATTGTGCAATCCTTTGCTGTGTTAATATTTTCATTAAAATACCATGATATAGCTAATATTGAGGGTTCATTTTCATATTAAATTACTCAATTGCTTATTTGGTTTGTTCCTAGTCCTAGTAGAAGCCTAATGTGCTTATGTGATTTTCCCATATTTAGCATATTCTTTTCTTTGTATCTGTACTGTGTTTTGCAAAGATTTGCAATGCACCAGATATTCCTTAAATGAATTAGTGAAATAATTTACTTACAGGCAGCTATAAGTGCTTTATCTAAGGCTAGCATTTGTAAAAGTAGTAATCACAAGTGATACTATGAAACCTTTATCATTCTAAAAAGCCATATAGAATGGCTTTTATAATCCTTAGGATTTGTTCTTTCTTTGTCTTTATGATTACACATGTTTATTTGGAACAAGAGTGGATACTCCTTTTGGAAGACATTTTTAAATTAATATAAGGATGAAGCTATATATGAAAGTTGTAACAGAAAGTCTTTTAAGGGAAGGAATTATTCTTTCCTTTCCTGGCAACCTAAAGGACTGGAAGGGGAGTTAGAGCAATTGACTAAGGGCCATGGGACAGGTAGAAATGCTGGCAATAAAACCCCTAATTGGAGTAGAGGACTAGATCCTGCTGTCAACTATAAAATTCTTTCACATAGGAATCTAAGTAAACCAGTGCCACTAGTATTGGGGAGGAAGGAGACATGGAAAATTCTGTAATTCTGCAATTCCCGTATCCTCATTTTACTTGATGAAAAAACTGAGGCAAATGAGAGATGTTCTTGCTTGGTAAGGTCATATAGACAGTAAATAAAGAAGGGTTGAGAGATGAGCCCATTAATGCTCCAAAGTTAGTGTTCTTTCTAATATCTTTCTAATATCCCTAGTGCCCTATCCTAATATTCCCAGAGAGTATCATAGTGACAGCTCATCTACAGATTGGCAGATGTCACAATGAAATCAAGCAGTTTTATATATATATCCCAGATCTTTTGGGTTCATTTGTTCAGTGTCTATGACAAAAACAATGTGATTACCAACAAAATCAACAAATCTACTTCCCTAATTGTTTTGTTTTTTTTTTCCCCCTGAGGCTGGGGTTAAGTGACTTGCCCAGGGTCACACAGCTAGGAAGTGTTAAGTGTCTGAGACCAGATCTGAACTCGGGTCCTCCTGAATTCAAGGCTGGTTCTCTATCCACTGCGCCACCTAACTGCCCCTCTACTTCCCTAATTGTATCCATTAGAAAAAATGCAAAGAGTTCAATAATTCAAGTTGTAGGATTTTCAAATAATGAAATATTTGCAGGTAACTAGTATAGTAATGCCTTCATTTAGCTTCTCTGAAATTCCCTTCCATTTGAATTGTCATAAATCAGCAGGAGTAGCTAAGTAGAGTGGATAGAATGCTGGGTTTAGAATAAAAAAGACTTAAATTCAAATCCAATCTGACACTTACTAGTTATGTGATCTTGGATAAGTCACTTAACAGTGTCTCAGAGTCCTCATTTGTAAAATGAGCTGGAAAAGGAAATGGTAAACCATTTCAGTATTTTTTATCAAGAAAACCCCACATGGAGTCATAAAGAGTCTGAGACAATTGAGGAATGAGTGAATATCAATCCTTTCATAACTCAGTCATTTTTCGCCAAGTTTTGTCAGTGTAATAGGGTTTTAAAGTTCTAAATCAGAGTGTAAGTCATATTCCTACTAACTAGAGCCCTTCCCACTCAAAGTTCACATTTTATTGCAAAAATGAATTATATACGATTAATATTAGACATACTTATGTTGTCACTTTATGCACAGAAACAGGTCTAATCCTTTCTCCCTCCTCCATACCACTTCCATGAAATATTTTTCAAATTCCTCTCTAGCTAATGTTACTTCATTCAGCTTCTTGGGTTCTTTAATATGTGATATTTGTACTTACAGTTGGAATCTCATTTTATTTTTAAAGATCCATTTATTTTATATTTAAAGGTCCTGTAAAAGGAATTTTCTGTAAGTAATAATAAATACAATGTGGTAGCTACTGTAGAAGGATTTGGTAACTAGGAAGAAAGCCACGGAGCAGTTATTAATAAGCAAATCACTTAAAAGTCATCTTTTTAGAAAGATAAAAAAAAATAAGGATGAATTTACTGATTGCTTAATACATATTGTGATAAATATGTGTGTGTATGTGTGTGTATTTTTTTAAAGTTAATTCTCAGTACTAGCCTAGAGTCTTAGCTAATGTTCAATATAGAACAGATAACTAAAAAATCTTTAAGGCCTAAGGTTTAGTTTATTACCAAGTTCCCACTTTTTTTGATTTGATCTTTACCAGATTTTTCACGACTGGTTCTTTCAGATCCCTCCCTCTACAACTATCTTAGTTTCTGGCTCTCATTTCTTCTTGCTTAGAGGATTGTAATAGTTTCTTAATTAGCCTTCCTAACTCTAGCCTATATCTTCTTCAATCTTTCTTCTACATTCTATCCAATATTTTGTCCTGGTCTTTTCATTTTTCCATTCAAAAACATGGTAATGATTTCCATTTTACCAGACAAAATAGAAACTCCTAACCTTCCATTCAAGGCCTTGAAACTAGATTTAACTTGGACGTCCAACCTTATCTCATACAGTTAGCTTTGCTGTACTCAATGTTCTAGCCAGATAGGACTGCCCTTTCCCTCCCATTCTTGTCTTTTCCTTTCTAATCTCTCTGCCTAGAATGAACTCACTCCATCCTCTAATAAGACTTCAATTCCCTTAATCCCTTCAGGATAACATTTATTGTCAAAAATGATATACTCTCCCTTAGGCCTTCCTTGAAAGTGACCTCTTCCATTAAATTTTCCCCTATATCCACTCTTATCCACTCCCATATGTCATAGTTATTTGTATCCATTCTCTTCTTGCCATTAAAATGTAATCTCCTTGAGAACAAGTCCTAAATTAAATCTTTTTATCCTCATTATCTATGTAGTGCTTTGCACAGAGTAAACCAAAGCTTGGGAATCAAGTTACTCAGAATTGGGAATTGAAATTACTCAAAAACAAGTAATATCAAATATAACTCATGTGCTCTGACATCCCTTTAGATCAAGGCCATTCACATCTGTCTTTCAGGGCTCTAGGGATACCCCTGAGGGAGTTTGGGGGAAGGTATTTCTTTTTTACTGCTTTTAGCTTGACCTCCCCACCTGTTGTATTCCCCACATTACTACATGCCAGGGAATAGTAATTTAGTTTCATTTAGCAACTCAACATAAATTAAATTTTATAAAGGAATATTTATATGGCATAATAGAACTGCTGTTGGTGGCTAGTATAATAATGCCCTAATTTGACTTTTCTGAAATTTCCTTCCATTTGAATTGTCATAAATTAGTAAGGGCAATTAAGTGGCATTAACAAATATTCAAAGATATGGCATTAATAAAATTATAAACATACTTTATTCTCTCCTCTCCTATTTTGATAGTACACTCTCTGCTATACTACCTCAGTATCAAGGGTAAGTGGGGTTATACTAAATGGCATTGGTTCCATCAGGTTCACCTCTAAATATAGCAATGATTTTAATTAAGTCAAGGTTACTCCAAAGGGTCACTCTTTGCTTCTTAGGGAAATGCTGTTTGCAGAACTTTGGTACTGGGTCTCTGGGTTGCCTGCATCTTTGTTGGCTCCTTGAGGTGCTTTCTCTTGTCATTTTGAAACTTCTAAGGTCATCACTGCCAATCTCTCCACTTAAAACAGAAAAGAACAAAATCAGAAATCAAGGCCTTCTTCACAGGATCACAGAGTCAACCTCAGTGGGGAGTTTCAAGGACACTAGGCATTATCTTGTATCTGACACCAACAACAGGGTCAAACAAAAGACCAAACCATCAAAGAGAAAATAACTAAGATTCTGGTCAATTATGGTCAAGAAACCCTTCTCTAATCCACACTGTTAACAGACCAGAACCATTTACTGATACCTACATGTTCTCCAGGGTCTCTTCAAAGGACTTCCATTATATAACAATCATCACAACTCTTGGGAGCAGCCTCTCCTGCCTCTCTCACATGGGGAATTTGCATTAGCTGAGCCTGCTGATAGGCTCTGCACATTCACCATCCTCTTGTTAAACTAGCAAAATCAGTCTTTAGTAGGTACTTGATTATGTTATGCACTGTACTAAATACCAAAATAAGCAAATAGGTCCTGCCCTCAAAAAATTTACAATGTACTAGGAGAGATGTCATTCACAATTCATTACATATCATTCTAAGTAGAATGTGGAAAAGAGCAAAATAAAGATTCAGACAAAGTGATTTGGGAAAATCTGAAAAGAAAGTATACTTGTATCTGAGAAAACTTCAAAACCCTGATTTGGGATTTGAAGGAAGGATATATTTTATTAATCAGAGATAGCTGATTTCATTTGCGTCATAGGGGATGTCCTATACAAATGCTTGGAGGAAATAGGGTACCATTAGATGTTTTTAAGCCAGGAATACACATTCAAGACCTGTGTCTTTTGACAAATAATTTTGGCTACAGGTGAGGGAAGAAACTGGTACAGGGTGACTAACAGGTCATCAAAATCACGAAATCAAAAGCATTCCTGCAGCTCAACTGAATGTATTTAGTTTTTCATCTGCTATTTAAAAAGATCTTGAAATGTATGCAAGCTAAATATGTGAGTTGGAAATTACTTGTATTTGTATAATCCTCTTTCATGTAATTGTTGTTCAAATAATTGTTTGTTATTGATATGTCTGAAAATTAATAGAATTGACTCTGAGACCATCTGTAATAAGTGGAAAAGATTAGAGAAACTGGCCCCCAAATAGTGTTCTGTCAGTAAAATCTGCACAAAAGGAAGAAAGTATACACACAAATATTAAAACTTGTAAAGGGTAAACTGGGGAAGGAGTGAAACAGAGAGGGAAGGGTAAATACATTATGCATTTTAAAAATATTGTTGCTTTATTAATTTTGTTATTGCCACTTAGCCATTTTATTTTTTCACTGATTTGTGGAAACTCACTTCTTAATAACTGGTTATACAGAAGTGACTATTTAGGTAGATAATGGGTCCTACAGTAAAAACAGTTGATTAATCATAACCCTATGGACTATGGGCTCTAACTTGTATTTTTCTCCTTTTATTATAAAAGATTGGGGTAGCTATAAAAATGTAACTTTAATCAAGTGCAACAAGTTGAAAAACAAATATGGGATTTTGAAAAATACAGATAACCTACAAACACTTGACCTGAGGATGTTTGGGGGTGGGGTAAGCATATTCCTTAGAAAATAAAAATAAGGGATAAATTTGGGGGCTAATTAAGTCTATTTCCATAGCTCCAAATGTAACATTTTTTATTAAATGTTTTCTAAAAAACTTAAATATTGATATTCACCTCAACCAACTTAGAAGGCTGCTTATTAACTATGTATTTACATTTGAAAACTGAATTAGAATGATATGCTTTACACATTCACCAGTCTCTTGTTATACAAAACAACAGCCCTGAATTCAGGGGGACCCGAGTTCAAATCTGGTCTCAGACACTTAACACTTCCTAGCTATGTGACCCTGGGCAAGTCACTTAACCCCAGCCTCAGGGGGGGGGGGGGAAAGAAAAGAAAAAAGAAATGAAAAAGTATTCAGTGAATACTAAGTCTATGCCTAGCATTCTGCTAATACTTGTGGGCACAAACAAATATAAACACTGTGGTTCTTGTCTTGGAAGAAACTTACATTCCAATGGGAGTGACAAAGCACATAGGTATTTGATGGACTGGGATGCATATACTTGGTTTGGAAAATTGTAGTGCTATAGTGAAATGGACTGACATCTTTCTTTGTAGTTATGACAGATATGATTTGATCATGGTTGAAAAACAGGAAGGCAGGGGTGGCATAGAGCACAGTACAGAGGCAAGGTAGCTCCTGAGAAAGAAGAAAGGAAGAAGAGAATTCTTGGAGCCAGATCTAGATGTCATAGGGTACTGAAGTAACTGACAACTGTTTGAGGAGTGGGAAAGCAGTATGAGAAATATTGGAATCCTCTAAGGCAATTTCTACTCTGCTAAAAGAGGTTGTTAATGAGAAGTCCAATGAGGAATTCATGATTTCTTTTTTATTCTTCATATTTGTTTTCTTAATTGAATGATAGTTTTTCATTTATATATATATTTACACACACACACATACACACACACACAATCAGGATATCCTCAATTTGCAGGGTGGGTACCTCAGATACACTTTACCAGAGTTTAAAGTAGCATATACATCCAAATCCACTAAACCTGTAAGTCAAGAGCCATTAGCAATACTGTTACTATTAATAATCTTGAAAATATTTTCATGAATTCAAAGCAAAAATAATTAATTAAAAGACATTGTAAGAGAAGTTGTAATAAGATATTTCCACACTGAACCTAGGACACTGCAATTTCTTGTTTAGAGAACTTGTGATCCATTTTGTGCCTCCTACTTTTACTTTCTGAAATATAGGCTAAATCTGATGGTCATTATTTCAACATGTTATTCTTCTAGTAATGATCATGCAACTCAGTAACAGGTGTTCCAACTCCAGACTCCACCTTCTCCCAAAGCAGAAACAGAGATTAAGCCCAGGAGGGTAAAATCCATAATCTCTACCATCCCAGCCACATTCTTGGTCTTTCATAAATCTAGATATACCCCCAAGCAAAGCCTGAAGAGGTTTTGAAGCACACCTGACTATGAAAAAAATTTTTGACCACATAGCTTTTTTGTTTGTTTGGTTAACTTTTTTGAGCTCCATTTTACATATTATTTTTGATAAATGTATTATTTGTTATTTCACAGAGAATAGCACTGATTTTTTTGTTATGGAATTGTATATAACAAAAGTTTGAAAGATCTAACTGATTGGAGAATATTATAAAGCTTTTTGCTAAGACGAAAACAAAACAAAACAAAAACTCCAAACCAAACCAAAATAACATAATTTTAGGAACAAGAATATCACCTCAGTTATTCAAAATTTTACTTTGGAAATTTAAGATCATTGCTTAAGCTTATTAAGCCTATGAAAGAAGGATTTAGAAATAGCTGTAGTTGTAAATCAAGAAAGTAACATTGCTATCTTTAACTTAGAAAGCAAAGGTTAAGGAAGCAACCAATCCAACAATAACTGAAGATGAAAGTGATGGAAGGGAGTGACTGTAAAATGGAAGAAAAGATAAAATGTTAGAGAGGTGAAATGAAAATACTGCATTAAAAATTTGGGCTAGGAATTAAAATTTTTTAAAGGATTTTCTTGACTGGACTGCCTAGATTCTAGTGGTCCTCAAACTTTTTAAATAGGGGGCCAGTTCACTGTCCCTCAGACTGTGGGAGGGCCGGACTATAGTAAAAACAAAACCTCACACTCTGTCTCCACCCCTCAGTCCATTTGCCATAAACCTCCCCAGCAGGCCGCATCTGGCCCACCGGCCATAGTTTGAGAACCCCTGGAGAATATTTATTCTTTTAGTTACCATAAATAACTGAGTCACATCCTTCCTGAAGCTCAGATAACTAAGGTCCTGGGCCTTGAATCAGGACCTGACTTCAAATCCAGCCTCAGTCTATCTTAGTCTATTTCAGTTTCTTAACTAATTAAATGGGGGTAAATATAGTACCTACTTCCCAAGGTGGTTGTGAGGATCAAATATTTGTAAAGCATTTAACATAGTATCTTATATATAAGTAAGCACCTCCTCCTTCTCCTTGGCTTCTGAGGTTCCTTGGAACTCCAGACCTAAGCTCCAATATCCAATCAAGATTCTTGGATTTCTGTGACTTCAACAACTTCAGAATTTCACAATGTGATTCCTCATAACTTATATCTTAGTTCTAACACATCAAGGGTCTGTGAACTTTATTTGTTGTTAATATTTTGATAGCTATATTGAGCATAACTGAACATAATTATTTTCAATTTATTTAATTAAATGCAAATATTGCTTTTCTAATAATGTTTTATTTTATATATTTGAAAATATTATTCCAAGATTACCTCCAATTTATCCCTATATTTATATATCTTATTCTAAAATCTTTTATTTGTGGTCTGTTCCAACAGATTGTAAGCTTCATGATGTCTGGGATCATTTTTGCCTTTCTTTGTATACACAAATGCCCAGGCAAAAAGAGTAGGTGTTTAACAAATGTTTGACTTTGACTTTCCTTGGAAGGAAGGTGTCATAGACTGGCCAAAGAGTATGAGACAAAAGACCAAAAACGAAGGTAACCATTCCTGCTTTACACTTCAGCAGTTGGAGATGGAAAAATTCATCCTCCTGTGGTCAATTTGATAATGAGAATCTCTTGAGTTTTCAGAGACTGAACTCCGATGGTTTTCACTGAATCATAATTCATAGCTTTTCCAACTTGATAGGACTTGTCAGAATTTGCTTTTGACTGGCCTAGTCTTCAAGAGCTCAGGATCACCTCAGGAGAGCTTCAACAACAATGTAATTTTAAAAATCTCTGAAACTTAAATTTTATTTTTCTTGAAATGTTTGGGGGCAGGGAAACTTTCCCTTTTAAAAAACAGGAAGATTTCTGGTAATTACCTTAACCAAAAAGTTAAAAAAATTAATAAAAATTCAAACAACCAGAGTGTAGTAAAATCCTTTAAGCAAAAAATTAAGTAAAAATGCAAACACTCACACAAGCGGTGAGGAAAGACCAGAAACCCTTTCTAAAAGAGAAACTGTGGAGACAAATCGATTACATGTTTCTGACGGAAAGGGCTACTCTGTTGCCCCTAGTAGGCTGCTTTACAAATGACAAAATTAGATTTTTCAGGATATTATTTAAGGAATTAAAAATAAACTCCATATTAATTCAAACATACTGTTGCGAGTTATAAAAAATAAAAGGATTGACAAGTTTGGCGTTTAATATATTATTGCTGACTTGAGAAAGACAGCTGATTTTATTAATCTAGTTTTTAAAGTTCGACTTTAGCTGGGGCTGATGTTGTTTTCTGAACCTCGAAAAACTATTTCATGAGGATTGGCAGGCTGCGCGAAAATTGAGAAAGAAAAGCCTTGCTTAACCATGCCCCGGCCGCCAGCCCTTCCCAAAGACTCAATTCTGACCAGAGCCTCCTGCCCGCGCCTAGGCCGGAGTCTCTAGACGTCGCCCCTCTCTCCTCTCCAGTTCGGCCAGGGTCCTCAGCTCCCATTCGGGGAGGGAGGGGCCGAGTGCAGCCCCGGGGAGTCCGGGAAGCTCCACTCGCAGGGGAGGGGGAGAGAAGCGGTATGTGAAGGAGCGGGGGATCGGATTGGCTCGCTGGAGTTTCTTCCCGGTTCCCACCACCGGAACTTTCGGGTCGGGACGCGGGCCCTTTAAAAGAGAAGCCCAGGCCCCTCCGGCGCCTGGAACTGGGCGGGTAATAACAATTAAAAAACTTTTTCGACAACTTCTGCCGCTTCCGCCCCCTCCGCGGCCGAGTTTCCTGCGCCGCTGCCGCCGCCGCTCGGGACAGCAGTGTCAGAGCCCCTCTCCCGGGGCGCGCGGCGCTTCCTGATCTCATCTTCCTCCGACCCCCCTGGGCGTAGACCGTTGGTGGCCGGGCCGCCCCCGGCCCGGGCTCGCCCCGCGACGGCGGCGGCGCCCTCCCAGCCGGGGCGCCACCATGGAGTACCTGAGCACGTTCACGGGCAAGGGCGGGCGCCTGCTGCGGGGCACGGCCAACCGCCTGTGGGGGCTTGGCAGTGGCGTGGTTGCCAGCGGCGGGAGTCGGCAGGTGCGCTTCGAGGACTACCTGAGGGAAGAGACCGAGGGGCCGGGGGACTCGGAGCTGGGGCCCGCGTCCGGCTCCGCGGGGACCTCACCTTTTCTCCCAGGATCTGGTGAGAGGCGGGATGGGCCGGAGGAGGGGGAGAAATGGGGGTGGGGGAGGGGAGGTCCCCTCACCCAGGTTGTGATGTCGGGATGTTGTGCGACGCGGACCGGTTGTTGGTACAGGAATTTGTGTGTGTGTGTGTGTGTGGGGGGGGATATTGGTGCGTGTGTAGAAACAGGAATCTTGGCCACCAGGTGGGTGTGTATGTGTATGCAGAAATACTGTTTGTCTCGTTTCTGTCCGTGTGTATATCCGTACAGGAATCCTAGCCACCAAATGTCTGTCTGTGTATACATGTGCAGGACTTGTAGCGCGCGCGTGTGTGTTTGTGTGTGTGTGTGTGTGTGTGTGTGTGTGTGTGTGTGCGCGCGCGCGCGCGCGCGCAAGGTTCTTGACCTGCAGGGTTTGTCTGGTATTGAGGAATAAAAGGAACCTGTTAAAGTACAGGTTTGAGGGGAGGGCATGGCAAACCCTCTGTATGAAGATATTTAATAAGAGGGTTCTTGCCATACATACACACAATTGTCTATGTATGTTTGTATTCACTATGATTAGTATTCTTTATAGTACTTAAAATAGCATTCTGAAAAGTGAGCTTTAGACTTAATCCGACTTTCAAAGCCATCATTGACACAAAAGTATTTAAAAAAAACCAAAAAAAACCCTCAGATCAAACACATTGCTTGCTAATTCCTCCCCCCCCCCCCCCCCCCCACAATAGTTCTGCTTTTCCTACTTTAAAGGCTTTATTTAGGAAGCTCAGTCTAAGGATAATAGGAAAAGAAATTGTTGAGGCCTTTGAAATCAGAGTAAACAATTGTGCCTGTTAGCTGTTTATCTCTGATATTCTTTCTTCTCTCAGCATTCATTGTGCAGCTTGTCCAGTCTTTTCAATGTGGTATTTGCCACTGGAGAAATTTATTCAACTTGAATCTTAAAATATTTAGTTATGATTAACTTTTTAAAAGTTTGAACATTATATAAGGGTCCTTGATCTTACATATACACAAATGTATATGTGTACATGTAAATGCATATGCTACATACATGTGTGTATACACCTATGTGTTTATGTTTTTTATTTTGATAGTTGTGTTTTAATAAAAGTTAATTCCTTTGCAAAAGGATTGCAATTTAATTTAATATTCATTTATTATTCAATTCAATTATTATATAGTAATTTAAATTCATTATTCTGAGGAGGGTCATATAGGTTTCACCAGACTGTTAAATAGGTCCATGACATAGTTTCGTACATACACAGTATCTCTGATTGTATAAATGATAAAGGTATAAATGAGTCCTACTGTCTTGCAGTGACTAAAATTTTCAACACTTTTTATCATTTGTTAGTGACAACTATGGAGACTTTATTGCCACAATTCTCTCATCACAATGGCTCTTTCCATTTCTTTCTATTTTAGTATAACAGTATTTATGCTTTTGAGGAAATTGGAGAAAGTCTCTATATAAAATAAATTTAAGTCTAGTTTCATTTCTTTAGGTTTTATTCTCTGTGGTCTAATATGCAAAAAATTCTTCTCTATTAATCTTTTACTGATTGGCTCAACTACCTCTTCCTTTAAATAAATTTCTTAAGTGTCAGTTATTAATAGTTTGAATTAATTCACAACCATTAGATGATAATATTGATACCTGCAGAATTTCTAATTATTTTTAGACTTTCTCTTGTACTTTGAACATAGTAGAGTCATTTAAAAGAAAAGTTTGTTGGATGGGATGGAATTCTCGACTTTAATATGGTCACTAGTTTAAGCTAATCTGCTTGCTTTAATTCTGAAACTTTACTCCAAATGACCCAGAAATCTGGAGCCATTCTTTCTTTCCATTCATTTGCTTCTTATATTCATATATAAATAAGTAGTCTAACAAAATAATGACATATTTACTCTGCAGTAGAATTGTAATATTTATTTGGATATTCCCTACATGAATGCAGATTATAAACCATCCTGTATGACTTTTCCATATTCTCCAATAAATCTGCTATACTTGGTTTCTTTCTCACTCTCTTGATATAGCTTAGATAGTATTAAAACCTTTAAATGGGCCATGTAAAGTGTTGCATTACCAATGATATGCCTTTTTATCAACTTTTGAGTCATCCCTGATTTTAGTTCTTGGAAGACTTGCTTGGAAGGATTTGATAAGCACTTATACTGGGCCCTGTAATAAGTAAGCACTCATTATGGTCACAGAAAAGAGGCAAAACCCAGTCATTGCTCTGAAGTAGCTTAAGTTGTATTTGTTCATAAAAGATATACATACAAAAACGTGTATATATATATATATATATATATATATATATATATATATAAAACTCTTGAAGTTAGCTGATGAAATCCATAGGCAGAAAAAGAAAAATCCCAGCTGTGAAGGACAGCTCTGTGCTTGCTGACTGACTCACTGACCAAAAACTAATTAATGTTATAAGATAGGAATTGAAAAAAAAGTTTCAAGAAGATATGGGGACTCAGGGGAAGTACTTAAAAGTTTTCCAAGGGCAACTCAGTTTGTTTCTCATATTCATTGCTTATTTGCAATGTCTATCTGGTATAATCTGGACAAAAGACTTAGTTTTCCCTGTGAGAATTATTTTTCTGAAATCTTTAAAGTGCTTATAAGTTTCATTTAGAAGATTCTGATTTCCCATAGTTGTATGCAATTAGCAGTCATGTGAGAGCAGAAACACCTGGAGGATTTCAACTTCTTTATGAGGAATCCCTTTTTTTTAGACTCTGAATCCTTCATGATAGTTGTCACTTGTTGAGCATCCATATTTCTGTTTCCTGTCTCACATGATGTTGACAATGATAAAGCTATAGAACAAAATAATATTTCTGATACATCTTCTCAAAGAAAGATAATTTTTGTCTTTTTGAAGGAAAACAGTTAAGGCATTATTTATCTACTCCATCAGTTACTTTTGTGGTTAGTAAACAATATGCATTTGTTTTTTCACTCTTGTGAAATTGTGTGAATAAAGATTTGGTTTGCTGTAGAATTTTGTTTGAAAAAACTTGCAGTTTCCTTTCTTTTTACTTTTAACAAGAGTGCCATCAAAGTGCATGAGTTAATTATCACAAGAAATTTAAAGAGAGGAATAAAATAGATACCTAGTTTGCTTGATTTCTCTTTTATTTGGTTAACAGATTTTGAGAATTTTTCCAAGTCATTTAACGTTTTCCATTCTTTCAGATATTTTGAGAATCAGTCCTATGGCATCTTCAAAATTTTATTGCCACCAGCACTGAACCAACCTGGTCAATAATTGGTATAATCTTACTATTTTTCCTGTCTCTTTCAGTGCTATATTTACTTGTTCGTGCCACACACATATATAACCTATATGTATATACACACACATATAGAAATATAAGTATTGTATTGTGATGCTTCTAGATTTTTATCCTTTGCTCATTAAAAATTTCTGTTATAAAAACTTTACAGATTTTTTCTGTTGTACTAATGGTTTCACTCTTAAATGTATTTGGAATGGCTTTACTACTTGGATCTCTTGGCAAGTTTTCTATAAACTTGTTCTTCTTTCAGATGCTTCTTACAATCTTGTGAGGCAAAAACTTGTTCTTCTTTCAGATGCTTCTTACAATCTTGTGAGGCAATAGTACCATAATTTTTTTTTTCCCCCCTGAGGCTGGAGTTAAGTGACTTGCCCAGGGTCACACAGCTAGGAAGTATTAAGAGTCTGAGACCAGATTTGAACTCCTGTCCTTCTGAATTCAAGGCTGGTTCTCTATCCACTGCGCCATCCCACCATAATCTTTCAATATCCTCTTCTGTTAGATTTTATAAATAAGTTTGTATTCTTTGCCAGTGTTGCCTTTGGCTGCCATATCAATCTGCTTGGCAAGGAGATCAAGTATTAAGTGGCTGAAGTTGTTTCTATGTTCTTTTGCTTTTGGTGCAGTAGAAAGAGCTTTAGAATTAAGAGTTGGGAGTTATTTAAATGCTAGTCCTGTTAATTGTAACTTTAGTAAAGTCATTTAATTTAGCAGAGTCTTTAGTTATCTCAAAAATGGGGAGGTTGGATTTTTGTATATTTTAGCTTTAAAAATATGAACTCTTTTATGCAGTTGATTTACATTGGTTAAATTTACTTAGGAAATGATTATAGTCTGTGTCAGTGTCCATGCCTTCATCTGCTTCCCATTTCAGTTGCCAGTCCCTGTAATGGATATTTTTGTATTCATAAAAATACAATATTTCACTATAAAACACCCAACCTGGTTTATTCTGTCTACTGAATGTGACTGACAGTTTCTCACCTTTATAGTTTTGTTAATGCTATCAACTATTCCTATGTCTGGAATAGTCTTCTTTAGTAGCTTTGCCTACTGAATTCTTATCCTATTCAAATTCCCACTTTCATGAATCTTAATTATGCTTGTTTTGTTTCATAGCATAATATCTATATGTTGCACAGATAATACAGGAGAGGATCCAAGAGGGCAAAATAACACAAGAATAAGAAAAAATACTCCAAAAAGACTTGTTTGACATTAAAGTCCTTCATAATCCAACTTTCTCCTACCTTTCTAAATCTTCTGCCCTCCTCCAACATATACTCTGACTCAGTGACAGTTTTAGAAATACTCATCTTTAACCCTGGACATTTTCTCTGGCTATCCATTATGCCAAGAATGCTTTCCCTTCTGATCTTTGCTTACCAGTTTCCCTGACTTCAAGTCCCAGCTAAAATTGTCTTCTACAGAAAGCCTTTTACAACCTCTCTTAATTCTAGTGCCTTGTCTTTCAAAAATTTTTTTCTATTTTTTCTGTATGTAATGTGTTTGCATATTTTTATTTGCTTATTTCTCCATGAAGTTAGTTCCTTAAGTGTAGGGACTATCTCTTGATTTTTTTTTTTTAATCTCCAGTGTTTAATATAATGCTTGCTCATATAGTTAAGTGGCTAATGAATGTTTATTGAATAATTTGAAAATGCTAGAAGGGAATAGTTAGGTTTTTTCAAATTTCTTTCTGTAACAGTCATAACTTTAGTCACAAGGTTGGTTGAAAGGAGAATATTTGATTTTGCTGTGTTTATTTCCAGAAAAGCTTTTGACTCTATTGAGCATAATGCAACATTGATTAATATCTATAGTGGCACCATAGTGGCAAACACCTTGGGGAACATAAATCTATTGATTAATATCTATAGATTTATGTTCCCCAAAGGTGTTTGCCACTATGGTTTGGATTATATTTTTCTTTTCTTTTTCTTTTTTTTTTTTTTTTTTTAATATTTTTGCTGAGGCAATTGAGGTTAAGTGACTTGCCCAAGGTCACACAGCTAGGAAGGAAGGAGACTCTATTTGAACTGAGGTCCTTCTGATTTCAGGGCTGGTGCTCTGTCCACTGCGCCACCTAGCTGCCCCTGGAGTATATTTTTCAAAATATATAAAAGTGAATGAAATGTTGAGGATTTTTTGTGTGTGTGGTAATATTTCAAACAAAATTATGCAATAGCATAGTAAAATATCTTTTATTTCATATGTCAAATTTGCCAATTATAAAAAGTAATTGCTGCAAAACTCTGAGTGCTCCATGAGTTTTTTCTAAGACTTAACCCTTGAATAATCAAAGATCCCTTTCATATAATAATGGTCTTTATAATACTTTAAAGTTTGCAAAGTGTTTTATATTTACCATCTTTTTTGCTATCCACAGCCATCCTGTGTGGTAGGTTCTATTATTCCCATTTTATAGATGAAGTGGCTAAGCCTGAAAATGATAAGTGATTTGTCTAGGGTCACACAAATTGGCAATCATTTGAAGCAGGATTTGTACTTGGGTCTCTAAGTCCAAATCAGGTTCAACCATTGCATCTCTGCTGTTATCATTGTTGATGGTTTTGTCTTTTGTTGTTAGTAATTTTAGCTATCATTTTATCATTTGACAAAGTAGTCATTGTTGAGGATAAGTACTATGGTATTGTATAAAATAAAAAAGAATCTTGAATTTAAAATTTTTAGCCTCTTTGTATTTTTTAACTTTCAGTGCAAAAATCTTAATAAATCAGTGTCAAAAGATTTTTTTTTTTTTTTTATTCCTGCTTTATGTTGTGATTTCTGTTTTAGCAGCAGCAAACCTTCAGGTTTTTTGTTTGTTTTTGTTTTTGGAACGTTCAGATTTTTGCTCATAGGTAAGTACAAGACTTTAGTTTTTGGTTGCCTTTTGCATTTCCCACCAGCAAACATTATTTCCATGAGTTCAATCCCAAATCATTTTCCAATATCCTTATGTAATTTTAGCATTTCCTTAGATAAGGCCATACTTTCAGGCTTCTGTGATTGATGTGGATCCATTAATTTTAAGATATTACTCCTTCATGTTAATCTTGCCTCAAAATGGTTTAACCTTGATTTAAATAATCTTTTTATTCTGGATAATATAAAGAGTTTTTTCCTATGTGAAGAGAACACAAAATGTTGATCTGCCATTTAAAAAATGATGAACTTCAGGTCAAGCAATGTTTTCATTTGATACTATGAAAAACTATATCAATAATATATATTTTTTAAATTCATGGTTATTTTGAAAAAATCATAGAACTGTTGTTAAATGATATAAAATCTGAAAAGAGCAGCTTAATCAGAAAGACAGACAGACAGATAGCAGGATGAGTTTGGCTAGACACTTTAATATTAAACAGAGAGGTGTATATTTGAGCAGGACCTAATTTTATATTTGTTATATATAAATATTTTCATGTTGTGATAACTTTGCAATGCGGTAGAGAGTTGGAAAACCTAATTCAAGTATAGGCTTTACTTGACTTGGCTTTTTAGTTCAGGGCAAGTCACTTAACTGCATAATAATAGTACCTTGAAGTTGGTAAGGCTGGAGTGCAGAAAAGTTTATAAATTCTTTGATAGAATTTTCCAAAGTAGAAGTTTCCTACAAAAATGGAACCTTACGTTCAGGGCAAAACAAAATGCAATCTTGTGACTGGGGACTTAGCTAGAAAGGTAATGAGGACCCTTTTTTGTTGTGTTCTGTTCAGGGCAATATGTTTTTGAAAGGAAACTTACAAGTGCTTCCAATCTAAAATAAAGCCTTCCATTTTGGGAGCATCATTTATTCAGCTAGTAGGTCCCTTTTCACTAGCAAAAACTTAAGTCTAGAACAGCAGTTGTGATGGTTCTGTACTTATGGAAGGCCTTAAAAATGCTGATTGATGATGAGAATTTTCATCAATTCTAGAATTACTTATTGATTAAACAAATATATATTGGGCAAAAACAAGCAAATCATATAAAAGGTTATCAGGGATAGTGAAAGAATTTGGAACAGTGCCATTTGAGTATCAGTTGAAGGAACAGGAGATAGCTTATCTTAGAGAGGAGACTATCCTTGGGGAGGATTGGATAGCTGTTAAAATTCTTAAAGGGCTGGCCTGTAGAAGAGAGAATGATCTTGTTTTTTGTCCACAGAAGAGAAAATAAGTTAACTATAAGTGGAAAGAGTAGGAAGTCAGGTTTTAAAAACAATTTTTGCATGAATTTCCTACTAGAACTGTAATGGTCAGCTTCAAGAAATAATCAGCTGTTTACCACTATCAGTATACAGAGAAGACTTGAGGACTGGAGGTTGCTCTAAGTTATATTATTGTTAATCCGTGTTTAGGATTAGATGGCCTCTGATATCCCTGCTAATTTTGAGGTTGTGATTTTACTTCATGTTTGTATAATGGTATTTGAGGCATCTGGTACTGTTTGTGACATTGTCTCTTAGAGTCATGATTAGTCATAATTCTCTGCTTTAAAAAAAAAAAAAAAAAAAGCCTTTTGTCCCTAGTGGTTTGTCATCCTGCTGGTCTCATAACCTGTCCTTGAATTAAGTGTCTAGTTATTCTCTAAGGGTGTGTTTATTCTGTGTAACTTCTCCCCATTTTGTTTGTGATTGGTTGATTGTTGCCCTTTCTTCTTGAAGAAGATGTTATCACTATGTTAGAGTCAAGTAATTGTGTTCGACTGTGATTGATCAGAGCAGTTTGAGCTCAGAAAGCTCTGCCATGGGTTGAACACAAATAGTCCCTGTAAACATTTGGTGTGGATTCTCTAGCTTTTCACAACTCTCATTTTTTTCTGCGCTAATTCAATTCTGCTTTTGCTCATAGAGCACAGCGCTTTCTCTGAGAAAGTCATGCATTGCTGGGTGATCCTGTGCCAGGGTCTCCCATGTTGTGCAATTAATTTTAAAAGTCTTGAGACCTTGAGAGTGTCCTTGTATTGCTTTTTCTGACCATCTTGTGAGCACTTGTTCTGTATGAGTTCTCCATAAAATAGTCTTTTTGGCAAGCATACATTTGGCGTTCAAACAGTGTGGCCAGCTAATTGGATTTGCATTCTCTATAGTAGAGTTTGATTGCTTGACAGTTTCGTTTGAGAAAGGACCTCTGTGTCTGGTATCTTATCCTATCCTGATAGGTGATCTTCAGAATCTTCCTAAGATAATTCAAATGGAAGCGATTCCGTTTCCTGGCACAGCACTGGTTTCTGTCTAGGTTTCACAGGCATACAACAATGAGGTCAGCAGAATGGCTGTATATCTTCATTTTGGTAATCAATCTAATGCCTCTCCTCTACCAAGGAGAGGTATTTAAAATTTGAAGTTTGCCAGACACTGAGTTAGCTTTGACAATGCACGTGTTAACTTCATTGTCTTTGTGTACATCCTTGGAAAGTATACTGTCAAGGTAAATGAACTTATCCACAACATTCACAACTTCTCCATTTGCTGTAACTGATGGTTCTACATAAGAGAATGGTGTAGTACTGGTTAATGGAGTGTCTGTATTTTCTTGGTGTTAGAATTGATTCATATTTTTTTTTTGCATCTGAGCTTTGGAGGCAGCATTGAATACCCAATCATTTGCAAACAAAAATATTAAGCACCAATACTCCTTCTACTTTAGTTTTGACTTTTAGCTTTTTCTAGTTGAAGAATTTATCTTCACATCAGTATAGTAGTTGATTTTGTTCTCATTGTGAAGGCATTTGGCATCATGACTGAAAACATCATGCTAAAAAATGGGAAAAAGCACATAGCCTTATTTCACTCCATTCGTGACTGGGAAAGCTTGAGAGCACTGTTCATTGTCAAGAACCTTGCTACCATGCCATCATCAAATTGATGTTCTATACTGATGAACTTCTCTGTACAACCAAATTTTGACATAATTTTCCATAAAGTTTGCAAATGACAGCATCAGAGGCCTTGGTTAGATATACAAATGTTTTATACAGACCTCTGTTCTGCTCCTGACATTTCTCATAGAGTTGTCTGACAACAAATACCATATCAGCTGTTTGTTGGCCTCTTCTGAAGCTACACTGGCTCTCAGGTAGATAGATGACTTTTTTCCATTTGTCGGATCATCCTATCAAGGAAAAATCTGGCAAAAATTGCCAGCAGTGACTGAGAGACACAACATGCTATGGATTGTCAATCTTTTTCATTTATAGAGAATAATGGAGGCCTCCTTGAATTCCTATATAATCTGGAAAATTTCAGTCAGTTTTTGTATGAGCAATGGATCCCCCATCTTGTGAATCCCAACTGGAATCAAATCACCACTAGGTGATTTACCACATGAAAGTAGCCTAGTGGCATTCAAAAGCTCTTCTTTAGCTGGATTCAGCTAGAGAGTCATTGATTTCTACCTGAGGTAAATAGTCAATGGCTTCAGTATTGATTGATGATGATCTGTTGAGAACACTATGGAAGTGTTCAGCCCATCTTTATAGGGTCATGTCCTAATCACTAATCAATGTTGTTTCATTAGTACTGAGTAGTTGAGATGCACCATGTTTTGGGGCCATAAATAACCTCCAATGAATCATAAAAGCACTTTGGCTTGTTATTATCAACATGAAACTGAATTTTATCTGCCTTCTTACTAGCCAATCCTGCATCTCTATTAAGTTTCAGTTGCATTTTTCTCTTGATGAAATTGAATGCTACCTTTTTAGAGATGGATGAATTATACTGCTGGTAAACCCTGAGGAGTTTTCATTTAGCAACTTCTGAATTTTCCCATCATTTTCATCAGGCCAGTCTTCATGTTTGTGAGTGTCCTGACTGGTATGAGCAAATGCAGTGCTGTTCACCAAATCTCTGAAAGCTTCCCACCCCTTTTCTGCTCCACTGTTGCCAACTGGCTGAAGTTTCTCTTACAGAGAAGTGCTCTAATCTGTTGACTTAATTTTTCTGGTAGTTATTTTGCCTTGGAGCAGCTACTTTAGTTGAATACCATTATTCATTTTGGAGAGGATAAGTCTGATCAATCCAGCACCCCACTCTGTACCACACATTGCCTTGGTCACTCATATCCTCTCTGTCCCTTCTTATAATTGCATAGATTATTAAATGCCAATATTTGCTGCAAGAATGCATCCATAATGTCTTATTGCATTTAGGTTAAATAGAGTACAGTGTTAATAATGAGGAGGTCATGAGTACACCAGCCTTCAGAAGTAAGTGACCCTTGCCATTGCTGTTTCTAAATCCATTCCTCCCAGGGTATAGGGTATGCTCAGGGAAGGTTGGTACCTCTGGGTGAGAGCTGCCGAGCTTCTTACAGGCCTGCTCCCCACCTTTAGGATCCACCTGTTGCACCTTACTCCCATCTGTGATTCCAAGAAGCTCCAACATGGGCAGCAGCATCCTGGTAAACCATTTTGGCAGTCAGGATAACCAGGGAATCTCAAACCCTATGGTGAACTGGGAGGGTGTCTACTCTCAGCATGTGAAGACTCCCTTGGGTGAATGGGCAGATGAGAACAATTTGTTGTTCCAAAGGCCATGAAAACAGGTGAGCCTTGGGCTGAGGAGCACTTAGAGCTTGGTCAGACAGTGAAGACCCCAAAGTCATGCCCAGCAAGTCAATTTGTCACCTGACCCCTTGTTTGGGGCAGTCCTTCAGTTCTACATTTGGCACATATTTTAGTATTTTGGAATCATACATTCTCCAGTTCTTTATAAAATATATGTCATTTGCAACATAATCCTATTAGAGTAGAATGAACATCATTGCCATTCTAGCAGACTGGCTTCATTCTATGTTTTTTATTTATGGCAGTGATCTCTTTTAATCCTTTTATATTTATCTCGATTAATATGTGGTAGGTCTTAACCCTGATTAGAGAATCACCAGGCACTACTTTGTACAAGCATTTCTGCCTTTTCTTTGTTTTTATGACAAACAATTCAAGTAAGTTTATGTTTTTTAATAATCTAGTCTTTTGTAAATGCCAGTGAGATGAGATTATACCTATAGAATGAAGTTTGAGTATCATCAACATTTTCCCATCAACTGTCTGTTTCCCTGCTTTCTGTAAACATATTCATGTCTTCCCTATAGTTTTGATGCCTTCATTCACACTATGCATCCTTTGCAATTTGGTTTCTGACCTAATCATTCAAATGAAATTGCTTTCTTCAAAGTAATAATAATAGTATTTATATTGCATCTGAATGCTTTATAAATATCCCATTTGATCCTCTCAATGACCCTGTAAGGTAGGTGCTGTTACTCTAATTTTACACATGAGGAAATTAAGACAAACAGGTTAAATGATTTGCCCACGATCAAATAGCTAATAGGTGTTTGAGGCTACAGTCTTAATGAGTATACATTGTCATCTAGCTCTCTACTAGTGATCTCTTAAATTGCCTGTTCTCAATCTTCATCCATCTTGAGCTTTCTACAGTTTTTGATACTGTTCATTACCCTCTTCTGTATACTTTTTCCTTGCTAAGTTTTCATGATGCCATTTTCCTTGGGGTCTGAAGTTTGACTGTTCCTTCTTAAGTCTCTTTTGCTTGATGTTCCTCTAGCTCACATGCCAAGACTTTGTCCTGAGCCCTCTTTTCTTCTCCCTCTGACAGTCATTTGGCCATCTCAACATTTCCCATAGGTTCAGCTATCATTGATAGGAAAATTCTCAGGTCTGTTTACAGGTACCTCACTTGTTCTACTATCTCATTGCCAATTGACTCTTGAACATCTTGAATTTTATGTCCCATTGACACTTCAAACTCAATATATCCAAAGGAGAGCGCATTACTTTTCCTCCCAATTCCCCCCTACTAATTACATTTATAGGAATATTGCCTTCCTACTTACTCAGACTCACAATGTTAGTGTTTTCCACTTGTATATACCCTTTTCTCTTATCAGACATAGCTATCACCCTTGTACAGGTCCTCTTCTCACATGTGGATTCTGCAATAGCTTTCTGGTTAAGTCTCTCCCCACTCTGCTACCTACTATTGATAAAGTACAGGTATGACCACATGTCTCATATACATACATGTTATGGGCCAGAATTCTGTATTTAAAATAAGGATTCTTACAAGGTGCTAACTCAGTGGAATTGATAAGACAATGGTTATCTAGTTTAGCATGGTTATTAATACATGTACTTAGTACTTAATATAATTCTACAAGATTCACACCTATGATAGTGTAATTAAAATAGAGCATATAAGCTGGGACAAACTCAGCCAGAGTCAGAGATAGAGAAGACAAGCAGACTAGAGGCAGGAACTCAAGCTCTTGGAGCCAAGGAGAGATAGATTTATTCCATCATCCACTTTTGTGATGGCTGAGAGACAGATTCATTCACTCCATCTCACACCACCATGGTGGCAGGCTCTCCTCCTTCACTTCTCTACTGAAACCAAGACTCCTGAATGTAGTGTCTCTTAACACTATCCTAACCTTGTAGTTCCCCTTAAAGCTCCTCTTAATGCCCATCCGTGGAGGGCATTGCTAGGCCACACTTAGACATCTTTGGGCACCAACTGGGATAACATAGAGACAGACCACCAGGGTGAAGCGAAAGAGAACTTCATTCTTAGATATCATATATTTATACTCCACTGAGGATTGGGGAAAAAGGAAATCCTCTAGCAACATGGCATAATGAGATTGGCCTGAGAAGAGGGAGGGAGGCAGGCTAGGTTTTGAGAGCTCTAAGGAGGGAGATATGGGGTCATACATCGCCTCTTGGGGCCATACCCTGCCTCCATGTAGGACTTGCCTGCTCCGGTACCTCTCATCCCTCAGGTCTTTCCACATGCCTTGAACTGCATTCCTTGCTCCTAGAAGCTTTTTAACCCTTACACTAAAAGGCTCTTCAAGAAAGCTACCAGGGTCACAGGCAAGGAAACAAAATTTTGAAGGAGATAGTAAAAGATTTGGACTTTAACACTTGCTATTCTCTGATGATTAATCTGCTGAAAGGAAGGCTGCTCCAAGACCTCCAGAAAACCAAAAGAGAACATAACATATACACTTTCTCACTTGCTAGACCTCCTAGTCAATAAACCCTATTATATCCAGGGTCAAATATAAAATCCTTCTGTTGACTTCAAAGTCCTTTATTACCTTGCCTTTCCCTAAACCTTTCCAGTCTTTTTGTACTTCATTCTCACCTACTCTATAATGCAGTGACATGGACCTACTTGATGTTTCTCCACATGTCCCTCATTCCTAGAATGCATTTCTGCTTTTCTTGTTATTTTTGGGCTCCTCTGTTTGCTTTTAACGTGCTCCTATAAACTCTGCACAACTCTTCTCCACAGGGTCCAAAGCATTTTTTTTTAATTTAATTTTTATTGCACTCTTAATATTGCTGCATAGCAAGGAGTAGTCATTTCTTTTTGATTCTCACCACAGTAATTATTCCACAGGAATTCTTTTAAAACAGATTTACTTGTGATATTTTGATAGTTGTATTTCAGTATAATTGGCTTTTTCTCTAATTCCATATATCTTAAATTATATATTTAAAAACATTCTGAGAAGAGGTTGATAGGTTTCATCAGAGTGCCAAAGGAGACTGACACAAAAAGCTTATGTTAATAGAGCAGTTCCTTTTTTTTTTAATAGTATTTTGTTTTTATATTAAATTCATTTCTAAACATTTATCTCTCTCTCTCTCAATTCACCTCTTACTTTCCTAAGAAAATGGAAGCATTATTATATCTCATTACTGTGAGCTCCTTCATTTCTACTAGCTCTTCCATCTCTGATGTTTCTCCCATAATCTTCCTCACCTCAGCTTTAGAGAATCTCTCTTTCTCATAGTACACTACTTATGTTACTTTGGACAATTCCGTAAAATTCCTTGCACCTCAGTTTCTTTATCTGAAAATTAAATTGGAGTCCTATCCTTTCTTTTATACTCCTTTTCCCAATATATATAAGTTAAACCAGGTTTTTGTTTTTTGTTTTTGTCTTTTCCTCAGAAGGACTATCTCCTGTTATGTTCTTATGTTTGTCCTCTCTTCCCCGTCCTTTTGTCTTCTCTTTAAAAAGAGTTTGGCAAGGTCCTTGTGTATCCACATTTTTCCTCTTTATTGGAATACTTTACATTTTTGCCTTCAGAATTTCATTCTTGTGAGTTACCTGTTCATTCTTTCTGTACTGAATTTCCCTATAGTATTTTAGTAGGCTCCTACTTACTCTACCTTTTAATTCCCCACTACCTAAAATAAACCATGAATGACAGATTATGGTCACTTTACTCACTTGAAGGTTCCCATCATTTCTACTCTAGCAACTTGTTCCTTCTATTAGTAATAATCAGATCCAGGACAGAGTCCCCTGTTTGTTGGTTTCTTAACCTTTAGAACCTTTAGAAGGAAGGAATTATTAAAGCTGTTCAAGAAGTCATTATCTACTTAGCTTTTGACTTAGTTTCTCAAAATGTAGGGAAGGAAATTAGCATTTATATAGTGCCTATTATGTACCAGACACTGGTAAGCAGCAATTCACAGTAATCCTTGGAGGTAGGTTGTATTATTATTTCTATTTTATGGTTGAGAAAACTGAGACAAACAAGATAATTAGATGTCTGGATAATTAAAATCTCATCACCACTAAATGATGTAAATCTAACTTTCTATAGGAAGTCTTTCTCAACCTTTATTTATCCTAGTGCCATCCCTTTGCTAGTTACTTCCTTTTTGTCTTGCACTTGGGTTTCTTTGTCTACATTTATTTGCATGTTATTTCCCCCATTAGATTGTGAGCTTCTTGAGGGCAAGGGATTGTCTTGCCTCTTCTTTGTATCCCCAGTGCTTAGCTCAGTGTCTGGCACATAGTAGGTAGGCACTTAATAAATATTTAGCAGTTGATTCTGCTTCATTCTTTTTACTTTTTCGCTGTAAATTCTTTAATCAGACTCATCTATTTCCTCTTTTCTTATCTCCTGTGCTTTGTTTAAGAATCATTTCACTAGATCCAGTTAAGAAAAGGTATTGGATGAGGTTCAGGTCACATGACCTTTCAGTTTCCTTATCTGCAAGAAGGGAAAATAGCTGTTAGGATGAGGATTAAATGAGATAATATATGTGTGCTTTGTAAATCTTTAAGCATGTGAATATTATTGTTATTACTTGTGACTAAAGTATTCTAGGAAAATGGAGGGAGGACAAATTTTGCTTATTACATAGTTGTGTTTACATTTTTGCTCTATTACAATATATACTTAGTCATCATTGCCTCTTGGATGCTGATAACTTTTTTCTAAATGAATATATATTAATGACTTTCAAGATAATTATGTGCAAACATAAGAAAATTTAGCTTAAGTAGATTAATAAGATTCCACCACCATTTCACAAATTTGTATTTATTATGTAAATATGTTTAAAGCAATTGTTATTCAATTCATATGATAATATCAGATCATACCAGTTTTTAATGTGTCCAAGATGGATGCTTCAACTCATTCTATTTAATAGGTTCTCACTATCTGAAAAATGTTCATAGGAAGGAAGAAAGGCCTGGATGAATTTCTCAGTGATAAACTTCACATCCTAGCAATGCAGATTGGCACCTGCTACAATTTATAGTTTTGGAGAGTTTTCTAGAGTAGAAGGAAGTTGAGTTTGCTCTCAGAGTTGTGTTGTGTTGTCTTGTGTTGTATTGTGTTGTGGTGTTTGTGTGTGTGTGTGTATCAGGACGATTTAGTTAGTATTAAATGACAACAATCTATTTTTTCTTGACTGAAGCTAGCTTTTTATTTGTTGTCATGCTGTATAATTATGTTACAAATAGGAAATAAAAAGGAATAATAATTAATATTTGTCCTTATTGGCAATTTTAATTTTAGATGCTTATTATTTTATTTTCCTTATCCCCATGTGTTAATCTGATGGCTTCCTTTTAGGAAAAGAGAATGAGTATTCATTTCTTTTTCAGTTATTTAATCTTATTTCTTTATTCTTTAAAATTTAGTAGGTTACTTTTAAACTTATTAAAAGCTCTTAAAAATGCAGAAGTCAAAGGCCTTGTACTTGCAGAAAACAGGAGTTTCTCTTTTTTTGCAATGGATTAGTTGAAAGGACTTAAGTAATTCAATTCAGTAAAGTCTTTGTCTAATCAATAGTGATTTAGAGCATTTTTTTCATATGATTAGAAATGGCTTTAATTTTCTCATCTGAAAATTGTTCATATCTTTTGACCATTTGTCAGTTGAAGAATGGCTTCTAGCCTTATGAATTTGAGTCAGTTTTCTATGTATTTTAGAAATGAAACCTTTATCAGAAATCTTGGATATAAAATTCTTTTCCCAGTTTTCTGCTTCCCTTCTAATCTTGGCTGCATTGGTTTTGTTTGTGCAAAAATGTTTTAATTAAATATGATCCAAATTATCCATTTTGCATTCATAATGTTCTCTAGTTCTTTTTTTATCATAAATTCCATTTTTCTCCACAAACCTGAGACTCTTGACATAGTCTTAGGTAACATCATTCACATTCTTTGCTTCCTCTTCAATAAAACATGTATTTTATATGAAACTATAGATATTTTATCTAGTGTTTTTGATGAGATTAGGGTTCCTGGTGGTCAGGGAGTTAAATGATGAAGTGTTAGTGGCAGATTCAGAGTTCAGGGAACCAAATGAAGAGATTTGGCTCCCCTAATTCCCCATGGGATTTGGAGCATGGGTCTGTGCCCCTTCTGGTGGCACAGAGGTCCTTCGTAAAGGAATTTACAAACCCAAAAAGCTAGACTGATAAAAAGTTTATTATTGGCATTGGGAAGTCAGCTTTTGTTATGCATGAATAAAAAGGTGGCAAAGTCCTGATAGAGAGATATAACATCTCATTAAGGAAATAAGTGAGGATAAAGAAAGGATAACGCTGAAAAAGAATATTCCAGCAGGCAAAAGTTTGCTATGCCAGGAAGAGAGAGAGTTTCCTTGGCATGGCATATTAGCTTCTCTGCGAGGATTGGGTTTAAAATTGCCATTTTTATAATAGAAGCCTTTGGATATTGTTAGGTTCTTACTAGGTGCTAAGTCAGTACTTAACAATTCTCTAGCTCAGGGTTCACACCATTAGTTCACACCTTTAAAAGGAGCAAGTTCATTGGTTGTAAGTAGTTCCCACAAGCCCATTCTCTGGGAGGATAAAAGAAGAAGCAGTCTGAAAGGAAGCAGTCTGGATTGGGTCAAGGACAAGACTTCCCAGAAGAACTTCAGGGAAGCTGGAGGAGATTCAGAGTCAGGATTCAGGAAGGGGGACTCGAGATTCTACCTTCGTTCTGGCTGGAGGCTCCAGAAGCCTCTCAAGAAACCTGCTCACAGAGAAAAGGATTTACAGAAAAGAAACCTCCTCCCAGAGAAGGATTATAATTTGAGAGACAACAGAACATTGCATTTGGCACCCAACGTGGGGCACCAAATTGTTAAATCCGGCTAGCTCAGTTGGTGTAGAGCATGAGACTCTTAATCTCAGGGTTGTGGGTTTGAGCCCCACTTTGGGCGCCAAAATGTATGTCCGTTAGATTGTGGTTAAATAAATATCATACTATCTTCGAATTTTTTAAAGGTTTTATGTGAAATTGCAGATTGCATTTATTTTTTAAATAGTTGAACTTCTTTGGTAGACAAAAAGTAATAATTTGACTTGCCTATGTGAGTAATGTCTTATGTCATTAATTAGTCCCAGTTTCCAAGAAAGAAAGGATATCTGTCATTCTCAAAAAAATATTTTGATAGGAAAATATAGGGTTTTTTGGGAGATCTACGTGTACACTTTTGAATGGGGCCCATGTTATTTTATAAATCTTCTACGTAGTCATGTCATAAATTAGAGGAGCAATGAAGAAATAGGGGTCTGTGGAGAGGAAAGAGACCATGACTGAATGTGTGCTTGTAAGTATCACCCAAAATAAAATGAACAATTTTGATTACAAAAGTTGAAAGGTTTTGTATGAACAAGTCAAGTGGAGTACAAATTAAGAGACAGGTAACTGGGGGGAAAAACTTTGCAGCAAGCTTTTCTTATAAAGATCTCATGTCAAAGATATTAAGGAACTGATTCGTATTAAAAGACATAAAAAAATTCTCCAGTAAATAAATGGTCATGATATAAATATCAGAGTTTTCAAAAGATGATAAATACAAGCTTTCTCTAATCATGAAAAAATGTTTCAAATAATTAAGTAAATGAGAAGTAAAGCAGCTTTGAGGTTTTACTTCATATCTATCATACCAGGAAATTAGGGGATAAAAGGGGGAAGGAGAATGACATGTATGCTGTTCATCCAGTCATTCTGGGAAGCAATTTGAAACCTTGCCCTGAAAATTACTGTATGGAGCTTATCCCTTAACTCAGTTATAGTACTCGTAAACCAATAGATCTCAAAAAAAATGAACGAGTCTTTGTTGGTAATATACCCTGTACATGCCTAGTGTAACTGTTTTTCAAGAAAATAGTATTTCTTGATTCACTTCTGTGTAGTATCAATGGAGTGATATTGTTAAGAATAGCCTAAGATAATGAAAATAAGTTTTATGTTGAGTATACCTATCAGAAATTAATTTTTCTCACTCCCATTTTAGTATCATAATGTGATTGTAAAGTAATGAGATTTTTGTTTTGTTAGCTTTTGGAAATGTGGTAGTGTTTTACAACTGAGAGTGGTTTGTAGTAATTTGACTATATAATTTGACTTTCCATGTGTTTTTGTTCTATATAAACCTATGGTTTCATCCATGAGGAACATCCTTTCTGTGCATTTTCTTATCTCTAAGGATTGGTGCCTCTAATTTAACCTTGAGAAAGAGACCATGCTGGGCTGTGAAGTGGCTCAGTGGTTAGAGCATCAGCCCTGAAGTCAGGAAGACCCAAATTCAAATCTGGTCTCAGATACTTAACACTTCCTAACTATGTGACCCTAGGCAAGTTACTTAACCCCAATTGCCTCTGAAAAAAAGAAAGAATAGAAAAGAAAGAGACCACTTAAGAATTAAGAAATTTGTTTCTCTTCATTGTGCTACATACTTCAAAGGCAGTATTTGAATCCAAGTTTTTGGGATTCTAAGGAGAAAAGTAAAGCGGAAATAAGCCAAGCTAATTCTTCATACAAATTTGTTGTGTGTCACATTTATTTAAAATTTTAAGCATTAAAATCTACACATATGACATTTCCAATATATCTTAAACTTAGTTGCATATGTATGTTTGTTTCTTAAGCTTCTCACCTATTTTGACCATAGAATAGAGATTCAGTGTATATCCCTCAGGAAAAACATATCATGTAACAGTCTTAATTGGAATACTAATAAAAATGAACTAGATGAACTTATTAATTTATATTGATTTATGTAGATATGAATGAGGTCTCAGTAGTTTCAGCTTTCTAAAAGAAATTATAGTGGGGGCAGCTAGGTGGTGCACCAGTCCTGAGTTCAAATTTGGTCTCAGACACTTAACATTATCTAACTGTGTGAAGCTAGGCAAGTCACTTAACCCCATGCCTCACCCCCCCCCCCCAAAAAAAAAAAAAAAAGAAGAAAAGAAATTATAGTGAACCATTGGAGATAAAAAGATTAAATCATATTCTGTTTTATTATAAAGTATTTATAAGTGCTAAAATTTTAAATCATATTTTTAAAGCATGTTTGTTTGAAAATGAGTAACAACAAAAGCAAAAAAGTATATTTTATCAACCAGTGACAATGTTCTAGAACCTTTATATCAGGGGTTCTCAAACTATGGCCCGCGGGCCAGATGGGGCCTGCTGAGGACGTTTATGTTGCTGTAGGGTTATGGCAAGTGGGCTGAGGGGCGGAGACAGTATGAGTTTTTGTTTTTACTATAGTCCAGCCCTCCAATAGTCTGAGGGACAGTGAACTGGCCCCCTATTTAAAAAGTTTGAGGACCACTGCATATTTTTCACTGACATTCCAAAGTGTCCAGATCTGTCACATCCAAATGTTCCCTCTTCCAAAATTACCTTTTCTTTCCTCCCAATAAAAAATACCTTTGTGTAAATCAGAGATCATTCAGGAGGTGGAACATCAATGAAGATGAGAGAGAGGAAAGGGGATGGAAGAAAAATAGTATTTGAGGTGAAACAGATTTCTTGTTGTTGAGTTTCAGTCATGTCCATTTATAAATGACTCCTTTGGGGCTTGACAAAGATACTGAAGTGGTTTGCCTTTTCCTTCTCCAATTTATTTTATAAAAGAGAAACTGAGGCAAACAGCTTTCTGTGACTTGACTCTGGCCCCACAGCTAATATGTTTATAAGGCCATATTTGAACTCAGGAAGATGGGTCTCCTAGAATCTAAGCCTGGCACCCTATCCTAGCTGCCTCTGGAACAGATTAGGGGTAGGGGAAATGCTGTCAGCAAAATTCTTTTTTTCCAGTTTTTAATTTCCACCAAATCTAAAGGAAGGAAGTTTGTTATAATGGCAGAAACTTCTTTGGAAATTTTGAAAATTCTTAAAAGATTTACTACTCCCTGTTTGGGGACTCTTCCTTTTGTGTTGCTAGATATTGTAAAGACATTTAAGTAAAATAACTATAGAATATATAAAATATTCAAGATGCTACCTATAAAAAAAAATGTGTGTATGTATATGACCATGATATAAAAATTTATAGAAAATTGTTTACCAAAATAAGCATTCATAAATAAATAATTGCTTATAAGGAGCACTAGTCAGCCCAATAAAAGACAATACTATATAAATTATTTATTCAATGCCAAAGATTGCTTTTATAGAAGTAGAAAAAAATTTGTATGGAGGCACAAAAGTTATTATATCAAGGGAAATCATGAGAGAAAAAGTGAGGATTAAGGGGGCCAATAGTACCAGATCTCAAACTATATATTACAATGCAGTAATTCTCAAAACAATTTAGTCCTCTTTTAAAAAAAAATCAATAAATGGACTGTATTAAGTATACAATATACAGAAGCAAATGAACCTTAACTATCTGATGTTTGATAAACACAAAGACTTCAGCTGCTGGGTTAAAGATTCATTATTTGATAAAAACTGAAGGAAAAATTACACAACAGAATGAAAGAAATCATATTTAGAGTAACAACTCATGCCCTATACATGGCAAGGCGAGTTATTATTAAGCACTTACTGTATGTGTAAGGCACATACAAGATAAGCCCTAAATGGAAATGCAGCCTATATGTAAAAGGTCACATCACAAATAAATTAGAGAAGGAAAAAAAATACTTATCAGAATATGGATAGACAAAAAGTTTGTGATCAATCGAGGAATAAGATATCTGATTAAAAGGGGAAAACTAGCAAAATATTTTCAATAAAGGTTTATTAAATAACTTATATGGTTATTATATAGGAAATAAATTTATAAAAGTCATTCTTTAATTAATAAAATAGGGACAGCATCTGAGGTCTTATCTGCTGTCAGGTCTGGAATGATAGAAGTGGGATTAGGGTTTGTAAATGGTAATATGTGGCCTATCTTTTCTGTGTCCGCAACTTCTACTGTACCAAAAGTTATATGGTAAATGCGTCACTTTACCTTGAAAAATATCTTTGCTTATATAAGTAGGAATGTGAAGGAATTTTTGAATATGAAGTGATGCCGTATTTGCTTTGCAGCAAAAACAATCCCACACTTCCTACTAGCATTGTGATAATAAACCATTTCTCAACAACTCTACAGCTAAGTGTTACAGTAGATAGAGCCCCAGGCCTGGAGACAAGAAGACTTCATCTGGGCTCACACAATTATTAACTGTGTGACTCTGTTTGCCTCAGTTTCCTTATCTGTAAAGAGAGCTGAAGGAAATGACACTTGTTTGGTTATCTGCCAAGAAAACCCCAAATAAAGTCATTAAGAGTTGGATGTGACTGAACCTGAACTGCCAATAATATTAATGCTTCTGTTTTTCTTTGCTATTGTAACAAATTCTGTTTTGTAGGTCAGTTATTTTTGTTGTCATTTCTTTGTCAGTTTCATAATTTTTCTGGTAGTTTTAGATAATTTGTTCCTTTCAAGAACCAAAGTTGATTGTAACTTTTTATATTACTTTTCACATTATGTTATTTCACAAGGCTTCAAAAATGATAAAAAATATCAACATCACATTCCCAAATTTTAGGAGCTCAAGAAAGCTGAGAATTGGGTGGAATGGTTTGCCTAAGCAAAACAAATATTTCAATTCTGGCAGAGGCTCATTATTAAAATAATTCTAGAAAAACATAACTTCATCTGGAAATTTATCTTGTATTTTGCAGTGTTGAAGAAATATTAATTCCAAAGTAATCTGGAAATTTAGCTTGAATTTTACAGTTTTGAAAAAAATATATATTAATTCCAAAGCATTGTATTCTGAAACATTGTCAGCTCCCTCTGCTGGCTATATAATGTTAATAGTCAATTTTATTTATATATGCTTTCTATTCAGAGTAGAATTTGAGCAACCAGAGCAAAGCATAGTAAAGATTATTTCTCTAATAGTAGTGACAGTTTACTGAGAGGGACCCAAGTTCCTTGCCTAATATTTCCTTTATGTCAAATCTCTAAGTAGAAATTGTGACTATTGACATATATAGAACAATATCATTGTTAAATTCATGCAGAGCTTTATAACCTGGAATTCAAATCTACATTAACTTTAGTGCCACATAAATAGCTCAGCTAAGTAATCCATATATGCATTAAGTTTTGTAAGTTACTATATAAGATACAATATAAGTTATTGTTTAAATATTAATTTAGTTCATAAGTATAATCTTACTTTTCCTTCAAAATTTAAGTAAAGATGTGCTTATTTTCTTTTCAGTAAGCATTTTTTTCAGAAGCATATTTTAATTACTATTTTTCATAGTGGTCATTAGGATGAGAAGAGCAAGCCTTAACAAGGTTAATATGTTGCTAGTCATGAAATTGTCTATTCTGAATGAGAACTTACTAGTTGTTATTCATTAAATGAAGATACTGAAACACAAAATAAAATAACAAACTATAGTAAAGTATTTCAGAAATTTATACTGAGACAGTGTAAACAAGGCTTTAAACCATTGGGATCTCAAACTTTAATTTCAACTTAGTCATCAATTGCAAACAATTTTAGCAGAATCAAAATGAAGATATGAGTATGTTTTCGTGCTGAAGTTTGCACATAGTATTTTACCTTGTCACACCAAGAGAATAATTTAATTCTTTTAAAAAAATTATAATCGGAGTGATATCTTTAATTAAATCTTACCTGAAGAAATATAGAAATTGCCTGCTGTTAAAAAGCACTGAAGCATATGCTACATGATACAGAAACAATTAGAAACATTGACTCTCTAAATAGACATTGAGGTAAAAATTGTTGAAAGAGAAAGTCAGTAATTTTAGATTTAATTTCTTTTCTGCTGGTAGGTATGTATGGTTAATTGATCTTAGCTTTCTCTGTGTTTCATACTGATCAAATCCTTAAGCAAGAAGGGGACTGAATTTCTGATTTCCATAGATGGCTGTCTTTGAGAACTGGGGACTACAAGGAGAAAGCAAACTGGTGAATTAGAGTCTTCCCACGGGGTTATTTATTCAGCAGTCTTTGATAATATTCTGAGAGGAAAATGAATTTAACATATTCTTTACTTCAATTTTTTTCAGACACTGGCCAAAAGAAGACCCTAGACAAGAAAGATGGAAGACGAATGTCATTTCAGAAACCTAAAGGGACTATCGAATATACTGTGAGTTAACCTACTTGTTTAAATGTTAATTTAGCTTTGGAATATATTGATTTGGGGGACTCTCTTTGTATAATACAAATGCGTCAAAGATATTAATTATTTTGAATTCTTAAATCTGTAAACCACTTCTAAAAACTCAATAAGAATCAAATCCTTAGTAATTTTTTTTTTAATTGTAGGATATTTTTGTCCCTGTCAGAATTTTTTTTAATAGAAAGATATTCATAACAATTATCATTAGGTTTCAGTTTTAGTAGTGGCAATAATATTGGGGGTCTATACTTATTTTCATAAGCCAAATTGACTTCTTTTATTCTGAAATTTATAATAGAAATCTACCCCTTCCCTGAATTTTTAGCTTTAATATTGGTGAATTAGGTAAGAGGTCAATTTAAATAATGTTTTTAGTATGTTAATCATAAGTTAGTTTATGGCACTTTTTTGCTAAATTTTTTTTTTAAAGCTAAAGTAGTACAGCAGTATCCAACAAAATGGAACTTTTTTTGTTTTTTCTGACAGTTATATTCATGAAATGTCCCTCAAAAGTCTCCCTGTAGTCAGCTTTTTCCATTTCTGGTTACTATGGAATGCTGACGTGAATCATTTCTTTCCTATCTTATGTGTTGCTTTTATTTGATTGATAGTTACAAGTGCATATTTAGATTTCATTAATTTATTTCAAATCTGTCAATATAAATCTCTGAAGCATGATACAACTGTGTTTAAGCCTTCTATTTCATTTAAATACAAGAGAATGCAAACATGGTATAGGATTGTATTTAAAAGTCCTATATGAAGATATTTCTTCTAAAAAAGACTATTTCTCCTATATTAACATTTCAAGTAATATAAATTAAAGTAGAAAAATTGTAAATTTATTTAGACTAGGATCATTCTTTTAAACCTATTACTGTATATAGTCACTTAATTTGAAATTCATCATTTTTGACCTCTCATTTTGAATATATTCCAAGAAAATATAAGGTGAAAAAATCCCACCCACATATTAAGACCAAGGGAAAGAAGAATGTCTACTGCCCAGATTTCAATATGCATTTACATGTTTACCCTATAGAGCTTCTTCATCAATGTGTATATATCTGGGCAGGTACATTGAACAGTGAGTTGGGCCCAGAGTTGAATGGGAGAACAGGCTGAATTGCTTTCAGAAACTTGGAAATTTTTTTTTACTAAGACAAGCTTCCCATGAAAACTAAAGCCCCCCTTATTTATGCTAATATTCTGTTAGTATTGCTACATGGCAGCAAAACATGGAACATAAATGTACAGAATTAAATTTCAGGATAATGGAGAGGTTTATTACAAATGGAAACAAGTTACAATATACAACCAAAGAAAAACTCAAAATAACAGGAGTAAAAGACATCATCATAGAATTGTCAGGTAGGAAATTTATTTAGCCTGAAAATTCCTCCTCGTTTTAAGGAAGATTAGAGTGGTTGATAATAATATCCAAAAAAAAAGAAGAAGAAGAAGGAGAAAGAGGAAAGCAATTATATAAGATGAACTGGTCACATGATAAGAATGAAATATGACATGTGGATGTCTAAAATGCTCCACTGATATTCTTTCAGGATAAATTGAGGAAAATTTCCAGCATTCACATGGAAAAGAATTGCACAGGATGGGCAGGCATGAATAGTGAGATTTGCAGTATTGAATGGTTGAAATCACAGATGTATTTGAGTAATTGTATTTCCTCAATGGAATATGAACTCCTTGAGGCCAGGGACTCAAATTCTCAACCTAATAATGATGCCTTGCACATGGGAATGCTTTTGACATTTATTTGATTGGAAAAAAAAAAAAGCCTTGTTATTAAAAGAAAATGTTTCAACATGTGTCTAAATGTTATGCTATCAAAATTTTTCTTAAAATATTTTATGAACACAATAATTCCTCCATGTTCTCTCTCCTTTCTGCAAATTCTATGAAAAATTGAAAGATCCAAAGTATCCAAGTATAGCACAGTAGTTTGTGATGTGAGTTAAAAAGTGGTATGTAATGTTAATTCATGTAAATATGCAGATGTAGGAAAATATGTAGCTGTTTTTTACTTTGTGTCATATTTACAAAGTAATAAATATATATAGCATATCTGGTATTAAAGAAAAGTTTCTAGATTACTTGGGAAAGAATCACCTACTATTGTGAAATGTCCAACAGATAATCAGGTTAAGTGACATGTCCAATCACAAAGCTAGCCAAGTGTTCTTGTGCACATTAACATAAATTTAACTTTCCTGACCCATGTCATTATTCATGCATTAATGTATATAAATGATGTCCAAAGCATCCAGCTACTATGTGTGCTTCCCATGAAGTATATACACATGTGGATCAGCTACAGGTGTAGACCAAGTCGGGCAGAATCAGAGCACTGAGAGCAGGAACAGACTATCAATCTGGTTCTGACAGGGTGGGGGGAAGCACCGAACATTCTGGTTAGTTGGGATAACAGAGGCACTGGACATTTTGATAAGTAGGGAGGGTCTGGGGTCATGATGCCTAAGATAGAAGATCTTTCTCCTTGTCAAACATTCTGATGATTAGGAGGGAGGGGTAGTGTTACAGGATTGAACAGAACAATTAGGAACTGAGGCAGAACAATTAGGGAAACTGAATCAGGACAATAAAAGGGAACTGTGGCACAACACTCTTATGCATTTAAGATATTTTTTGCTTTATATAGTCTTTGTGAATGCTGAGAATGTGTACATAAGTAAGCTTTAATAGGGAATTGACTTTCACTTGGATTCCTTTAGAACTGGTAAAAAAAATTGTATATATATAAAATCAAAGTTCCTTCACTTAAAGAAAGTTTCCTATTTTCTCTTTGAGCTCTATTTTTCCAGATTTTGTTTTAATTAGATTCAGAGGACTTATTTCTGTTTGAAACAGGTTGAATCAAGGGATTCTTTGAATAGCATCGCCCTGAAATTTGATACCACACCTAATGAACTGGTTCAGTTAAATAAGCTGTTTTCCCGAGCAGTTGTCACTGGACAGGTAGTATTTATTTTTATGCCTTGCTATTTAGAAAAGGTAAAATATGAAGCAAGATTTAATGGTGAGTCATTAAGTTGATATTTCAGTTGTTAGAAAATTTTCATTTGCCCATAATAGCTACATACTAATTATGTATTAACTATATAAATCATATAATACTTTTGTATATATTTATCAAAATATTTGAAATTCATCTGCTTAAATTCCAAGTTATTTGATTTGTGTTTATAGAGAAGATTCCATGAAGGACAATAAAATATCGGATAACTTGCAAATGTTTTGTATAAATATATAATGGCTATTTTTAAAAAGTAGGTATACTTGATATTTTGTTTTATGCATTCACTAATATGCCAGATTCTTTGTAAATTCTTTCTGTTTTCAGAAGAATTGTGATTGGCCCCAGCTAATTTATAGATTATTCTCCTTTTTTAGAATTTATTATAGTCATTCAGATTTACTTAATTTTGGCTTTGATTGCTATCAAATTAGATTTTGTTTAATCCTGAAAGTAAGAGGAAATGGCATTTTGAAAATATTTTTGAGAACACAGAATGTTAGTATTTCTCTTGTTAATATATTTGTATGAACTTTTTGTTGCAGGTTTTATATGTTCCTGATCCTGAATATGTTTCTAGTGTTGAGAGTTCCCCATCACTTAGCCCTATAAGTCCCTTATCACCAACTTCATCAGAACCTGAATTTGATAAGCCAAGAGTAAGTGTGCCTCTCTTTAGAAAAAGTGTATATAGTAAGGAGATCTCAAATTTAAAAAAAAAAAAAAAATTATCCTTGTATTGAAATTGCTCTTTCTAAAGTTAGGAATTAGTTCCTGTTTGCTAGATCTAAACCTGATATTCTTCTAAAATTTCATCCTTTTTTAACAATATTAGTGCATTTTGAATATTTATTTTGTACATAGTCCATATTAAAATGTGTTGTCTTCCCTCTTAGAACATAAGATACTTGAAGAAACAAACTTACACTTTTGTATTTGTATCCCCATTGCCTGGTGATTTTAGTACACATTTAATAAATGCTTCTGATTGGAAAATTTGAAAGTCATGGTCATGTAACCTATAGGAATTGATTTAACTTAGCGTAATGCCTTAAACATAGTTAAGTGCTAATAAGTAGCTTTTCCCATAAACTCATCATCTATCATCTTATAAAGATCTTTTTTAAAAAAAATGCATTAAATTAATATTAAGCCTAAATTTGTAAGGGATCTGGAAGCAAACTGACTATTTTTGGTTAAAATTAAGGGTTTAACTGTATATGGTGTGTATATGTGTGTGTGGTGTGTGTATACTTTTGACCTTTCACTTTTGTAGAAAAGCTTAAAATCAATATAAATCAGTTATAACAAGCAAGACCTAAGTCACCAAGTATTTGACTTGCTAAGCATATTGTTAAGTGATAAAGTGTTTAATTTTTTGTAAAATCTTAAGGAAAAGAATGGTAGAAAATTAAGATTTTTTTGCTTCATTGAGCAATGAGAAACAATAAAAGGAAGAACAAGTAAAAAATAAAAGTCAAGAAAACCAGCTAAACAAGGTCATTCTCAGGGATAGGAACCATAAACATATAAGTATGAACTAGAGAAAAGTGCAGCAAAACAACCTAAAATGGGGAAAAAAAAATCTTTATTATCAAGGATAGATGATTGATAACCTAGAACCGCTTTAATTGAAAGGTGAGGTCAGCAATATTTTGAGGGATTGATGAGTGCGATGGAAAGGAAGAAATGAAGGCAGCTGTAGATCACTTCTAAGATTCTGAAATGATAGATTAGTAGCTTACTTGTAGTAACATTAGGATCAGGTAAAATTTTCTAAAGGATGGAAATGTGTGTTTGTAGACAGCTAGAAGGAGCCAGATAAAGAAAGGCTTAAAGACTTGTAAGGGGGAAGAGGAGGATTATGGAGTGGAGAAGATAATTGAAAGGGTTAAACAAAGAAGAAAGGAAGGCATGAAGGTATGAAAATATGAAAACAAGAATACAAGTCATGGGTTTATCTATGACAGGGAGCTAGCAGTGCGAAGAGATGCTGCAATAGAATTTTTGAGGTACAGAATTGGTGAAGGAGGTACTTGTTAGCCTCTTGTTTTTCTTGGAGGACTATAGGAGATAGGGAGGGAAGAGAGTGGGAGGATTAAAGAGAGAAAATTAGCAGCAACTGCTGTAGGGAATGCTGTAAAGAATTAATTAGTAAAGCATAAAATTACTGATTTGTGGCAATGAGGGCTTTCCCAAAATTGTATTACAAATTAGTGATGGATTCAGTAGGTAGTGTCATTTGGATTATTTTTGTGATGTGCATCTTGTATTAACAAGAAAGAGAAGATGAATAATAGTGGTAACTCAGGATTGGAATTTGACAAACCGTGAGTGTTGATCAAATAAGAGACAAAGTACTAACTTATAAGTTAGGCATATTGTTTCATTGTACTGGTTAACTATAGGATCAATATTGGAAATAAATGGAATTAGGACTAAAATAGATATAATGATTTGGGAGAGTAGAAAAGGATGTGGTTACTAGAAGCTGAAATGAAGTTAAAGAATAGGTTGAGTGTAGTAAACCAAAAGAACAGGAGGTTTATGATCTGAGGAATTTCAGAACAATGTGAAGAGTGTGAAAGAGGGCCCCTAGGTGATGGACTTATGTTAGAACATAGAAAAAAGAAGCATAGATAAGGTAGCTATAGATGGGTTGTAACCTGTGTTGTTGCAGTGTCCATATCAATGAGCTCACTTCTCTAGAAGTATTAAAGGCATGATAACTCTTGTTGTTTGTTAGCTCATGAAGTTTTTAAAGTCCCAGAATATAGTTTTAGACAGGTATGAAACTTTTAAAAGATGAGGAATACAATTCAGTGAGCTAAGATACAGAATATTACTTCCAGTTTTGATTGACTGAATTACTTCTAAGGCATTTTTTCCTCTTAAGTTTTGTTTTTGGAATTATTAACTTACAAGCTTCATAAGCTTCCATATTCAAAAAAAAGAACAGGGAGAAGATTATATCTATGAAACCATAAATCTGTGATGTGTAATTTTTTAATTTTGTAAATTTGATTAAATTTTAATATTAAATTTAGCACAGTTTTTTGCCTGTAACATTGCCCTATATTTCTGCATCTCCTTAACTTTCTTCAGCTTTTCTTCTTTTTACGTTTTAAATATTTAATGATATTTTTCAAGACCCTTCTTTTAGCTCTTAGGATTTTAGCTCATAAGGACCTGTACCAAAGAGAAGGCGACAGAAATGTGAGATTACTCCATTCAAGACATATGTCTAAGTTGCAATGAGCTTATGTTTTGTGACCTGATGATGGGATATTTCTGCCTCAACATCCGAGTTTAGAGAGTTATCCTTGTATTTCAGTGGCAATAGGAAGAAGCTAAATGCTACTCTCAAGTATTTATTCTTATTCACTCTTCTTCCAATTTGGCCAGTTGCTAAGTCTTCATAGCATCTTTCATATCTATTTCCTTAATACTCACATCACAACTACTCTGCTTCTGGCCCTCATCACCTCTCATATAGACTACTGCAATAACTTTATAATTTATCTCCCTACTTCCATTCTCTAGTCTCTCTAATCTATCCTGCACACATCTGCCAAATTGATATTCCTAAAGCATATATCTGACCATTTTTTTCCTTTCCTTCTCATGAAGCTTCAGTATTTTTCTATTGCCATTATTACAGCCCATCACATTATATATTTCCATCTCTTTACTACATACCATATTCTCATATTCTAACAAAGTTAACCTACTTGCCTTTCTTCATACATAATACCTCTGACAGAAGTCCTTTATTTATTCCTCCAGTTTTTAGTCTTTCCCCTTGCCTCTTCATTACTTTGCATTTGCTTATCACTATCTCTCTTGTTTCCTTGCATTTGAATATGAGCTGTTTTTGTCACTGTAATTCTAGCACTAGTACAATGTCAGACTCATATTGATTGGATACTTAAAAATATAGGTGAATGGAAGATTTGGTAGAAATGAATGTTTCTGGAATCTTGTAAATTTCATCACAATACCATAGATTTAGAATTGGGAGAACTTTAGAGGCCATCTAGTTCAAGTCACCCCAAATAAAAAGTCTACTTGGGTGGTAAGTGGCAGAACAATATACTATCTATATTCAGGCCTTCTTTTTTCCAAAAGCAGCATACCTTCCACGGCACCATGCTATCTTCCCAAATGAAATAATCAATAAAACTAATATAGAGAGCAGCTACAATGTAGAAATTAGAATAGCAGTAGATATAGCAGAAATTTACAGGAGATAAAAATTAATCAAAATAGTTAAAGTCAGTTATTATGTTTCCTCTCTACCTACACTTGCTCTTTCCCCCACAAATGTATCCAGATTAAACACCTCTAATTCCTTGATCCAATTTGACTTTTGTTCTAATAATAAATAATCTAAACTGGCAGCTGGATTCTAATATGATTCTTATGTATCTGATTATTTTTAGTCCATTAATATATAGTCAGTTTTATTTCTTTGGTGATGTCTGGTGCCCCCCATACCTTGGTACCTGTGTTATAAGAGAGTGACCAACTCTCTTATTGAAAAATGTATTTAAGATATACATAGTCAATAAGTTTCTGTAAGTGGTTGTCTTTTTCCCATTTACTTCTTAGGATTATAGAACATTAGTGATGGAGGAGATTTTGGGATCTTGACATCTGGATGGCCCATATTTTATAGATAGGAAGTTGAAATCCACAGAAATTAAATGACATATTCCAAGTCATACACATATTAAAGTAAGAGTTAGAATTGAACTGAAGTCTGATTTCCACTTGAATGTTCTTTTCAATTATACCCTTTCCTTGAATTATCTTTCATAGCATGTTTTTCTTCTACTTTCTCTGTATCTCCCAATTATTTTGAAGTTATTGAATGTCAAGATATGTTGATTTAATTTAAAATTAGGCATTTTAGCTACATATTAGCATTTATTAACCACATACTAAGTGCCAGATATTACTGAAGCCCAGCATGGTGACAAGACCAAGTAACCTCTGAATATTTTTTGATACAATTAAATGACTCTTGAAATCAGCCTCTCCAATTCCTTTGATCATCTATTTGAGGAGAACCTTTGAATTGACCACAAATTTCACCGATTTCATTTATAGTAAGAATATGTTTCTGTACTTCTAGTATAATGGCTTTCATACTTTTCAGTGTCCTTTGTTCTCTTAAAAATTATTGAGGACCCCCTCTAAAGAGTTTTTATATTTACCATAATAGAACATCTTAGTAGAATTATGAAAAATAGTTTTGACCTAAGGTATTTCCCAGGATTTCCTGGATCATGCATTGAGAACCTTTCTACTAGTATGTTAGTATGGGAATCTTTGGACAAAGAATTCATATTTAGAGTTACAATTTTTTAATCAATTGCTTGCGTAGTTTAAAGAATTATCTGAGATCATTAGTGCTATTTGTCACTGTACTATCATCACAGCAGAAGCAAAACAAGACTGCATAAGATAAAAGATCTCATTGTACACTTTTTGTTTTATGCAATTAGAAAGTATTAAGTACTTACTTTATGCTAGGCACTCTGCTGTGTACTGAAAATATAAGTAGAAACAAAATCCCTGCCCTCAAGAAGCTTAAATTGTAATGGGAGAAGGCAACATATAAAAAGGATTCTGAAAGGGATTAGGGAGTAAGAGGAAGGTAATTGGCTTGGACACATGATCAGTATGTCAATAAACATCTATTAAGTGATTGCTTTGTGCTAGGCACTGTGTTAAGTTTTACCTGGGGATAAAGAAAGAAGGAAAAGGTAGTCTCTGCCCTCAAGGAGCTTACAATCTAATGGGGAGACAGCATGGAAACAAATATACAAAGCAAGTTATGTATAGGATAAATAGGAAATTATTAAGAGAGGGAAAGTACTAGAATTAAGAGGAAGAAGAAATCTGGTGTATATTCAGGAGAAGATTGAGACATGACTAGCTTGGCACTATCTTCAAATGGTGTTTTGGGAGGAACCATTGATCAAAGATCAAAAGGCTGGTTCTCTCAGTTTATAAATTCCAAGGCTTCATGATGGAGAACTGGGACATGGTAGAAGAAGTCCAGAGAGGAACGCGCAAAGAAATATTCAAGAAATGGCCAACGTAATTGCAGTAAAGCACCAGTGACTTGAGTTTCATACCTAGACTTTTTCTAGCTTGGTACAACCTGTCTTAACCTACTTTCAAAGACTTCAAGAATCCTGGATCACCTGCTTGCTGCCAATTTGGCACCAGATTGGTACTCAATTATTAGTAAGAAAAACTTAAATATAATTTATGTTTCCTATGCCTGTTTATTGCCATGTGTGTTATGCTTCCTATAAGGAAGAATATATTTTAATTCTCTTTAATAAATTTAGAGTACAATTTCAAAACTAAATTTCAAATATAATTATGTAAATAAAATATGTTTGGAAATATATTCCAAGGAAATAGCAAAAAGAAAAAAAATAATTTTAATAAAGGTATTTACAATTGAGCTAATATGGAATTGTGAAAAGTCTGTAAACAAACTAAATGCTCACTCCTTTGAGAATATTGAAGTATAATGTAAAAATGACAAATGAGAAAAACAAACAGTACTGTGGAAAGAGGCATTAGAAATAATTCAAAGTAAAAAAAGCAGAATTACTAATTTAGTAACATTGTATACAGCCTTGACCATAATTTTGTACAACTGTAAAAGCTTAAATGAGAATTTATGTATCTCATAAAGAGAATAAATTGTCATTAACTTTTAATTTGCTTTTTAAAGTGCTTAATTATAGAAACAGGTGGTATAGTAGATAAGGGTACCAGGCCTGGAGTCAAAAAAATTCATTTTTCTGAGTTAAAAATCTAGTCTCATTTATTAGTTGTGTGAGCCTAGCTTTGTTCAGTTGTAAAATATGAATAGTAGTAGTACCAACTTCCTAGAGTGATTAAGAGAATAATCTTAAAAATTCTATAAAAATTATATTTATAAAGTGCTTTGCAGACCTTTAAAGATCACTGTAAGTACCAGCCTCTATTACTAGATTTAATTTTTCTGATCAAACTTTTACTTGATCACATATTGCACATATTTTTATTTTGTGGTCCAGCATTTTTTTCTCTTTTGTAGGATACAGATGGAGTCCATCAGAAAGAAGCAACTCCCTCTTCTGCTTTTACTTGTGTTCGCTCAACAAGAGTAGTATCTTCTACTTCTGAAGAAGAAGAAGCATTTACTGAAAAATTTCTTAAAATTAATTGCAAATACATTACCAGTGGCAAGGTATTAAATGACTTTTATTTAAATTCTGATAGGAAATATTGAATATTTCTGTTTTACTATAATATAATTCACTTATAAAGAACAGTATATAATCATTTAGTAGTAAATAGCTTTTAGCTTTGGGTTATTGTCAATATTAGTGTTGAATTCTCAGAAGACTAAGGTGTTGCTGGATAATAGCGTATATGTTTGATCCTTTTCTACTGTTTGCTTACATTTTGATGGAGAGACAGTGTGGATATATAAAATATGATAAACATATATGCATTTCAATACAGCAGTGGCATAAAATACATATGAAAAAAAATTAATTTGATACAAAATTATCCTAGGCACTACATAACATGAACACTGTGATTTCTACTATACAGAAAGAAGGTACTCTAGCACTAATGGGGTCAGTTTTATGTAACTCAAACTATAAAAAATATATTTTGGGCCCACACAAGTTACTGAAAAGAAAACTTTTAAATTTATATTTACTATATTTAATTACTTTCATAGGAAATACCTATTTTATGAATTATCTTTGTAATCATTCTTTCACCAGCAACCTAACATAATTTCATTTGGAATGTGCTATGAGAATATAATCAAATTTTGGCATTAATAGTCTCAGGAAAATGTTATACAATTTGTATATTTGAATACTGTTATCCATTCAGATGATCTGCAATTTGAATTATAAGATATGTTTGGCTTAAAATTCAGAATTACATATTTAGGAGGATAAAGAAAAAAGGATTAACTAATATTCTATAAGACCAAATATAAGTGAGTTGCAGTTCATCTTTTGTTTTGGATTATCCACCCCATCATGCCTCTTCTGGGAGCCAATCATGGATGGTGCTTTGGAAAGTTTTTTACAAAAATTATTATTTTGAAAACGCAAATTTTCATTATTTCTCTTGAAAAACCTTTTTCTAAATTTTTTCTTATACTATTTTAAAAGATACATCTTTTGTCTTAAATCTTACATTAAAAATCTCAAACCAGGAGCAGTGGCTACATATATGTATATCTCTATGTGCATTTTGTCATTCATATCATGAATCATGAGAGTGAATACTCTTTGTTAACTATTTATAAGGAAAAATTTTTGTTGATGAGGGGGCAGGATACTAACCTCTTAGATGCTGAATCTGGAATCGTACAATCTGGAATCTCTTTTAGGATATCAGGATATATCTGTACCAAAGCCTGATAGCATGTCTACCTAGAAAATGTATTTGCTTCATATAGAGGTAAATATACTTTATTGACGTAGAGTTATTTACCTTACACTTGGCTGATTTGTAATGTAGCAATACTAAAATTAATGTCTATTTAAGAGATTACCATAAAGTGTTTTTGATCCACAACTCAACAAATACTTATGTTTTACATTCCTTACATTCAAGCCATTGTGTTGGCACTGTTAGGGTTTCAAAAAAATTAAGTATCATTACTGACCTTAATTATATTAAACAAACTTCCTTATTTTATTCTCAAAATCATTTTGCTTTTCAAAAATTAAGGTATGACGTTAGCTCAAAATGCACATATGATTTCCTGAGCTTATTTTTTTTAAGGTAAAGGATATAGTTACCATTTTTGCTTTCTTTTATTCCCAAAGAAAATATTTTTCAGGAAAAATTAAAGGTGTCTATTTAACAATGATAAAGAGCACTTTGTCTTTTTAAGAAACACATTTCTTACATTTTCTATAGATATTTAAGATAAGGAGGCTATTAGTAAAAATTTCTAGAGTAATATTTGATAATTTGAATCTTAACTTTATTTTTTCCTCTTAGGGTACAGTCAGTGGTGTACTGCTAGTAACGCCAAATAATATAATGTTTGATCCACATAAAACTGACCCATTGGTTCAAGAGAATGGCTGTGAGGAGTATGGCATCATGTGTCCAATGGAAGAGGTGATGTCAGCTGCTATGTACAAAGAAATTTTGGATAGCAAAATAAAGGAATCTTTACCCATGTAAGATTAATATTTCTATATATTTGTACTTTCATTTCATCCTGAGAAATGACTCTATTTAAGTGCTTTTTGTTATTATTCTTTGCACTTTATTTTCATTTTAACTCAATTTTTTTGTGCAGTATTTATAAGAATATTAATAAAACACTTTAGAATGTATAGGTTACTTTTACTATTTGCATCTGTAATCATAAATAAAAATGTTGAAAATTACCTGTAGAAGACATTTAATTCAGTGTTTTCCTCAACCTTTTTTTCTGTAACACACTACCAAATATTTTATAATTAAAATTTGTTAGAGCCAGGATAAGTATTTTGTGTATAATAGTAAAATATAATAATGAATGTGAACTAAAGTAAGTTTATGAAAGTTTTATGTGTGACTAAGATAATAGAGAAATTGGGAGAATAGGGAAAGGTAATAAAGAAAAAAGGAAAAGGGAGATTAAGGAGGAAATGAAAGATTAGAAGAATTAAAAAGGATTAATTCAAAATTAGGGACAGTGAAGATTTGGAGAAAAACATGGTCAAATCTGAATTCAGCATGGCTTTGTAGAAAGTTTAAGAAATTTGATTTTTTTTGTAACTGGATACAATTCTTATGAGTTGAATTAGTAGGAGCATAAGTAATTCATGTTCAAAGTGGTAATAATAAGGTTGATTTTTAAATAGACAACAAAATAAAATCAATTTTAAAATAGCCAAAACAAGCCAAAATAAAAATTCAAAACCCATTAATTTATAATCTCCATTTGGGCTTAAGAGTATTTACAATTTCTATATTCTCAGCAGTGCCTTAAAAAAAAAAAAATCTTGAGGTTTGTGTGGTACTTTAAAAGGTGATAAAGTAACATTAGAATAGTATATATTCAAAAATTTATTCTCTAAAAATCCTACTTATTTTATTTTCTCTTTGATGACATAAATACTCTGAAGATAAATGCCAGATTTTAAATTGCTTTCATTAAAATAATCATCTGAGATCCTGAATATTTTTCAATATTGATGAAGTTTACAGAAAGAATTGTAGCAAAATACTCCCCCTCCCCCCCCAAAAAAAACCACAACCCTTCCCAAAGCATTTCCTCTGCCTTTGCTCCTATTTCTACTGAAGTATACAGTTTTAGAGTTTTGCTTTTGAAGATAATGGGTGTTAACCTTTTCAGTTAACTATCTGAACTCTAACCACTTAGTTCTTCATCAACTATAAGCTATTCTTTCACTCTACCTCTGCCATCCCCAAAGATGACAGATTTTTTTGTTTGTTTGATTTTTTTTTTCTGTCACTAATGCAACACCTCCATGTTCAAGAATTCTGAAAGTTCCTTGTTAGAGTATCATCTGTTGACTTTTCATCTTTCCATCTATATTCTATTATAAAACCCTGCTTTTCAAATACATTGTGTCCACTAATCCTTGACTTCTCAATTCCAAGGCCTTCTGTTTTGCACTACTAGGTACTCTTTTCTTCTTCTTGACCTTTTGATGAACCAAATTCAGTTCTACACCATCTTTCTTTCTTGAATCCCTCCCTACCTTATATCACTGAATATACCTTGCCAAAACTTAGCCTTGAATCACTTCCACCATTTCCCACCTTTCCTTCTATACATGTACTGCTGACTAAAGTTGGAGAAAAAAGGCAAATGTTCTCATCTTGTTCACTACAGATTTATGTTGTACCACACCAGCTAGGCCCTATTTGCTTCTATTCTCTCTCAGTACAATCTTATCCTCTTACCTCCTTTTTTTTATCAGCTCACTGATATGTACTCTCCACAGTAATTCTTCCAAACCTTTTCATTCTTAATCCTCCTGTGGCTTCCACCCAATTTTCTCAACTGAAATCCTTGTCTCATATATTACAGAACTTATCATATCATTTTCATCATTTATCAAACTGGGTCTTTTGCCCTTCGTAGCTAAACTCAAAAAGCCTGTCTATAATAAGTGCCCTCCATTGTGTCCTCTCTTCTTGACCCTTTAACAATAGGACTTCTGACATCATGCCAATGAAACTTTTCTCCAAAGTTAACCGGTGATCTTAATTGCCAAATCCATTGACCTTTTCTCAATTCTCATTCTTTTTGATTTCTCTGCAATCTTTGATACTATTGATCACCCCCTCTTACTTGATACTCTTTTCTCTGTAGATTGTCAAGATAACCATTCTCGCCTTGTTCTCTTTCTACCAATCTCAACAGTCCTCAATTTCTTTTTTTGGATTCTCTTCCATATCATGCCAAATAAAACCCTATGTTCTTCACAGATCTATTCTGGGTCTGTACTACTTCCCTTGGTACTCTCATCAGCTCCTATGGATTTAATTACTTTATCAGTGTTGATGATTCTTGGATGTATCTATCTTGACTCAGTCTTTATGCTGAATTTCAGTTTCACATCTTTATTTGCCTTTCAGACATCTTGAATTTTAAATCCAGTAGACATCTTACACCAGATATATCCAAAACAGAGTTCACTATCTTTCCTGCAAATTCTTTTTTTCTTCCCTTCTATATTACTTTAGAGGGAGATGACATCCTCCCAGTCCTTCAGGGTTATCTCCAATCCTCACTATCTCTCATCCCTCCACCTTCATCCTCACTTGCACCCCATATCCCATCTGTTGTAACGGCTTGTTGATCTCACTTCCTCAATAGCTCTACTTACTTACTTTGCTCTGATGCTGCCATTACTGTGATGCAGACTCTCTTTACTTCTTGCATGTATTATTACAGTAGCCTGTTGGTTGCTTGCTCATTTTGTGTCTCTCTACTCTCATTTTAGTTCTGGGCCCCTTTATCAGGAACTTTGTTGTTTGGCAAGTTTCTTGACTCACAAGGTTATTGTTTAGAAATATATTAAAAAGATATTTCACCTCTTCCTTCATCCTGTTTTGATGATATTGTGGAAACCCAACTTTTCATACTCCTTATACTTATCTCATTTCTCTTTTAATAAGGATTTAGTTTCCATATCTTTTCTGTTGCCTCCCCTTCATATCTTTTTAGCATCAATTCACATTCCTCATCATTGGGAAATTGGTTCTGTATTCTTTTAACCATTAACCTTTTATGACCCAATCCCATGATGGATGGATCTACTGCTGTCACCTTCATCAGAGAGCCCTCTATTCATCTTTGAACCAATCCTCTAATGCAAGGAACTATACAACATTCCACAGCTGTGAGGATTCCCATGGCTACTATTAGGGAGGTGAAGATTGATTCTACCATCCTCTCCCTCTACCAGACCAGGATTCTAACTAGTCAGTGATAGGGTTAGAGATGTCTCTTCCTAAATTCTAAACTAATTCCTCAGAAAGGGAGGCGAGTTCCTGCAAAGCTTTTGTAAAGGTACCATTGAAGGTAGTATTGTTTGATTATGAAAATATAGTAACTCTCTCCTATCATCTTACAAATTCCTCCCTTTTCTTCCAACAATATATCCAAGGCCATCCTACTTGTAGCATCCAGTTGGCTAACACAGCATCCCTAGTGTAATTTATCCAATAGTAATTATCTACCACAATAGGAAAGACCTAAATCCAGAATAAATTTGATTTCTGTCCTTGAATTCACCAGATACTACCTTTGACTTACTTCTTCCTCATTTGTTCTTACTTTTTTCCTCAAATGCCAGGGTTAAAGGAATAGTCAAATTGGATCTGTGCACAAGTACTCACTCAGTTCCCAGACAAAATAGGCTTCAAAGTGCCACCTCCATCATACCACCCAAGGTGTGCTTAGGATATGCTCATCTCTGAGAAATTGCCAGAGCTATCCTCATGTACAATCCAGACTCAGGCACCCGCCACTACATTTCCTAGACCTTGGAATCTTTCACTTTGCTATGAAAGGCAAGCTCAAGTGATTTAAGCTGGGATGAAGGGCTAATATAACCTGGTTTATTCCCTCACAGAAAGGAAAGCACTGCAATTCTCCCCAGGGCTATTATTTTGGGAAAACTATGCACTTGAATTAACTCTCATGTCTTTCTATGCCTAAAGGGAATGGTACTATTTAGGCAATGGGGTAACTAGTAACAGGTATAGAAATTGCTTTTATGGTCAGACTCTTTATAGAGTACTTTACCTATTCTATCCTCTGAATCCTGTTTGTCTTTATTGTTTGCCTTGACTTTCATTTGTGGTTTAAGAACTGTGACTCTAAATCTTCCTTGGAAATCTAAACCTATTACATTATTCCCAAACCATGTGTTTGACATATTCTTTGATCAGCATTCTCTAAATGTCCTGCCCTCATAGCATAGTATTCCAAATTGGACAGGCAGTTCTATAAAATCCTCTTTCTCAGGGCACAAATGTTTATTCTAACTATTTAATTTCTATAACTAGTCAAGCCTCTGCATTCTAGAATTTTGACAAGCATCAAACTAAATTATTTGTGGGGTATTTCAGTAATATTTACCATCCAAATCTTAACCTGTTGTCCCCCAGTCTAAGTCCCAAATATTGTAGTTGGGTAAGAGCATTAACTAGGCATTAACACTCCCCCTTCTTAGGATCAATAAACTCCTTGCTTGGGGGAGCCATTTAGACAATGGATAGTTTGGGATCCATTCACCAGTCAGTTCCAGGTCCCCCCAAACAAATGGGGCCAAAAATCCTTTGCATTATGAGGTGATAACCTTATCTTCTGAAACCACTTTCTGCTGAGAATAAAAGCTGAGTCATCCTATATGATGCACCTAATTAAATTATTTAATAAAGACAGAGATCATGGTAGAGATAATGGGTTTTTAAATAAACATTCTCAGAGAATTTATAGGTAATCAGAAATTTTAACAAACTTCTCTTAGAAGTTCCTTGCATCTAAGCAGTATAATTGTTATTACTGAATCTTATCTGAGTTCTTATCTAAGTCTATCTTCAGCCTTAAAGAAATGATCTATCCCCTTAAATAATGGAAGTAATTTAAATTTACCAGCAGGGTGCATAGAATACCAGCAGCAGAGTTAGTGGGTTTGTTTTGTTGTTTTTTCATTCTTTCCCAGGAAAAAGGGCTCAAGCCAAGGCTAAGGAGCAGCCACACTTAGTAGGAAGGAAAGGTGAACTAAGCCCTCACTTTTTAGGGCCAACTGATCTAAAATAAAACTATGAAATTATGCAATAACTATTATACAATTTTTAAATCCTAAATTTCAAATTAACTCCCCAAAAATCCTAATCAAAAATTTTCAGAAATTCAAAGGTGGAGATATTTCAAAATTATTTCAATTGTGTAAGAGAATTTTAATACCTGTAACCAAGCTTTTTTCCTAGCACATATTTTGAGTACATTTAGGGAAATCCATTTTAAAATCGTCCTTCTTTATACAAGCAATAAAATACAAACCATTCACGTGAATTTGGGGGAAAGTACAAGTTTTCAGGGGAGATTGAAGTCACTACCATTTTGTTCTCCAAGGCCTGTGGGTCCATACAGAGGGTAGGGAATATTTCTTACTTTTAGGAGAACTGAAAAGGGAGAGAAACTGAGGCTAATTGCAGGGCATGGAATGGGGGTTTTAGGGAGCTTACTATTTTTTGAGAGGCTGGATTGGGCATACCATCTTTCAGAGGTTGGCCTTGACCACTCCCTAATCCCTTCAAGGGAGAGAAACTTAGAGAATGCTTTTATCTCTAGAAAGTTTATCTTTTAAGAAAAATTCTGGTTAGTTTGAATCAAGAGGTCTGACTGGCAGAGACACAAAACAAGCAAACCTATAATAGAAGACAACACACACACACACACACACACACACACACACACACAAGTCTGATTTTAAGAATTTCTTGTGAATAACTTTTTTAATACTAGTCTCTCCTAGAATTTCTCTTAAATATCTCAATGTAGAGTCTTCCTGCCTTCCTGCACTTCTTTGTGGAAATCCTCCACACTCCCATAGTCCCAGCCCACCCTAATACTCAGCTCTATTTTATCCTTTCCTTGGGTAGCTCTACTACTCCAGGTAACTAACATCCTCTCTAGGTTTCCCTAGATTTTTACATAATTGAGTTTTCTAGGTCTGTTCCAGATATTCTTCCTTAATATGTGAAGGGATCTCTAATAACTACATGTAATATTTGTGGTTTACTGTTAAAATTCTAGAGTTAGGATTATTATAAATTTAAGACTGTTCTGTCTGTATCCTATTGATTCTGTGGTCTTTGTACTTTTTCTATTACTTCTGGGTCGTTTTTTATGTATGATTTCTTTAAGTCATTTAGGTTTTGCATTTTATTTTGTTTTGGAAGACAAAGATATTGTAGATCATCTCTGCATATGACATCTTTAAGATCACTTTTTTGGCTTATAGAACTTTCATGGGTTCTTCCAGTCTCTCATCTCTGGATTTTGTTCAGTCAGTTTTTGTTTTTCTTTTGAATTTTTGAATTACAAATCTTCTTTTCAAAGAAATTTGTTTTAGAAAAAAAAATTAAGATTTTCTCTACATTTTTTCTTTCAGATTTTTAATTTCTATCATATCTTTCAATTCTTTAATGATTTTCTGGTTAATTTTGGAGGTCCTTACAGCTATTGTTATTTTTAAGATTTATGAGAGTATTGGTACTACACTACTTACAAAATCATTTTTGTGATTATTCATTCATTTCTTTAAAAAATTGTTGCCAGCTTCTCTTCATTGCCTTTCCTGTCATGAATTCTTTTCTATACCCTGTTGGTTCTTTGTTGTTACGGTTTTAACATATTGGGTTTATTTCTTGATGTTTTGACATGAGAAATGAGCTCAGACCTAATCTATCATAAATCCTTATATAGTTTATATAGTGCATGCCCTCCTTTTTGGAATGCTCTTTTTATTATTACCTCTTGGATTTTATTATAGAAATGGTATTGATTTTTATGAATTTTGCTGAAGCTGTTATTTATTAGTTGTTGTCTTTGCTGATTCCTTAGGATTTTTAAAGTAAACCACTCTAACATCAACAATCAAGTATAGTTTTATCTCCCCTGTTCCTATTGTTACACATTTTATTTCTTTTTTCTTGACTTGTTGCTATGGCTAGCATTTACAGAACTGTGTCAAATAGTAAGTGAGATGAGGGTGCACAGTTGCCTTATTCCTATATTTGCTGGGGAAGCTTTTAGTGTATACCTATTACAAATGTCACTGCTTTTGGTTTTAGGTTGATAACTTTTAATGATATTTTGAAAAGGTCTCTTCATACTTGTATTTTTTAGGGGTTTTAGTGTAAATGAGTGTTGCTCTCTTTCAAAGACTTTTCCTTCATTTTATGAAGTAATGAAGTAGTTTGAGCTATTTGTTTTTATATTTTATTAATTATATTGATTCTGTCATCTCTGTTTCACTAGCATGAATCCAATATAGTCATGATGAATTACTTCTTGAACATGTTGATATAGTCTGACAGGATTTTATTTAAAATCTTTGAATTGATAAGTCATTAACGTACTGGTTTATATTTCTTTACCTTTTCCTTCTCTGGTTTGGTATTAGGACTGTGTATCATCAAAGGAGACTGGTAGAGTGTTTTTTTTTTTTTTTTTTTTTTTTTTTTTCAGTTTTTGAGATTTTGTATAATATTGGTACTAACTATTCTTTAAAGCTTTGATAAAATTCTTCTTTGAAGTCTATCAAGAGCAAGACTTTTTGAGAAAGTTCAGGAGAAATATGTGGATCTTTCATAGTGAGTTCTTTACTTTTCTGAAAGTGGATTATTTAAGTTCTGTATTTTGTTTTGGTAGATGGAATATTTTATATTTTGAAGGTATTGTATTTCCTTTGTATTTTTCACTTTTGTTATCATGTAATTGAATAGGAAATTCTTACAATTCTTTTCATTTCTCTTGATTTTGTTGTGATTTCACCTTGTTCATTTGAAGGTTTTTTTAAATTTGATTTTCTTCTCTATTTTTTTTTTCAGATTTGCTAAAGGTTTATCAATTTTGTTAATTTTCTCAAAATTATCAGCTTTTAGTTTTGTAATTTCTATAGTCTTTGGTTTCCACTTTGTTTATTAAATTTTCTATGTCTCCTTTTGTGCTTGTTTTTGGTTTATTTGTTGGCTTTCTAATTTAAAAAAAAATGCTTATTCCATTCATTAATCTTCATTTTCTATTTTGTTAATGTATGTTTTTAGGGATATAATTTTTCCCCTGAGGACTGCTTTTAGCTGCATCCCAGAAATTTTGGTATGTTGTTTCATCATTATAATTTTTTTCACATAATTATTAATTGTTTCTATGATTTATTCTTTGACCTGCACATAATTTAGGATTTCATTGTTGTGCTCAGTTAATTCTGGTTTTGGTTTTTTTTTTTTTTGTGATCCCTTAAGTTAAAATTTTTTTTTTCCAATTTTGGATTACAAAGGATGTGCTTGCTATTTCTCCCTTTTTATTTTTATTTCTAATATCTTTATGTCCTAAAACATGATCAACTTTTGCAAAAATGCTATTTGAGTCTAAAACCCACATTTTCTTTTAACGGACCCATTTAGAAAGGTGCTCTAATTTCTTGAGCAGTTAATTAAATTCTGTATTTGTATTTATCTTTCTGTTAGATTTATGGAAAACTGAGGGGGACATTAAAAAATCTTATGTCTTTATTTTATTACTTTCTGCATCTTGAAATTCAGCAAATTTTTCCTTTATGGACTTATCTACTAAATTAGTATTTGTAACATGTTTAATATTAATAACAGATTATTTTCCATAATTTCAGCATAATGTTTCTTTATTTATCTTTGTGTTGTAAATGTTTGTTTTTCCATTATTTGATATCATGAGTGCAACATCTGATGCACAGTCAGTTGTTTTTTTCTAGCACCTTATTTTTATTGTCGTGTTTGCTTTTTAGATGTTTCTTGAAAGTAATGAAGTTCTTATTTTCCTATCATTCATTTTCTTTTTATTCTATTATTTAATTCATTCACATTAAAGTTATGAGAGTTAGACATATATTCCTTCTTTTGCCTCTGGTATTTTTTTCTGAAATTATTTTTTAGTTATTTCTCTTTTGTAAAAGTAGTAGGAGAGGGAGGGAATAAGGATCTCTATGCTAAATACCATAAATTGTGCTAAGAGGTTTCTGAATATCTCATCTGATCCTCACAACAATCATGTGAGATAGGTGCTGTTATTCTTCTTTTACAAATGAAGAAAATGAGCCAAATAGGTTAAATTATTTGCTAAGGAAGAGCTAGGAGAAAGCATCTCTGGCTATAGTTGAACTTTGCTCTTCCTGACTCTAGACCCTATACACCATATGCTTCAGCCTACCTGCCTACTTTATATCTTCCTGTCTTTTTACTTAATTCGCCTTTAAGACTATCCCAATTTATACAGCCTTTCCCTTCTTTCTATTGATATCTCCTTTCTCTAGTTTTAGAATTTAACATAATTTATTTTTTTCTTTCCTTCTATCTACTTCTCTTATTTTAAAAAGTTAAACAGTCAAATAAGATAACCTATTTTTGACTCCCCATTCATCTACTTGTTCATTAGTGTTTTTCTTTTTTCATTTTCTGCCTTCTCTTTTTGAAAAGTATTTCTTTCTCTTGTATTCTTCATTAATTTTCTTTTTCCCTTTCTTACCTGTCCTATCCACTTACTCTTTGTTTCATGTTCCTTATACTTGTTTATTTTTTTTTTAATTTCTTCTCGATTGAAAATTTTAAAGTTATTGAATTTCTAGTTTTGTCATTTTAAGCAGTTTACTTGCTTTAGATTTTGTCTTCTTTTTTTCTTAGGAAAAGCCCTTTATCCCCTTTGTCCTTGCAACCATTCTCTTCTAGGCTTTATTCCTGAGAGATTTTATAGGCATTATTTTACTTTTATTTTTTACCACTGCCTTGATTATGCAGCATCATGAATTCCTCTTTTATAGGCAAAATCTTGGTGACAGTTAACACAATGTGGGCATATAAATGCTCCATACTTGTTGTTGACTTGACTTTTCCCTTTTTTTCCCCTGAGGCAATTTTATTTCAATGCTTGTGCCATCCTGTTATCATCCTTAACATCCTTATGTTTCTGTTGTTTGTTTTGCAAGACAGATAATCTGTTCACATTTGATTTTTTTTTTCATTTGTAGAAATGCTTCAAATATCTTTTAGTTATCTTTTTTTTTTTTTTATTGATTAGATTTCACAGTTGCAGAGTATGTCACCTTGGTGAACTCCCTTTATTCTTTAGAATACATTATTTCATTCATTACTTTCTTTTCTAGTGAATGTAAAATAATCTTGTGTTCAAGATTTCCTTTCCTTTATATTTGGGGGTTTTTGTCTGTTTATAAAATTTATTATTTGTCTTTATTATTGAGCTTAACTATCATGTTCCTGGAAGTTTACCCCTTTTTTTTCTTTTTTTTCTTTTTTTCCTTGAGGCAATATGTATAATTTTTTGATTGATACTTTTTTCTGTATTTAGAAATTCTAAGCAATTTTCTTATTTTATTTCTTGCAGTATGTTCAGATTTTTTGACTTGTGTTCTTCTAAATTCCTTAAATCTTTTCTCTGCATTTTGTCTTTGAGTTAGATATATTTTGCTTGCATAAAATCTTCTGATTTGTTCTTTATCTCTATTTTATTTGCAAGTTTTTTTTAAAAAGTAAGATTTACCACCACTGATTCCAGTTTTTTATTTCTACCAATTAATACTGTTGTGGAAGCCTTAAATTCTGCTTTTACAATTTGTGTTTCTCTTTTGTACAATTGGGCAACATCTTGGTATGTTATAAAACTCTCAGGAATCTACAGGGACCTTTATCTAATAACATGTTGCTTCATTTTCCTTTGCGTTCAATACTCATGTCAAGTTCCTTGTTATTAATATCTTCCCAGTTAAGATATCTGCTTGTACTTAAGGTTTTTAACTGAGTTTTCTTCCTCCGGAGAGCTTTGGCAATCTGTCTTTTTTTTTTTTTTTTTTTCCCTGATTTTCCCATATTCTGAACATTCCTATTCATTTGCTTTTGAACTCTATTTCTCCCAAGCACTCAAATAGATTTCAATCTCCTCTGATACTTGGGCAATTCAATTTTTCCAGCCTTGATCTCAGTTTAAGACAACTTTTTGGGGGCTAAAATTCACTTCAGTTGGGGATACCCATTCTCTTTATTTCAGGCCTCTTTCACATAATGGAAGGTGTTAGTAGAGTTTTCTCCCCTCCCCCCCCTTCTCCTTGTTTTCTTCCTGCTACATAGTTGCAGGATGAAGGCAGGGCAGGCAAAATGCTAGCAAAAACTGGCCAACAGCCCAGGATCCAGCTCAATGGATCCCAGAGCAGTTAATCATCTTCTTGAGTCTCATCAGAACATGGGAAGTCATAAAGTAGGGATTTGCAGAGTGAACATGTTAGAAATTGGGGATCATCCTCAGCTTTTGTTACTTTGTTTGCATTGTTGATGTCTTTGCCTGTGGAATAACTTCTATTAATACCTCTTACACATAATTCTTGACTGAGAAGTCATCAAGATCATATATCCTTTATAGGTCATGTAACCTACAAGTATCTTACATTCTTAAGAATTCACACACTTTCCCTTAAAAGGAAACTATATATGTGTCTGAATAAATACATAAAGTTTCTATACTCATGGAACTTTCAATCTAATTGGAAAGGCAAAATTAGCACACATGAACTTAGAACAACATATAATTAAGAACTAAATTATTTGGTAAGGGTAATAATTGTAGGAATTGAGAAAATATCCTTTGATAATGATACTTGGAGTGGTAAAGTGAAGTTCTTGAGATAGAACTACAAGATCTTCAAGATGGAAATACAAGACCTATAAGCTCTTTGATAGATTTAGAAAGTCCATCCAGGACCTCAGGAAGGAGAGAGGAGGAAGTAGTTTGACTATCAGAAGAAACAGTTATATACAGAGAGATATTACAAGGGAGGATTTCATGCAGTATGTGATACCTATCAGTAGGCTCAGATGCTGGTGATGACTTTTAATAGAACTATTTCAGGAAAAAAAAAAAAAAAACATTTTTTCTCTACAATATAAATTGTAAAAGATAGGGTGAGTTTCTTGAGTAGAAATCCTCTTTGTTGTCTTTGTAGCACTTCCACACAAAGGTACTAACACATAGGTGGTGCTTTGTGCTTGTATTTATTTGAGTGAGCCAGTGATGTCGACAACTCGAAGAAAAAATTTGACAGTGGAAAGAAGGCTAGAAATAATTGCCTAAAAGTTCCAAGTAGGGTTCATTAACCATTTAATCAATATCATAGAGGAGGCTTGTGTATGTTACAAGGCTGAAAGTGACCCAGTTGGGTGAAAGACTGATTATTCTGGAAAAGGTGGTTAGAGGTATTTTGATATAGCAGAAAAAGATTCAGAAATCTGAATGGAAATCTGTATGGAAAGATTGGGTATATTTGCATCCTGGCTCCATGTGGTTTTCTGTGTAGCAATTCCTTCATATGTAAAATAAGAGGAACCAAGTACTCTTTACAAATTAAGAAATGTGATTCTAAATGTAATATCAAGGTGTTAAGAAAAAATGAAATTTAGAGCATAAGTAAAAGAGTTAGTTTTGGAGGAGCATACATCCATATCCTCTTTCCACGAGATAAAAAATTGCTTTATTTGATACTATCCTTAGTTGGCCTAAAATTTTTCAGTGAAGTAGGAAACAAATCATGTATTTATGTGGGATTGGGAGTTTTGGGGGGAGAATAGGAAAAAATCATGTAGCTTGAGGGATTGGGAAATATTTTCACATAATCATTTTGGTCTTTATAACAGATCTGTGAGGTTGGTAGGACAAAGAGAATGCTGAACAGTGGCATAGTTCTACTGAAGTTGGAGAAAGGAATATTTTGGTAGGTCAAGTACATGATGCTTTCTATTTCTTTAGCATTGATCTTCTCTATTAGACTCTAAGCTCCTTGAAGGTAGGGAATCTTCTTTTTCCTTTCTTTGTATTACCAGCACTCAACACAATGTTTAGTATAATAAATAGGGACTTCTTAAATGCTTATTGACTTGCTTTGTTCTGTATTTCAAATCAGGATTAGAGAAATTAATACAATATGGGGTTTTGTATTAGCAAGGCAGTTGGAGTGAACTGTCATGGATGTATGGAAGTCAATATTCTAGTTATTGACATTGGAGTTTAAACAAAGTGTAATATATGTAGGAGCAGATCAGTAGAGAAAGTTCAGCTGTGTGAGAAGAGCAAATTTTAGTTTGGAAGTTATGATTAGAGAGAGGAGCAAAACAAAGTGAACATTTCAGAAGTAGAACAGTGCTTTTATAACTAGGTGGTTGATATGGTTCATCTTGGCTTGTGCTTAGTCACTTTGGCAGATGGCACAAAACTGGGTATTGCTGAATGACAAAATCAGAATTTTAAAAGATGTGGACAGCTAAGAACATTGAGTATGATGAAAAGAAATTTAATATCAATGAATCAACATTTTGTACTTGTAAAAAAAATCTACTTCAGAATATGAGAGATAGGAGAGATATGGTTAAGTAGCATTGGAGATTGGAGAGTTGTAGTTGACTTAAATTCTTTATGAGTCAGTCATTAATGTGATAAGGGGGTCAAGAAAGGTAGTAGAACTTCTTCAGTGAATGGTCAAGAGTTCAAGACCAATGGCACACACAGCAATAAAGTGTTGATTCTCTTATACCATGCCATGGATAGATCACAGTCTAAAGTTTTATGTTTAGTTCTGGAAGCAGCATTTTAGGAAGAACATTGATAAGCTGAAGAATGTTTTAAAAAAGGTTTCAGGAAAAGGGAAAAGTTTAGGAGATTAGGCCATATGAAGAAACTGAACAAACTGGTGATGTTCAGGTTGTAGTAGAACAGTCAGGATTTATAGTCATCTTAAACATTTAAAGTATTATCTTGTGAAAGAGCATTTAGACTTTTTGCTTGGTCTTAGAGGGAGAATTAAAAGCAAAATGTAGAAGTTTCTAAAAGTGGTATTTAGATTTAAAGTAAGTAAAACTTTCCAAGCATTTAAAATGACATAGACTACCTCATAGTTAGTGGGTTCCTCCCCATTGGAGATTTTGCAACAAAATCTGAAAGACATGATTATCAGATGGATTATAATAAAGACTTCTTGATCATGTATGAAATCACCTAACTGACCTCTGAGGTCTTCTCAAAATTGCGTTTTTGTGACAAAATTGTGACGGTAGTTTAATTTGTCTTACTTTCTATATATTGCAAATGAGTTCTAAATCCAGGAGGGATTTCTTTATAATTTTTAAGGTCTTTGTTTCAATAATGTGTGCTTCAGTGTTTAATTGTGTCTTGGAGGTAAGGGATAGCCTTTGCTTTATATCAGCAGAGCACAGCCCTAGCAGGCTAATAAGCTAAAAAGCTTTGTACCCAGTTATGGAGTTTGATTTTGGAGAGACTTCATTACAAGTTTAGTTACTGGCTGACACATTTTTTTTTTTCTGCCATGACATTTCTCAGAAATTATAAGGTAAATCAAAGGGATTGTGTATTATTAGTTAGAAGCAATACTTTGATGAAATTACAGAGTCATCAAGTATTAAAGGGTTCGTATTATTCTATAGTATTTTGGATATGCTCATTTAAGTTAGTAGGTGATTTTTCTTTTTTCAAAAATGCCTAATTTAGGAGAACTGAAATTTTCCTTAATATAATCTATTTGATGCTATTTTAATCTTTATATTATAATCAAATATTTGATGCTATTTTAATCTTTATATTATAATCAAAGGGCTTTAGATTATAACAAGTACTAAAGTTTTCCTAGTGACATATATATAACTATTTAAAACATGAAATAATGGAATGAGATATTTTAGGAGGCAGTACATTCTCCTTTGAGGGTCTTCCTGCTGAAATCAAATGATCACTCATTTGTAGAAGAGAATCTTTTCGGATGTGGTTGAACTAAATTATTTCTGACATCCCCTGAAACTGATATTCTAAGAATATCTTTTTTAAATAGTTATACTTAAAATATATAAACTGCCAGAAAAAAAAGAGAGATAGTAAAAACTTGTAATGTTTTATTATATTTCTTCTAATCCAATTACGCGAATGCTTTATGCTATTTGGCATATTTTCCTATTCATTTTTGATTTACTTCTAAATAATTTTCTCATAGGGCTTAACTTAAAAAATACCTGTTGCATTAATTTTCCTAATCAAAATAGAGAATTCTATAAAGCTTTAAAATTTTGACTGTTGAGTAGCAGAATTTTTACTAAAAGGTTATCCTGGATTCATTTTAGTTTTTCTTTTCCAGAGTTGTATCTTTTATCATATTAATAAGGCATTAAATTCATATTTGCAATTTTCAAATTGACCTCAGGATTCACTTTGGAGTTAATGAGCTACCATTGTACATCTTTATTTCTGTGCTCTGGTAGATCAAGTTTTAAAATACATCATTATTGATTGTTTAGGTTTGACATGAATAAAATTAATGTATGTATTGGTGGTTGTGTTGTGTCATTCTCTATGGTATCAATTTAGGCAAAATAGGATATGAAAATCTAAATAGAGAAATTGGAGGGTGTGATTATTCACTTAATAAATGCATCTGTTCTTAGTTTTTCTTAAAAACTAAACTCTTAACTGATGATATTATTCAGTTTATAATAACTTGTCATACTTTAGCATTCATTTTCCACATTAGACCCTTAACATTTCTACTGTATATATCTAAAAATAAAACAGAAAAAACAAATGAGGTTCTATGATATTTGAACCATTCCAGTTGATTCATATTATAGTTAAATAAACCTCAATATCTCTTTAAGTTTTGAAATACTAAAATATTTGCAAGTCCAAATTTCATGCTATATTTAGTTTTCTAGTTATAATTATCTGCCTGAGATATTCAAAACTTATATTATAGCTGTTATTTTGAAGATGTGCAGATGAACATAACTGTAGATAGCCTTCTAAAGTATACTTGATTTCCTCTGGTCACATGGAGAAAAAGGTTTTATTTCACATATTTTGATACCTATGACTTAGGTGGAAAAGAAAGTGATAAAAAGTTTTGATACTTGGAATTTGTTGACAACTAAATATTAGAACAAGATGTATGTTTATATAATCATAAAAGCTTTCATTGTTTTTGATTCATTCATTAGTTTGTCTAAGATAAAGAGAAAATATTTTTAAGTATAGTAACTTTTATTTTTGTCTGCTGACAGAGAGGTAGATCAATTGTCAGTAAGGGATCTCTGCTATTTTAAGAAAATGACAAGAAGTAATACTGATGACATAGACTCAAGAATTCGGGATACAGGGAATGACAGCGCCAGCACTGCACCTCGGAGCACTGAGGAATCTCTCTCTGAAGATGTGTTCACAGAATCAGAACTCTCTCCAATACGGGAGGAGCTCATTTCTTCAGATGAACTACGTCAAGATAAATCTTCTGGTGCATCATCAGAATCTGTCCAAACTGTGCAAGCTAGTGCAGCATGTTTAACAGTCATTCCTGATTCTACTGTTACTCCTGACAACTTAAAAGGTGGTATGGAACAACCCACCTATGACGTGGGGTTACCAGGTCATGCAACAAATTTAGACAATCCTGAAATAGCCTTAAAAGAAGATCCAATTACAAATATCTCTCAGCAGTCTTTACAGGAAACAAAGTGCCACAAGGAAAATAATATGGGGGTCGAAATGAACACAAACAAGGATCTTACACTTTCTCAGATTTCAGTACATGGATTTGAAGATGAGAAAGAAAACAGTCATTTTGGAGAAATAACAGAATCTCAGAAAAAGGAAACTATGAACAAAGGGAAACAAGGAAAGGAACAAATTCAAGACTCTGAGACAGAGGTGGAAGAGCTACGTAAACTCTGGAAAAGTCATACTATGCAACAAACTAAACAGCAAAGGGAGAATATTCAGCAGGTGTCACAAAAAGAAATTAAGCACAAAATAGCACCTGCAGATGGACATATAGAAGGTAAGTGTTATGGTCTACCCAAAACTAATTTAGCTTCTGCCAGAGACATTAAAAAAATTCCAGACATACACCTTTTAATGACAGATGATATATTGCTTTTTTCCTCCTCAACTTCCCCACCCCAGTGCATGTTGGGCTCACACAAATACAAAAAATACCCATACACACATAGCTATCTGTTCTAGGTACTAGACAAGCTTATGATGGCACTAACAGCATTATATGGAGTATTGCTCAGTTTTTTTTCTCCCTTGAGAAAATCCTTCACAGCTATGTTTTTTTTTCTCATTTCCCTCTGTTTCTCCACAGTCATATCTTAATAGCTGATAATCCTTTTTTCACCTACACAGACACATATAGTAATCTTTAACTTTCTTCAGTTTCTTACCTTATTATTTCAAGTATTGTTCACAAAGATCCTTTCTGATTGCGGCTTGTAACTTAGGATTTTGTGTGTGTGTATGTATGTATGTGTATGTGTACATATACATATATATTTCAAAGGAAAAAAATAATTTTGAATAATATAAAAATACTAATAGTGTTATAAATATAAGTAATATAAAAAAGTAGTAGCATAAATAATATAAAAAATTATCACTCTTTTGGATGCTCTTTAGAGTGACCCAAAATTTCCTTAGAATCTCAATGCTTCTATCTTGTTTTATTTGTCTTCAATTAAATTTGCTTTCTTTTAACATCCAGAATCAAATACTATATAATTGTTTTATTGTTTTTCTTTTTCATTTAATTAATAGAATTGCAAATGTTATATTTTTAAATGAATACCTATAATATTTCAGCTACATGGTGACTTCATTAGGAGTTTATTTGACTAATGTGGAAACCTCTTTCCCATTTGTAATTTTTTTTTCATATTTCCTAAGTGCTGCAAATAGCTAACTTAAGAATTATGTTTTTTCCCTAATATATTATAATTAGGATTCCTTCCCTTTAGAGTTAGCGTCTTCCTTACCATTCCTATTATTCATGTGAATAAATATGTGAATGAAAAAAATAACTATAAAGCACTTACTTTGTGTACTAATACTGTATTATAGTAATACAAAAGTGATAGTTGCCTTTGTCCTCATAGAACTTGGTTTTGAATATAGGCTTACACTCTGATTTTGAATACTCCTTTTTGAAGAAGGAGTATTTTGGCTTGCTAACTATAAGGGAGTAGACTGATACTTTCTAGCAGTAATAACAGTGTTATTTTGATTTCCAAACTGAGAAAGAGGTAACAGACAAGGGAGTTATGGAGCCAAATAAATATTATGTGAATAAAGGAAGTTACTAGACAGTTAAGTGGTATAAAGTGGATAGAGGTTTGGACTTAGGATTTGGAAGATATGAGTTCATATGCTCTTTCAAATACCACCTATGTAGCCCTTGGTAAGTCACTTAGCATTTAGGAGAGTACTTTCTTCTTTAAAATGGGGATGATAATAAGACCTGCCTTACAGGATTATTGTGAGGATCAAATGACATAACACATGTTATGTTAATAAATGTTAAAAAGTGTTTTATAAATAAGAGCCATTGTTATCATCATCATTATTATCAACAATAGAAGTAAAACTTTAGTCTTAATGAGTTTTTTGTTTTTATATCAAGATTCTCATTCTTTCATGTTTAATGAATGTTTTCTGAATTGAATTTTGCTGATTATTATTTCTTATAAGGTTTTATTTTTGCATTTGTGTCATGGGTTTATATTTGTTAATAAGAAATTATAGTAAAATGTGAGGTAGAATTGGGTAGATTTAAGTTAGAGAAATTTGTTGTGTCTGGATACTTCATCTTAAAGGTTTGTAGAACAATAAACCAAAGTCCAAGGTAGGGTTACACTAGCCCTTTAGTCATCTACAAAAATTTCTGTGATTTGAAAATAGTAGTAGTTATAATAGAAACATATTGCTTATCTCCAGTATAGATGCTGTTTTCATCATAATACTTAGTGTTTACATAAATGATCCTGCGCATTTCTGGTAGGGATTCAATTTAGCAAACCAAAAGATTAAATGTTTTTATGAAGTATTTTTGAAATTCAAATTGCCCAGAATGTCCCAAAAGTCTTTTTGCAGCTTTATGTTTTAATAGATTAAAACTGTTTTTAGACTCTTAGAAAAACCTATATGAAATACCAGAACATGGGCAGAATGGGAAGAAGGGAGGCCACAAAGAACAAAATAAGGGATGGGGAAACTAAAGAAAGTTTTAGGCAGACATGATTTAACAGCCTTGGATAGAGCTTTTCTTTACTGCCTCAGTGGATGCAAGCCTTCTCTTCGCATTACATCTGTCTTTTTATATGACCATGCTTTAGGCATGAGATTGGAGGCTTAATAGTAGTCTGTCTTTTGTTATATCAGTGAATTTATATCTTATGGTTATGCACATTGCTATCTATTCATACTTTGTCAGAGTAATTATGTCCATGTTCTTTCCCACACTTGTTTTAAAGAATGAATTTCCACAAAATGCTGCTGCTGTCCTTCCTAAGATCTTCTGCCTCCCCCCCCACACACACACACATTTTGTGTATACAGTGAAGCACTCAAGCTATTATCATGTAATTCCTCTCACTGCATGGCTAAACTTCTTCCATTCACATATTAAAGATCAGCATTTGGGAAAAAAAAAACCTGAATATAACTTTCACAAAAGAAAAGATAAAATTATTCTTATTTGTAGATTATAGAACATTGTCCATAAAAATGGAAAGAATCAGAGAAATTTGTTTGAAATGATTCAATTATTGCAAGGTAGCAATATTCAAATTAAATCCACAAGCCGTCAGCATTTTTGTTTATTACAGTCACTTCTGCTATAACACGTTTTAAAACACAAATTTGTTCCACTATGATAGATCCATTAGGGAATATTTTAAACATACTGTAAATTTCAAGTTTCCTTCTGCACAATTTCTTCCTTAAGAAACAGGATGCAGAAAACTGAACTACTCCAAATGAATTACAATCTGCATCCCCTCCAATGCCTACTTCCACAAGCAAATTCAGGTCCTTGTCAAGGTAAAGGGACATATTTATTTTAAATTTTCTAGGTCAGTAGAAGCTGTGATTAGGATTTAATAGAGCCATATTGCAGCATCCCTTCCTTGAATGTCCCTTCCACTATGGCCTCCAACCCTGAGGCCCACAGTTCCCAAACCTACACATGTTGCCACTAATTGTATTATTTATGTATTTCTTTACCATTTAGCATGTAATCATTTTAGTAGGTTCCTATCATTTTATGTGCATGTCCCTGAAGAAGTTTTAAAATGTTGTGCCCATAACCATATTTTCAGTTTAGCTCTGTGGTTTTTTGATAGTTTGTATTACTTAATTTTTGGGTGGCTAGATGGCACAGTGAATGGAGTATCAGACCTGGAATCAGGAAGGTCTAGATTCAAATTCAGGACTCAGACACATTAACATGTAGCATTGGGCAAGTCACTTCATCCTATTTACTTTTTTCCTCATTTGCAAAATGAGCTGGAGAAGGAAATGGCAAATTGCTCCAACCCACAAGGGATTATGAAGAGTCAGATATGACTGAAAAACTACTAGACAACAATTTGTGATCTTGCATTATCAAGTTATAGCAGAACTAATTTTATTAATAACTCTTCATCCCCCCAGAAAGAAATTTCATTCAAAATAATTGTAAAATGTAAAACTTGGGAATTAACCTGCTAACATGAAACAAATGCAACTAGACAACACTTAAGAAGGAAGGTCAGATTTAAATAATTGAGGAAATAGTCATTGATCATGACTGGAGATTAAATTACTTTAATAGAATTATAGAATTAGACAAAATAACAATTTATATGGAAAAATGAAAAATCTAGAATTTTAGGGAAGTACAAATCATGGGAAGAGTTGTTACCAGGCCTCAATGATACTAGAAGTCAGTAGTCAACAAAAATAGAAAAGCAGATAAATTGAAGGGTGGATAAGCAATAAATAGAATTAGAAGCAGTTAAAAAAACAGTACCATAAACTCAGTAATATGCATTATTGGGAGAAGCATTCTCTTTTTGACTTGGCTTTCTGGGAAAAATAGAAAGCACTTGGGCAGACATTTGATTTTGATTAGTGTCTTGTACCATATTTAAGCTGAAAATGAATATAAAAAGTCATTTCTGTTTTTTAATTAGGGACTAACAAAATCAGGTCTTTTACAACTGTGTCTAGGTGGGGAATTCTTAACTGGATAAGAAATGAGGTGATCATAAATGAAAAGACAGATAATTTTGCCAAGCTACTGACAGAAGTCTAAGCCACTTTCAATAGATAAATGATTATAGAATATAAACAGATTAAAAAGATTTATAAAGCATAAATGACCACACAAAAATAGGGTCAAATAATAAGATACTGCAAATTTAAATCTTGTGTTTCAACACCTGAGTACTAGCAAAAATAAAATATAATAATAGATACTGTTAAAAAGACTATGGGAAAAAAGACACACTGAATTTCTGGTAGTGGGACTGTGAAATGTTCTGGTCGTTTGGCCTGTCAATTTGGAATTGGGCAAGAGAAGGTTATTACTTTGGCCATTCCCTTTTATTCAGTTAATAGGTATATATACCAGGGAAGTTGGATGGAAACCAGGTTCAATACATACAAAACTATTCATAGCTATTATCACTGTGATAGCAAATAACTAGTAGATGCCCATCTATTGGGAATTTGCTAAAAAAACTTATAAATGTATAGAATATTCTAAATTTAATGTAAATGAAAAAGATCTATCAATAGAAGCTCAACTCTGAGCAACTAGTCAACAGATAATGAACACTTTTACCCTCAATAAAACATGCTACAACTCCAAAAGGCAATGGAATTTATAACATTATCTTAATTTTGGTTCACTCTATTAGATGTCTTTCCTTAATTATTTTCCTTTGTCATAAAGGAAGGTTCAGTCTTCTAAAACTAGAAAGAAGTCATCTAGAGGAGGCAGGGTAGTCTATGTGAGGGTGAAAGAGAATGTGTAAACATAATACATATATACACAGAGACATAAACATATTACAAATAAGTAAGCTAGGAAGCTAAATGATTGAAGATCTTATAACTCATCACTTACAAATGAGTAAGCTAGGAAGCTAAATGATTGAAGATCTTATAACTCATCACTTGCTAGACTGGACTTGGGTCTTCTAATTTCGAATTCACCTATTTTTCTATCATATTTATCATAAAATGCTTTAACAATATTAAAGGATTGGATTGGATTTCAACCTTGTCCCCAACAAGCAGTTTAGAATCTTTAGGTTTTCTAAGAATCTAATATTATTAATCCAGGAATTTGCTGCCACAGTGTTAACTTTTGGCGGATATATCCTTTCTCCTTGTATTCATGTAACTTAAGTATCAGGAAGAATTAACCCAACTTCCACCTCACCTTCTGGTGGGATCCAAGACATTTAAATTTATAGAATAATATATTTGAAGCTCAGGTCTCTTAAACACTACCAAAGATAATCTAACAAACAGAGTCATTAGATTCAGGTTCCACTCCTATAAATTTTTCTTAAGGGTTGAATGAGAACTATCATAATTTAGCATGACTAAAATTATTCTTAGCTTCATGAAATATTTCAGTATACATACTTTCCAAGGAGAAAGTTTGATTTAAAAGTAGGATTGCACCCACAAAAAGGTGCTTAGATAAAAATTTTTTATTTTACGTTACAGTAAAATATTTGTTATGAAACTAAATCATTCCAATTTGTGTGAACAAATTCTGTTAACTTAATGTAAAACTATGGAAACAATGAAAACAAGCTACAAGTTAATATATAATATATTTGAGAAACTGAATTTCATTTGGGAAATCTATATACTCTGCTTGGGTCAAACTACATCTGGAATTTTGTGCAAAGGAATGATATTGATAAACTGGAGAGCAAACAAAAGGTTATCTTGATCAGTTGAAAGACTTGAAAATGGTTAGAAGAGACTACTTGGGAATATATTTTATATCTTCTAGGTAATTAAAAATGTCTTACAGAAGTGATATTAGTTTTGTTTGGATCAGTGTTTCTAAGAATCAAATCAAGATATGTCTAGAGAACTTCCTAGCAAATTGTCCTGTCACAAAGTAGGAAATGGTTAAGTTTTTCTTCATGGAAGTCTTCAGGTATAGCATAGATAACAATTTAGCAGGCATATTGTGGGAGGAGATATTTGGTTCAGGTAGTTTGGATTATATGATTTCTGTGACACCTTCCAATTCTGAAGTTAATTTGTTGTTGTTCATTTATTCAATTATGTCTGAATTTTCATGACTCCATTTGAGGTTTTCCTAGAAAAGAGAACTGGAGTAGTTTGTCATTTGCTGCTGCTGCTTCTTTTTAAAAAAAAAAAAAAAAAATCTTTATTTTCAAAACATATGCATGAATAATTTGATATTGACCCTTGAATAGACCTAGTGTTTCAGATTTTATCTTCCTTTCCCCCACCCCCTCCTCTAGATTTGCCATTTGCTTCTTCAGTTCATTCAGAAACTGAAGCAAATGGAGTGACTTGTTCAGGAACTCTTGCTAGTAAATATGTAAGGCTGAATTTGAATTCAGGTCCTTTTGGCATTCTGTCCATTGTGAATGTCTTAAAAAAAGTAGGTGGCCTTTTTTCCACATACCTCCTAAAATTAAAAGCATGATGAAAGATGTTACAAAATTCTGTTGTTGAAAAATCTCAGAGGGCTCAGAAAGCCTAATCCATCTAGTTATTTCTATTTGATAGATTTATTAAAATAAATGCAAGCATTTTGAAGCTGAAGACTTAACTTTCCTTTGTGTTCATTAGCTAAATAGTTTTGCAAATAACTAATCACTCCAGGCAAAATATTTACCTTATAGGACAAGCACAGCTTATTAAAAACTCAGAGCCTATGTACAGAAAGTTTTGATGTTTAATTTTAAGAAGTTAGAATTAAAAATATGATGTTAAAATATATTTGGGAGATAATAAAAAATTCTGAAAATAATAATTCAGTCTATTTAAAAAAAATTAGGGAAGGGAAAAGTGTAGGGAATTATTTTGAACTTTTCTGACTAAAGGTTGTATCTGGTTCATGTAAAGTTCTTTGTGTCCATGCTCTTTTAAAATTTATTAATCTACAAAATTCTTCATATTTATTTTAATGCATCATTGAAAAGCATATCAGTTTAAATAATGAAATCAAGTAAATAATAATAAACTATAGTTTTTATAATTAATATTCTAAGTAGGGATCACCTAGGTAATTTTGGTATCCTAAATCTCATTTTATCTAGTATTTTTACTTGCCTGTCAAACTAATTCCCTAACCAAAATTGACAACAAATGGAAAAAACCTTAATTTAGATTTCAGCTTTTAATGTTCTCTATCCCTGTTCATCAATTGCTAATAAATTCAGCCCTTAACAAATTTTCCTATATAAAATACATTTCATTGAACTTGAAACTTATTCTACAGTTCGTTGCATCCCTAAATAGTGAAATTAAAGGTAGATAAATACAAGAAGAAAAACCAAAAGTAGAATAATTGAGTTGACTATATTTACATATTAACGTTGAAGGTGATTTTTATTTAGATATATCAGAATACAGTTTTTTTGTTTAGTTGCCTCTCTGTTAACCTTTTGTTTTCCAAAACTTCATGATAAGCAGATGTGTCCATAAATTCATAAGTCCTTGTGATAAGAGTTCCAGTTTACCCAAGAGTTCCAGTTGACCCTGGAGTTTTAGTTTTAATCTGGCATACCTGAGGTCACCATTAATGTTCCTTCTAAATATCTAGTTTTAGACCTACACTAAAAATAAGCCAGTTTGTTTTATATTCTTAGGAATTGAGATTTCCCAAGGGATTGGTATCCCTGACCAACTAGTATGCTCCTCAAGGGCATGAATTATTTTGTTTTTGTTTTTGTATCTTCAGTACCTAACATAGTTCTTGGCATAAATTAAGTCCTTAATAAGTCTTATCAGAACTAATCAGGTTTGTGGATATTAGAGGTAAAATATGAAATTAATGGCCATTTTCTCTTATATTCACTTCATATCTTTGCTTTTGTTTTGCCATATTAAGATGTAATTTTATTTTTACCAATAAGATAAATTTGAACATCTGAGGTACCTTTAATTTTCCTATTTAATTTATTGAATCATAGAAGTCATGCATACCTGGATATAGAGTGCATATGAACCTATAGAGTTCATATATAGAGAGAGTTGGCTTCCAACATTTTATATTTTAATTCATTTAGAAGTTGGGAGGCAAAAACTGCCTGATCCCACTCTTGGTTTTCATCTCTTTCTTTGAGAATAGTAATCAGTCAAATGAATGGCAGTAGTACTTCATTGTCCATATAATTCTATGGACCCAGACCCAAACTCCCTTCCCTAGCCACTAAACTTCCTTATGTTCAATTTTACATTTTTATCTCCTGTACCTTGTTTAATGTCAAGTACATAGCATTGCGTAATTGCTTTTTGATTTATTCATGCATTGTCATATTGGGTTTCTTAAATTATGACTATAGTTAGAATCATTAACATTAGTTTTTAAATTGCCCTAAGAGATGGGATTCCTTGAGATACTAAGTAAAAGCAGATTCATTTTTGAAGTAACCAAGGATCTAAAAACAAGTTATCAAAACCATAGTCCTTCAAACAAATTTCTAACTTTCACTAAGTAATTTCTTTTAAAAATTTTATCGTATTTTAATAATTTAAACCACTGAACAGATTTCTGGGTTTTTTCCTTAAAATTAAAATGAAATATTAATGTATAGGACGTTATATAATATCCAATACCTATAAATATCCTTGGAATTCTTATTTCTTGAGTTCAGTTAATATAAAGCTTTATAAAACCAGCTTTTAGGTCAAAAGTTTTTTGTTTTGTTTTTGGTTTTTGGTTTTTTTTAGGCCAAAAATTTTATTTTATTTTTTTTTAACAATAATACTTTAGTTGTCTCATGCTATTTGGAGACTTTTCTAGAGATTTTTCTTTTTTAATAGAAAGTCATTCAAAAATTGCTATATTGTTCTTTGCTGAAGAAAAAAATTACAGAACATAATATATTTCTAATACTTCGAGGTCATTTTTATTCTTTGCTTTCAATATTGATTATTGTCTCTTGAAACACGTCATATTAAAAAGTTCATATCAATTTTCCTTTTGGTCATTTGCTTCTATGAAGGATTTGAATGAAACTGTTTCGAAGTTCATAGCTTTTTTAGAAGTTTGATTTTAGAATAATTTGTATATTCCCTTCCATTTCTCTCCAGAATTGAAAAAAATATATATTTTTTACACTGTAGATTTTCTTCTTTGAAACATGACTCCTAGTAAAACTAGCTAGTATGTGTCATAGCTATAATGACTTTTCTAAAAAATTTTCTTTATTTAAACAAAAAATGCTGGTTTTCTAAGCGCTCTAAATATTATTAATAATTCATTTTGCATTTAACTTAATGTATGCATTAGTGCCAGAATTAAGTAGCACACAGTCATCAGATGCTTGTTACTAACTGAGGAAGAAGAAAATTGTCTTCCACTACTCTATACTGGCTAAGTAGTTTCTTTCCCCTTTCTGACATTAACCTACATTTCCCTCTCAATGTCCATTTCTAGTATTTTTTCAACTACTCAGAATGACATTGGAATTATGACCTGAAGTTTATCCTGACCAAAGATTTTGAAGTCTCAAGTCAAAAGTTTCAAAAGAAGATAAAAATCTCACTGTTTACTGAATCTTGATTGTCTGTATAACATAAGTTATATAAATTTTGTGTGTTTATCCACATCTTTGGAGGGGAGAGTAGTATTGAACTACCAGACTGAAATAGCTGTACCTTAAATCATATTTGTAATGAGAATATTAATAATTGTTATTTATTTGGTTAGTTATTTTAATTGTTTCTAACTCTTCATGATCCTGTGGACTCTGTCCATGAGATTTTCTTGTCAAACTAGAGTGATTTGCCATTTCCTTCTTAAGTGTTTTATCTTTTGCCAGAATCATTCACTGGATCTTTCAGTCTTGGGTAATTCTGCAGGCTCATAGTTTCACTGAACTCTTCAACCCCTTCTGCCAGGACTAGGTAGTGATCTATAGACCAACAGAAGTTACGTGACTTGACCAAGATAATTTTTAGAAAAGATGTTTCTGGAAAGCCATGGGTATTTTAAATATCAAATAAAACTGTGTATGTAAAGTATTTGTTTACACTAATAAGAAGATTTTATTTTTGCCATATTAATGGTAATATATGGGAAGAACAATCTTGTTTTAAAATATTAACTTTAACAGATAGCATTTTAAGTTTTACAGAGTGCCTTATACATATGTACATATATACATACACACATATGTATGTGCAAATATACATATGATGATGTTTGAGTCTCACTAGAACCCTGTGGATTAAGTGCTGCTATTATCCCAATTTTACAGATGAGAAAACTGAGGCTTAGAGCTTAAGTCACTTGTTTAGTGTTGTGCTAAAACACTAGTGAATTCAGTGAAACTGAATTGAGCATTTTATCTATTCTATATTTATTTTATCTATCTATTCTATTCTATATATATTCTATATATTTATTTTATATTATATATTTTATATTATTCTATATATTTATTTTATTTATCTATTCTATATTTATCATTCTAAAGGTCTGAAAATTGAGACTATTGTAAGCCTTTTAATCCATAAAATCAATACTTCAAATTTCTGGAGCAGGAAGTTGTTAGGGAAATATTTTGTTTTCAGTGGTTTTTTAAAAAGTTGTTTAAAATGTTGTATGCACTTGCATACATGTGCTCATCCACCCTTTACAGAACTTTTGCAGAATGTAAAGAATCCCATTTCCCATTATGTGATAGTTTGTGTGGATTATCCTATTCTTGTAATTTTCTAAGGGTTTTTTTGTTTTTTTCTTTCTGGTCTCGAAAATATGGAAGAGAATGTGAATAGATATTTGTTTCTCATGCTTTTGTTGGAATGAAAATTTGATTAAGGATGCCTTACTTTTTTCACATTTGCCAACTTAGATTTTGCTATTTGTGCAAACTTTATGGCCCTTAATATTTGAAATAAGCATCTGAAAAGTCTTTGAAAAAGCATCATGTGTGAACATTTTCTGTTTCGTCTGTTGGCTTCAGACCCTCCTTGAATACAAACATATAGTTCTTTGAACATCTTGATGGTCTTGGGAACTCGTATCTGTGATTTTTCAAAATAATGGTTACATGGGAATCCTATTTACACAAATGCTTTTGAACAGATATTACTGGTGATGAAATACTACCATTCTGCTCTCCTTTTTCCAAATTTAATAAATTATGTGAGATGATTAGACTTAAGTTTATTTATTTATCAATTACAGGATCAGGTTTTTTAAAAGAAAAGAGAAGACATCGATTGCATAAATTCTTATGTCTTAGAGTTGGAAAACCAATGAGAAAAACATTTGTATCTCAAGCAAGTGCCACAATGCAACAATATGCTCAAAGAGATAAAAAACATGAATACTGGTTTGCTGTGCCACAGGAAAGGTAAGGCAAGACTCACTAAGACTCATATCATTCCTCCAATTAGTAAAACAATGACAAAGAATATCCATATTTTTATAACCAAATTGAATCTTTATTTTTTTTATTAAAGTTTTTTATTTTCAAAATATATGCATGGATAATTTTTCCAAATTGAATCTTTAGATTATGTAAATCAAGGATCTATGATTTCCTTAGTAGGGATGTTCATTCTCTTAAAGAATATTATCTCACCACAACTTAGTAGGCTATATTTTTAGGTTTCTGAAAAAGGGGGGAGGGATTGGTCATGTGATCCGTTTCTATCAGAATAGTAGCTTAGCTTATTTTGAAAAAGCTTATATCCAGGTTAGCAATGTAGTAAAATTTTCAGGACAGCAGCTCAGAAGACATTGAATCTAGAAAACAATAATCTACATTAACGAACATTAAATCCTTGAAATATTTATAGGGAAGAGCTTAGCTAGAGTATGTAGGGCAATATCTCCGCAGTCACTGGATTTGTTATAAAGTTGTTCACGGTTTTTAGGGCTTGCCAAGTCTTTGAGAACTTAGCTTGATCTACATGTCATGGTCAATTAACAAGTATTTATTAAGTGCTTATAATGTGGCAAGCACTGTGCTAGGAAATTAGAGATAAAAATAAAAGAAATCCTGTTTTCATCTTGTATTCTATAGTGGGATATAACATAAGCACCCAAAAGTAGATACAAAATAAACACATTATTTATTTGTTTTCAACTGGGTGAGAGGTGGGGAGAATGGTAAAGCTGGAAATATAATCTACATTTTCTAATTCTTAATCCAGTGTGTCCATTTCCGATTTTATAATATTTAAAATTAAGTAAATTAATTATTGGATGAAAAAGTTTCTTCATTTTAAAACTCAAAAAGCAAAAGAAAAAAATACATCCAATATCTTTAGAGCAAGAAAGGTTGTAGGATGTAATGCTAAAAGAGACTAGCTCATCTATTCTAATACTTTAAGTTTATATATGAGGAAACAAATTAGACTTGTAAAAATATCAAGTTCTAGATTACATAGTAAATAGCAGAATTCAAACTGAGTTCTGTTCTTTCTGTTAAAGAACATTACTCCTCCTTAGGGTCATCTGGCTTAGCAGTCTTATTTTATTTATTTGTTTGTTTGTTTATTTTATTATAGCTTTTTATTGACAGAACATATGCATGGGTAATTTTTCAACATTGTTTCTTGCACTCACTTCTGTTTCAACTTTTCCCTTCCCTTTCTCCACCCTCTTCCTAGATGGCAGGCAGTCTCATACATGTTAAATACAATATATGTGTGCAGATCCATATAGTTCTCATGTTGCACAATAAAAATTGGATTCAGAAGATAAAAATAATCTGGGAAGAAAAACAAAAATGCAAGTAGTCCACATTCCTTTCCCAGTGTTTTTTCTCTGGGTGTAGCTGATTCTGTCTATCATTGATCAATTGGAACTGAATTGGGTCTTCTCATTGTCAAAGATATCCACTTCCATCAGAATACATCCTCATAATAGTATTGTTGAAGTGTACAATGATCTCCTGGTTCTGCTCATTTCACTCAGCATCAGTTCATGTAAGTCTCTCCAGACCTCTCTGTATTCATCCTGCTGGTCATTTCTTACAGAACAATAATATTCCATAACATTCATATACCACAATTTACCTAATCATTCTACAATTGATGGGAATCCATTCAATTTTCAGTTTCTAGCCACTACAAAAAAAAAAAAAAAAAAAAAAGCATTCTTATTTTAAAGATAAAGATGTCAAGTTCTAGAGGAGTCAGGTAGTTTTCCCAAAATAGTTTTCCATGTCCTAGAGCCTCATAATTAAGAAAAGATTAATGAGAAAGATCTTGAGCTGAGGTGTGAAGGAATTTTTAAATATTCTAAGAATTAGATTTGAAGTAAAGTATATTCCAGGTATGGGGGATGGCTAATACAAAGGTACATAAATCATATGTATGAGCAGAAGTAGGAAGGCCACATGAGCTAGACCCCATAGAGAGAAGAAGGGAAGTGATGAATAGGAAAGCTAATGAGAAAGATTGGGGTCAGGTTGTAAAAAGCTTTAATTGTCAAACAAGATTTTTGTTTTTCCTAGAAGAAATAGGGATCTATTCAACTTATTGAGGAGAGTGATAAGGTTACATTTGCACTTAAGGAAAATCACTTTACCTTCAATATGGAAAATGCGTTAGAATATGGGGCAAGATTTGAGGCTTAAATTAAAAATCGTATTACATTGTAAACTTTTGGAGGACAGAAATTGTCTTTTTGTATCCAGTGCTTAATATAGATACTGGCATATGGTAGGTGTTTAATAAGTGTTTACTGGATTATTGAATTGAAGCAGGGAGAACAGTTAATTTAAAAGCTGCAGTAGTCCAGGCAAGAGGTGATAAGGGGCTGCTGTGAATAGAGAGAAAAGGATCTTTTTGAAATATGTTTTCGATATATAAATGGCAAAGTGAGGCATTTGATTACATATATAAGTAATAGAATGAGAAGAAAAAGCTGACAGGAGACATTGTAAATTTAGATGAATAGAAAGATATTGGTGTCTTTATTGTTTATAGGAAAGTTTAGAAGCTGGTAGGTTTTGGGGTTGTTTTTTTTTTGTTTTTTTTTTTTTTTTTTTTTTTTTTTTGAGGCAACTTGGGGTAAAGGACTTGCTCAGAATCACACAGCTAGGAAGTGTTGTGTCTGAGGCCAGATTTGAACCCTGCTCCTCCTGACTTCAGGGCTATGCTCCTTCCACTGTGCCACCTAGCTGTTCCGCTTCTTAATTAATAAAAAATAACCTGTTAAGAATATCTCTTTCTTTGACAGTCACACAGATACACATAAACTTACACACATCTTTATGTATATATGACGTATTTGTATCATTTTTGATCCTGAATCTATCTCTCCTGTGTCCTATACCATGTGTCCCTACCAAAATCCAGCCCCAAGTTATTCCTATTATCTGTCTCTGCTTCTACTTACCTACAATTGAATGGAGCTGGAGGAAATCATAACAATTGAGCTCTGGGTTCACCATAAATTTAAATAAGGCAATCACTTTGCTCTTTCCTAATTGTTTATTCTGTACTCCATAGAACCTGTCCAAAACCTTCTCGTCTCTAGAACCCTCATGCTTTCTCACCTCCCAATCTTTTCAATTCAGGATGTTGCCTCTTTCTTAGAAAATTAAGGCCATTTGTCATTATCCTCTTTTCACTGTCTCTTCATCTCCAAATCCCTTTTCATCCCTTCTCTCCTTCTTTTATCCGTTTTTAGTTTTGTTTTTTTTCCCCCCAAAGAGATGGTCTTTTTTGCTAATGCCAAGCCTTCTAGATGTGCTCTTGTTCACCTCATGTCTAGCTGAAGGTACTATGATACATCTCTTGTTCTCATTTCAACCTTTCCTTATCTCCTGGTCCTTTCTCTATCTCCAGATATGCCTAAATATCTCTATATCAGAAAACATTTACTTCATTCTTTTTGACTGGCTCTGCCCCATTTGACACTTTTTTTAGCTGCTTTCTGCTCCTTAAAACCATTTCTTTTTCTGCATTTTTCTGACACTGCTGTCTCTTGGTTCAACTCCTGTCTGATGGAGTCAGTCTTTCTCCGTCTCCCAGGCTGATGTATCAGGAATATGTCTGTCTCTTTGGCAGCAACAGGCTTGACTTCTTGACTCCATAGGGATATCCTTTCCTCCCTCTTCTCCCTGCCGTATATATTATCCTTACCCCAAGTATCTTTTTGGATTTTCTTTATATTTTGTTTTTCCCCATTAGAATGCAAGCTTTTTAAAGATGGAGTGTGCTTTTTTTTTTTTTTTAAACTTTCATCTATATCCCCAGTGCTTAGATCACACAGTGCCTGATACATAATAAGTATTTAATAAATTGCTTACCTTGTGATTTTTCTCTATACTCATACCACCTTAGTCCAGGATTTTATTACTTCATGTTTAGACTATTGTTAATAGCCAGCCTTCTGATTAGTTATTTGCCTCCAGTCTCTTTCATTCAAATCCAGCTTCCACACAACTACCAAAGTGATTTTCCTTAAGTATACATGTTATAATTTCATTTTTCTTTTTAATAAATTTGAGTTACTTATGTTTACCATTCAGACAAAATACTCCTTTTGGCTTAAAAAATCCTTTACAACTTAACGTTTCTTTCTAGTCCATTATTAATAATTTTTAAAATTTAAACAATATTTTATATTTCTTACAAGTATTGGTTTTGTTGTTTGCTTGTCATTTAAACTGTATAAAGCACAAAATCCCACAAAATTTTTATTATACAAACATAAAGGCTTCAATTTAATTCACTTAAGGCTAGGCATTAGAATCATAGTATTATCCAGTTGTATTGGTCAACATTGATCTTAAATAAGTATAATTTTATCTGTAGTATCTCTGAATCTATTAAATTTTATTCTCTTTGGTGCCTTCCAGCAGCTTCATTATTACATTATACTACTTCCTATCTAATGTGGTGCTGTCATAATGGATTTCTCTCTATTCCTCATTCATGATGTTCAATTTCCTATCTATTGCCTTTGCACCCCCACATCCCCTTCTTTATTTTTATTCCATAGGATCTCTAACTTTAAGACCCAGCTAATGATTTTTTTGTCTTTGTAATTCCAGTGCCTAATAAATGTTTGTTAATTGATTTTGATAAATGCTATTTGCATACATTAATAATAATCAATCTAGAACTAGAAGGGACCATCAGATCTTTTAAACCTTGTTTTGTAGTTGGGAAAACAGGATCACACAGATAATATAATAGAGGGGCAGGTGTGGGATATGAACTCATACTTGATGAATCCAGATTCAGCAATGACAGTGACTTCAGATTAGTGGAGCTTTCAAACTCTGAAAATGTTTCAAGGACTATATGATTATCTGATTTTTTTTAAGGCATTATTCTGGTTCTTCATCAAATGAAGTTGTACTAGTCATTATCTTCACCTCTAAGGCATGTCTGATTCTGTTAGGGAGATGATTTAAATATCTCTAAGGAAAGTTATTGCAAACTATATTTTATATAAATGCAAATAAGATTATTTGAACTTCCAAAGTAATTTCTTAACTTCCCTATGTACTTTTCTTCATGCTTGAATTCATCAGCATTTTGGATTTTTTGGTTTCATTTTGCTTACTAATCCTTTTTTTCATCCAGGACTCTAGGTTTTATTACCTTCTATCTATTACTTATCAGATCATAAGATTGAAATTGGAAATGGCCTTTTGGATGATTGGGTTTTTTTTTTAACTATGTTACAAAAAAATCCATTTCTAGAGGTGATTATTTGGAGATAATAGTGGAGGTTAGTGATAATGATTAAAAATACTAGAAAGAAAATTATATCAGTAAAACAGTTTAAAATAGATTAAAAGAGCAGAAGGAAATTCTGAAAAGAACAGAATGTAAAGGCACTGTGGATTCTGTCTTGTTAAATTTTATTACTATAACATACTATAACTACAACTTGCTCTGACCAAGAAATCCAAAGTTTCATATACAATCTTTTTTCTGGCTTTTATTGTATATGGAAGTGTTCTTGCACATTGTTGATTTTTCTTTTTTTCTTTCCTTTGTTTTTGTTAAGGAGAAAAAAAAATTACTTTAAAAAAATAGTTTAAAAGCCACTCGTATTTTGCTTATTTTGAAATTCCCTTCTCTTTTCAGCCTAGAAATCTACATTTTATGCTCTTGCATAGGGCAAGCAAACATAATTAAGATGATAATACTACCTAAACTAATCTATTTATTTAGTGCTATACCAATTAGACTCTCAAAAAACTATTTTAATAACCTAGAAAAAATAACAACAAAGTTCATATGGAAAAACAAAAGGTCAAGAATTTCAAGGGAACTAAAGAAAAAAAAAATCAAATGAAGGTGGCCTAGCTGTACCAGATCTAAAATTATATTATAAAGCAGCTGTTACCAAAACCATTTGGTATTGGCTAAGAATTAGACTAATTGATCAGTAGAATAGGTTAGGTTCAAAGGACAAAATAGTCAATAACTTTAATAATCCAGTGTTTGACAAACTCAAAGACTCCAGCTTTTGGGATAAGAACTCACTGTTTGACAAAAACTGCTGGGAAAATTGGAAATTAGTATGGCTGAAACTAGACATTGATCCATACTTAACACCGTAATCCAAGATAAGGTCAAAATGGGTTCATGACCTAGGCAATAAAGAATAAGATTATAAACAAATTAGAAGAACATAGGATAGTTTACCTCTCAGACCTGTGGAAGAAGAAGGAATTTATGACCAAAGAAGAACTATTTATTGATCACAAAATAGAAAAATTTGATTCTATCAAATTGAAAAGGTTTTGTACAAACAAAACTAATGCAGACAAGTTTAGAAGGGAAGCAATAAACTGGGAAAACATTTTTACAGTCAGAGGTTCTGATAAAGCCCTTATTTTCGAAATATATAGAGAATTGACTCTTAATTTATAAGAAATCAAGCCATTCTCCAATTGATAGATGGTCAAAAGATATGAACAGACAATTTTCAGATGAAGAAATTGAAACTATTTCTAGCCATATGAAAAGATGCTCCAAGTCATTTTTAATCAGAGAAATGCAAATTAAGAGAACTCTGAGATATCACTGCACATCTGTCAGACTGGCTAGAATGACAAGGAAAGAAAATGCAGAATGTTGGAGGGGATGTGAAAAAACTGGGACATTGATGCATTGTTGGTGGACTTGTGAATAAATCCAGCCATTTTGGAGAGCAATTTGGAACTATGCTCAAAAAGTTATCAAACTGTGCACACCCTTTGATCCAGCAGTGCTACTACTGGGCTTATATCCCAAAGAGATATTAAAGAAGGGAAAAGGACCTGTATGTACAAGAATGTTTGTGCAGTCCTCTTTGTAATGGCCAGAAACTGGAAACAGAGTGGATGCTCCTCAATTGGAGAATGGTTGAATAAATTGTAGTATATGAATATTATAGAATATTATTGTTCTGTAAGAAATTACCAGCAGGATGATTCCAGAAAGGCCTGGAGAGACTTGCATCTACTGATGCTGAGTGAAATGAGCAAGACCAGGAGATCATTATATATGTCAGCAACAATACTATGTGATGATCAATTCTGATGGATGTGACCCTCTTCAACAATTTGATGAACCAAATCAGTTCCAGTAGAGCAATAATGAACTGAAGCAGCTACACCCAGTGAAAGAATTCTGGGAGATGACTATGAACCACTACATAAGATTCCCAATCCTATTTTTGTCCGCCTACATTTTTTATTTCCTTCACAGGTTAATTGTACACTATTTTAAAGTCCGATTCTTTTTGTACAGCAAAATAACTATGGACATGTATACATATGTTGTATTTAACTTATACTTTAACACATTTAAAAAAAAAGAAATCTACATTTTAAATGTTTGATCATGAGTAATTCTAGAAGTAACAAATCAGAAGTACAGATTTTTTTAATAGATGATTATTTACTGAAAGTGCATTGTATGTCTTTAGATTAATTGATTTGGCAGAGATATGACTTGAATCTAAAATCTTGTGACATTATCTAGTAGTCTTTTCATAATGCCTTAAATATGTAAAATTGTGTTTCAATTAATTTTGAACTCTTTGGAGTAAGAGTGAGTACATACACACAAAAACACACTCCATTTTTCTTTCTCTCTTTTTTTTTTAAAGACAATTGGTGTTAAGTACTTGCTTCAGATTACACAGCTAGTAAGTTTCTGAGGTCGGAGTTGAACTCAGGTCCTTCTGACAACTCCAGGGCTACCTAATTTCCTCTTCGGATTACATTTACATGTTTATTATGCACTTAGATAATTTTCATATCTGTATTTATCCTGTGAGAGAATTTCATTTTAGAGATTAGTTGAGATTGATGTGAAAATTTGCTAATGACACCAGTATCTGTTGTGTTTAACTTAATAGGACAGATCACTTATATGCATTCTTCATTCAGTGGAGTCCAGAAACGTATGCAGAAGATACAGGTGAATTTACTAGAGAACCAGGATTTATAGTTGTAAAAAAAATTGAAGAGCCTGAAACTACTGATGATTCTGAAGCTGCAGCCAGAGAGTGGGAGGTAAGGGAAAATTTCAAAACATTTTCTTTAATTGTTTTACTTTCCACAATTGTAAAGCAGTGGAAGTTCAAGAAAATTTATTAGATAAGTTTAGCTTTTAAAAAGTTATGTTTTTATTGTTGTGTAGAAGTTTAGTAAGTAAATTATTAGACTCCATATTTTGGTTTGTTGTTTATTCTTTCTTTTCTGGGACAACAGTGTAGTTCTTAAATTGCTTGCTGAATTAGAGAATATTTTTCAGGAGGAAAATGAGAATAATGTCAACTATTTTATTTTACCAATTTTTATTTTTATCTTTTCTAGTGAACTAGATTTCTCATATGATGTATTTCAGTCCTTTATTACATAAGCGCTTAATTAAGTACTTGTTGTAGCAATATGCTAAAGATACAAAGAGAATAACTAATATATAACATAGCTATTCAATTTATTAACCTTCCTTTTAAATCTCTGTAACCTAAGATGCTGATATGGAAAAGAGGAAAGGGTGAAATTTTTGCCAAGTCATCAAAAAATTTGTTTACAAAGTAATTTCTTTATGGAGTAAGCATCTTCTATGTTAAAGTTTTTATTGATTATCTGTAAGCTAACTTATTCTTAACTAACATCACATATCCTAAATATCTGACCCACCTATGGGAAATGAGAGTCCTATGTTCATAGTCTTTTAGAAAATTTATTATACAAAGTTAGTCTTAAGAATCAAGATTACCAATTTGAATATGTTGGTCTAATAGAAACCTTTTTAATTTTATTGAATAACAGTTCTTTAATTGTTTTGTTATCTGAATTAATATCATTGCTACATTAGAAAATATACAGCAGATACTAAAATGTGATAATAAATGTGTGGTCAAAAACCATTTATCTCTCATGCATGTTAATGCTGGTATTTGTGTTATGTGTTGACATTTATTTGTATTTTAGTGTATATAGGCATATGTCTTTATGCTTGTTCCTTTTTTATTTAAATCACTAATTTTGAGAATATTTAGTTTCATTCTGTTTATTGTATGCATCATAAATATCAATTAGGAAACTGCATCATGAACTGTTGTGAATGTTCATCTTATTTGTAATTAGTTAAAATATTTTTAAAGATTCCTTCCCCCTCTTAAAAGGCACTGATTTTCTTTGGTGTCATAGAATTTAATTATATTCATTTTGATGCTTTTGGCGGGGGGTGTCTTCCATCAGAGTAGCTCAATACATTCATGCAAAAGATATGACTATATAATACATGAGTGGAAAAGGAACAAAGATGTTTTGGATATAAATGTGGAGGAGTTGGAGGAATTTAAAATGATCTAGAATTGTTCTTCATTTTCAGTGCATTTCTCAATATTTAGGTCTCATAAGTGTTTAAGATCATTTGTTACTTTGTTTCACTTTCAGAACAATTATTTATCTGGAGGGGACAGAAATTGTATAGTACCCCTCAATTTTGTCTTTCTCTATTTCTTGCTAATAGAAAGCATAAACGAGTCAATTTAGTAAATATTTATCAAATGCCTTTTTTTGGTGGCAAGGCTACTATTTTGCCTATACCAAAATAATACGTGATAGCAACTCTGGTGAAATAAAGTTATGAAAAATTACTTGTTTTTGTTCATTATTATGAATCATGTTTTTTTCACTACTTTTGTTTATATTATGTCTGTTGGTTTCTTTTGGACTTTTCTTTTTCTCTCCCCATATTTCTTATCTAGACTGTTACCAAGTCCTGTCTTCCTCCATCACAGTGGCTTTTTTATCCCTAAATTCTTCCCTATTTCTACCTCCCTGGTACAGTTCTTTATCAATACTTGCCTGGACTTTTTTTAAGAGCCCCACTCTTCATCCATATTGTTCATCCATCTGATCATGTGAGCCCTTGCTCAGAAATCTCCAACAAATCCCCATTGTTTCCTGAGCAAAGTTCAGCTTCTTGTGACTGACCTCCCAGACTTTCGCTACTCTTCACTTTTCAGCTTTCTATTATTCCTATCTGCACATGTAGCCTTCAGGTCACAGTGGACAATCTTTATCCAGAATACACTGTGCACTTTCCTCTCTACCTGATGTGATTTCATTCTCTTCTTTAACTACTGACATCTTTTTTCCTTCTTTAGAGCCCAAATCATAAAGTACTTCCTTCACTAAATTTACCTTTTTCTTCTAGTCAGATTGGTGAGTCCCTTGGCTCTCACATAATACATTTTGTTTTGCAGCTTTATAATCTATATTATGATTACTTCTGTGTAGCCTACCCCATACCTCACACCCCCAATAAACTGTTAAGTACTTTGAGAGAAAAGTATATACAGTAGTTAATTAATAAATAAAATGAACATCATCATTTTTAAGGTGGATGCAGTAACTATGTGGAATTGTTTTCTTCCAAATTTTCCGTAGTACAAGGGATTCTTTTAAATGTGTGAATTTCAGATCTTCCTGATCAACTTATTAAAACTGTGATAACACAAATTCAGTATACTTATCTGGCCTTATTGGGGAATGAAATTATATTCCTGGAATGAATTTTTCAAATTATTTGAAGTTTACCATTCCTTCAAGTAATAAACTTGTCAAGATTTTTTTTAAAGCATTTATGATAGAAATCAGACTGATTTTCTTGCCCGTTAGATCTCTACTAGGTCTAAAGTTCTGGCTGCCACTTATTGTTATTGCTTGTCCTTTATTTTTGAAGAAGATAAATGACATTATGGGGTGATGTTTTAACTTGCATATGATTGGATTTAAGTGAGGTTGAGTTGTGCAAAGTTATCAAGTTATACTCTTTCTTCCTGAATCATCAAAATCCAGTGTCAAGACAAAAGTCAATACAACTGGCAATGACAGTGGATGACCTTGATGTCTTCGATCTTTGACCAGGCTACAATGCTTGTTTCAGCTGCCTTCATGGCTATTGGAATAACTTGTTCTCATCCACCCTTTTTGCCAGGGAAAGTCTTCATAGTTAGATATCTGCCTCATGTGCTGATGATTTTCAGGCCTGTTGCTTACCTTCAGCCAGGTTTAGCCTGTCTGCTGAAATGGTTTTATAGGCTGTGGCTGCTTTGCATACTAATTTCTTGGAGCCATAGGTAAGATTTGCATGGATCAGGGGGACACCAAAGATAAATGAGCAGCCCTGAAAAAGTCTCTTCATGCCCTCATACCAGAGGTGCTAGTCCTCCTGAGCACTCCATTCATTGCCACTGTCAGTTTTTTCATTTCCTTAGAATGGAAAAGATTATGAGGTTTTGGGCAATGGACAGACTGTATACAAGTATCTGAAGTGTCTGCATGTGGAGGAAGAATTAGAGTGGTTTTGCTTGGTCTAGAAGTAAATGGGTGAGGATAGAATTTTCAAGGGAATATATTTTGGCTTATTATGAGGGAAAAGTTCCTAATAATTAGAACTGGTCAGAAGTGAAATGGGCCATCTCAGAAAGTGGTAGATTTATACATCCATGGAGAGCTTCACTTGACATCCAGATGGCTACTTGTCTTAGGTGTTGTAGGTGGGATTCCTATTTAGAAGCACAATGACTTTTATTGACCTTTGATGTCCCTTTTTTGACTTATGACCCTTTGCTGTCTCTGTGGTCAACCCCAGTTGTATTGCCCATGCACATTTCTGGGTTGCAGTGCAAAGGACATATGCAGGTGAAGAGAAACAGGGACCCTGGTCAAAATTCTAGGGTGGAAAAGAGAGTTTGCTCACAAGGGGTAGAGGTCCTGGTCTCAGTTCCAAGGCAGAAAGGAGTAGTGGTGCTTATGATTGCAGGAAAGTTGGGGAACTGATTGCAAATCCAGAACTAAGAAGCTTTCAAATACTTGTGGTTACAGGGAGAACAAGGTTCCTTCCTGATAAAGATGAGAACTGAGTCTAGGAAAGCATTGAACACATTTCTCCTTAAATCATATGACCTTGATAGTATCAGAAATATACTTAAAAACAACCCAGAACTGGCTCTGAAAATAGCAGCAGAAAAATCCTTAATGCCTCTCCTCAAGAATAGTGCCTTACTTTAACATAAAATTAAAAGTCAAAAAAATGGGCTGGGTGAAATGAGCAAACAAATAACAACAGTAACAACAAAACGAATATGACAGTGAAGATCAAGACACAAACACAGAAGAAAACGATGTCAAAACAGCTACAAGTATAGCTTCAAAGGGGGAAAAATGTAAACTAAATTAAGCCCAATAAGATTTCCTGGAAGAGCTCAAAAAGGATTTTAAAAATCAAATAAGCAATATGGAGGGAAAAGTGGGAATGGAAATAAGAGTAGTACAGGAAAATTATGAAAAGAGAGTCAATAGCTTGGTAAAAGAGGCATGCACACACCACATACACAAACTGGAGAAAATGCATCTTAAAAAATTGGTCAAATGGTAAAAGAGGCACAAAATCCACTGAAGAAAAGAACTCTTTAAAAAGCATATAATTGGCCAAGTAGAAAAAGAGTTATAAAAATTCAAAAAAATAAAGAACTTCTTAAAAAGTAGAATTAACCAGATGGGAAAAGAGGTTGGAAAGTTCACTGAGGAAAATAATTCCTTAAAAATTGGAATTGGGGAGGTGGAGTCAGAACAGGGGCTCCCTTGAGCTCTCTGCCAAATCCCTCCAAATTTCTTTAAATAATGACTCTTAAAAAAAAATGTTATGGAGTGTCAAAACCCACAAAAAATGAAGTGAAATGATTTTCTGGCCCAAGACAAGTCAGCAGGAAAGAACTATTAATACTTGGGTGACAGTAGAACTCAGTCTAGTGCAGGCTATGCCAGTGCAGAAAATCAGGAGCAAGCATTGGGAGCCAGTGCAGCAACAGCTCTCTGCTCACAGACAATAAGGGGGCAGAACAAATGATCACAAAAAATTTGCAGAACTAGTACTGTAATCTCTTTACCAGCACTTGAATCAGGATTCTTTTACTTCATCCATAGTTGGATCAGGGGCAAGGAGGATCACTACCATATCAGAGCTTATAGTTACAGTGGAGTAGGTTCCCTCAGAATTTCAGGGCAGAAAAGAGGGCATGGGTGTCACTCACAGACCAGAGCACAGGCCAGGAGAATAGTAAACCCTTCTCCTTAGATCAGGAGTGGGGAGCCTTTTTTTTTGCCAGGGACCATTTGGATGTTTATAACATTATTCATGAGCCATACAGGATTAGCAACATATAAAGAATTTAAATAGTGAGAAGTTGTTGTCCCCTGCTGTTGCCTCGTCAGAGCCAGATTAAATGATTTTATGGACCTGACATTCCCCACCTCTGCCTTGCAGAATTTAACAGGTCTTTAGAAGTATCTCTAAAAATAGCTGCACAAAGCCCATGAAACGTGAGACAATGCATCCTCTAACCTGGAAATAGAAGCTTATTTTAACAAAAGTGAAAATTGGCAAATAACAGAAAGAGATTTTGGCCACCGAAAGTTACAGTGGTTAGGAAAGAAGATCAAAACAAAACACTCAGAAGATAACAAAACCAAAGCTTCTACATCCAAAGCCTCCAAGAAAAATATAAATTGGTCTCAGGCCATGAAAAAACTCAAAAATATTTTGGGAGAGGTAGAACAAAAATGAGGAAGAGAAATGAGAGTGAAGCAAGGAAATCAGGAAAACGTATAATAATATAAGTCATTCACCAATTGATAAATGGTCAAAAGATATGAACAGTTTTCAGATGATGAAATTAAAGTCATCTATAGTTATGTGAAGAAATGTTTTAAATCACTATTGATTAGAGAAATGCAAATTAAAACAACTCTAAGGTAATACCTCATACCTCCCAGATTGGCTAAGATGATTGGAAAAGATAATGATAAATGTTGTAGGCAATGTCAGAACACCAATGCATTGTTGGGGGAATTGTGAAATGATCCAACCATTCTGAAGAGCAATTTATAACTATGCTCAAAGGGTTACAAAACCTTTAATCCAGCAGTGCCATTACTGGTTCTTTATTCCAGTCTCCGCATGCTAGGGAGTGCAAACAGCACTATGGCAGGTGTTGAATCTTGTGAAATGTCATGGAAGCAAACTTTCAAACAGAAGAGAACTATAATCAGAACAAGCATTTATGTGTCTCATTAGTCTCCTGGCTCAGCCCTTTAATGTGTTGGTCCATTTAAATACCCCAACTTTCACTGAGTCTCTTCTCCCTTTTCTTCCTCGCGGGTTACTGAGGGAACTCTGGAAGGATCCTACTCATGAAAATCTCTCAAACATTGCTGGTTCTTGTCCCTGTTAGGGTGCCATATGTTATCTGCTGCTCTTGTGGTTTCCAGAATCTAAACATCAGTACCTGGAATTGTTATCTCTTCTTGTGAGAGGATGATGGTGATTCAAGGAGCCTGAGAGACAATTGCATTATCTGACCTCCCTCCTCTTCCCTCTTGCCTCTAATTTATTTCCCAATCCACAAGGAACACCTGCTTCAGCAAAGGCTGCCCCACAACTCCCTCAAGTGTCATAATCCACAGCTGCAGAGTCTCTAGAAGAATTGATCTGCCCTTTCACTCAAGCCAGGTCCTTAACAATAACCAAATGAAAACTCTCAGCAATATTATAATAAAATACCAGTACTCCCAGGTTAAGAAGAAAATATTGCAGGCAGCCATAAAAAAAACATTTATGTAGCTTGGATCTTCAGTCAGCATAATAAAAGATTTAGCAATTTTCATAGTAAATTATCTGAGAACTTGGAATAGAGTTTTTTTGGAGGGAAAGGAGTTAGACTTAACAACCAAAAATCTTCTACACAGCAAAACTGAGTATTATACTTCAGGGGAAAACAATGGAACATTGAGTAAAAGATTTTTAAGTATTCTTGATGAAAGAAAAGACCAGAGCCGAATTTTAAAAATTGACTTTCAAATACAAGACTCTAGAGAAGCATAAAAAGGTAAACAAGAAAGGGAAATCATAAAGAACTTAATGAGGTTGAACAGTGATGATACTTCTGACTCATAAGAACTTTTTCATTATTAGGGCAGGTTAGAAAGGATGTATATATTTAGAGACTACAGATGTTGATTGAATTGTTGGGGATAATATCTAAAAAAAATAAGGGGTGAGAGGAATGTACGGGGAAAAGGGGAAAGATAGAATAGAATAAATTGAGGAAATAAGGGGAAATGAATAAACCTTATTTACTCTCATCAGAATTGACTCAAAGAGAGAGAAACATAACACATTCAAATGGACATAGAAATCTCTATTTCCCTCCAGGATAATACAAAGGGAATTGGATAAGGTGAGGGAGGGAATAAAAGGTAGAGTAGATTGAGGGAGGAAGTAACCAGAAGCAAAACACTTTTGAGAAGGGTCAGGGAGAAAGGAGAAAGAATAGAATAAATGGGGAATACCGTTAGCAAGAGTAATTGGAAGAGGGATTGAAGCAAGTTTTTCTTGTTAAGGCCTTTTTTTATTTTTATTTTTTCATTAAAGCTTTTTATTTTTCAAGACATATGCATGGACAATTTTTTAATGTTAGCCCTTGCAAATCCTTGTGTTCCATTTGTCCCTCCCTTCCCCCACACCCTGCCCTAGATGGCAAGTATTCAGATATATGTTAAACATGGTAGAAATGTATGTTAAATTCAATATATGAATGTGTGTTTATACAATTATTGTTCTGTACAAGAAAAATCAAATCAAACCAGTAAAAAAAAGATGATGAAGATGTAAGCAAGCAACAATGAAAAGAGTGAAAATGCCATGTTGTGAACCACATTCAATTCCCATGGTCCATTCTCTGGAAGTAAGATGGCTCTCTTCATCACTTCACAATTGGAACTGGTTTGAATCATCTCATTGTTGAGGAAAGGCACGTCCATCAGAATTGATCATAGTATAATCTTGTTGCTATGTATAATGATCTCCTGGTTCTGTTCATTTCACTCAGCATCCGTTCCTGTAAGTCTCTCCAGGCCTCTCTGAAATCATCCTGTTGGTCATTTCTTACAGAACTGTAATATTCCATAACATTCATATATCAAAACTTATTCAGCCATTCTCTACTTCATTAGCATCCACTCATTTTCCAGTTTCTTGCCACTACAAAAAGGGCTGACATAAACATTTTTGCACATGTGGGTCCCTTTCCCTCCTTTAAGATCTCTTTGGGATGGATATAAGATCCCAAATCTTATTTGGGGATAAGATAAAATCTCCCTAGAAACACTCCTGAGTCAAGGGGTCTGCACAATTTGGAACTATGCTCAAAAAGCTATCAAACTATAAATACCTTTTGAATATAGTTCCATATTGCTCTCCATAATGGTTGGATCCATTCACAGTTCCACCAACAATGTATCAGTGTCCCTGTTTTCCCACATCCCCTCCAACATTCATCATTATCTTTTCCTATCATCTTAGCCAGTCTGAGAGGTGTGTAGTGATATCTCAAATTGTCTTAATTTGCATTTCTTTGATCAATAGTAATTTGGAGCCCTTTTTCATATGTCTAGAAATAGTTTCAATTTCTTCATCTGAAAATTGTCTGTTCATATCCTTTGACCATTTCTCAATTGGAGAATGGCTTGAATTCTTATAAATTTGAGTCACTTCTCTAAATATTTTAGAAATGAGGCCTTTATCAGAACCTTTGAATGTAAAAATGTTTTCCCAGTTTATTGGTTCCCTTCTAATCTTGTCTGCTATAGTTTTGTTTGTACAGAAGCTTTTTAACTTAATATACTCAAAATTATCTATTTTGTGATCAATAATGATCTCTAGTTCTACGTTCACAAATTCTTTCCTCCTCCACAGGTCTGAGAGGTAAACTATCCTATTTTCTCCTAGTTTGTTTACAATATCATTCTTATGTCTAGATTATGAACCCATTTCCACCTTATCTTGGTTTAGAATGTTAGATGTGGATCAATGCCTAGTTTCTGCCATACTAATAGTTTTCCCATCAGTTTTTGTCAAATAGTGAATTCTCATACCAAAAGTTGGGGTTTGTAAACACTAGATTGCTGTAGTCATTGACTATTTTGTCCTGTGAACCTAACCTATTCCACTGATCAACTAATCTATTTCTTAGCCAATACCAAATGTTTTTGGTTTTGGTGACCGCGTCTTTATAATATAGTTTTAGATATGGTACAGCTAGGCCACCTTCATTTGATTTTTTTTTTTTTTTTTCATTAATTCCCTTGAAATTCTTGGCCTTATCTTCTTCCATATGAATTTTGTTGTTATTTTTTCTAGGTCAGTAAAATAGTTTTTGGGGAGTTTGATTGGTATAGCACTAAAGAGATTAGTTTAGATAGTATTGTCATCTTTATTATATTCACTCGATCTATCCAAGAGCACTTGATATTTTTCCAGTTGTTTAGGTCTGATTTTATTTGTATGGAAAGTGTTTTGTAGTTTTGCTCATATAATTCCTAACTTTCCCTAAGGCAGTTAGGGAATATTTTATACTATTGAAATGGAATTTCTCTTTATATCTCTTGCTGTTGGATTTTGTTAGTGATGTATAAAAATGCTAATGATTTATGTGGAAGGCCTTATTTTTCAAATACTGAGAACAGAATCAGATTTATAAAAAAAATAAGAGCCTTTACCCAATTGAGAAATAATCAAAAGATAAGTTTTCAGATGAAATAATTATAGCTATTTATAACCATATTTTAAAAGTTATCTAATTCACTATTGATTGAAGAAATACAAATTAAAACAATTCTGAATTACTACCATATACCTATTAGCTAATTAGGACAGAAAAGGGAAATGACAAGTATTGGAAGGAATGTGTAGGGAAATGAGACAATGCATTATTAGTAGAGTTGTGAACTGATTCAACCATTTTGAAGAGCAATTTGAAACTATCCCATTGAATCATAGGGTATGAATGGTTTTACAAAACCCCAGAGATTTACAAAAAAAAAAGGAAAAAGACCTATATATACAAAAAATATTTATAGTAGTTTTTTTTTCCCCCTGGGGAAAAGAATAACAAATTGAAGGAATTTTTGTATTTAAATATGATGGAATACTATTGTGCTGTAAAAAAGTTATGAGCAGACTATTCCAAGAAAAAACTGGAAATATTTCCATGAGGTGATGCAAAGTGAAATGTATACTGTATCCAAAGTAAGAGTAATATTTTTAGGTGATCAGCTGTAAATGAAACAACTATTCTCAGCAATACAATAATTCAAGACAACTCTTAAGGATTTAAGGTGGAAAACGATATCCATTTGAGAAAGAAGTAACGGTTCTGGATGCAGATCGAAACATACTGAAAATATTAGAAATGCTAGCTGTTGCAGTAAGAAGAAAAATATATTGAAGGAATTATAACAAGTAAAAAAAACAAAACTTTCACTTTATATATACGTGATATAATGGTATAATTGGATAACCCTAGGAATCAGCTAAACTATTTGAAACCCACAACTTCAGCAGAGTTGCAGAATGTTAAATTAACTAAACCTACAAAAATCATCAGCATTTCTATTATTACCAACAAAATTGAATAGGAAAAGCTATATATAAAGGAAATTTCATTTTAAAAACGTAAGACAATAGAAAATACCTGCCTAAACAAACCTAGAGAGTACATGAACAATAGTTAGAAAAGATTATTCACTCATCTCAATAGATGCAGAAAAAGCATTTGACAAAATCCAACATCCATTCCTACTAAAAACTCTTGAGAGTATAGGAATAAATGGATTATTCCTTAGAATAATCAGGAGCATATATTTAAGACCTTCAGTAAGCATAATATGCAATAGAAATAAACTGCAACCTTTCCCAGTAAGATCAGGAGTGAAACAAGGTTGCCCACTATCACCATTACTATTCAATATATTACTAGAAACGCTAGCCTCGGCAATAAGAGCTGAGAAGGAGATTCAAGGAATTAGAGTAGGAAATGAGGAAATCAAACTATCACTCTTTGCAGATGACATGATGGTATACTTAGAGAACCCCAAAGACTCTGCTAAAAAGCTATTAGAAATAATTCAGAATTTTAGCAAAGTGGCAGGATACAAAATAAATCCACATAAATCCTCAGCATTCTTATATATCTCCAACAAAATGCAACAGCAAGAGATACAAAGAGAAATTCCATTCCAAACAAATGTTGAGAGTATAAAGTATTTGGGAATCCATCTACCAAAGAATAGTCAGGAATTATATGAGAAAAATTATAAAACACTTGCCACAAAAATAAAGTCAGATTTAAATAATTGGAAAGACATTGAGTGCTCTTGGATAGGCCGAGCAAATATAATAAAGATGACAATACTCCCCAAACTAATCTATTTATTTAGTGCTATACCAATCAGACTCCCAAGAAACTATTTTAATGACCTAGAAAAAATAACAACAAAATTCATATGGAAGAATAAAAGGTCGAGAATTGCAAGGGAACTAATGAAAAAAAAAGTCAGAGGAAGGTGGTCTAAGTGTACCTGATCTAAAACTATATTATGTAGCAGCAGTCACCAAAACCATTTGGTACTGGCTAAGAAATAGAACGGTAGATCAGTGGAACAGATTAGATACAAAGGACAAAAAAGGGTACATCTATAGCAATCTAATCTTTGACAAACCCAAAGATACCAACATTAGGGACAAAAATTCATTATTCGGAAGAAACTGTTGGGAAAACTGGAAATCAGTATGGCAGAAATTTGATATGGACCCACACTTAACACCATATACCAAGATAAGATCAAAATGGGTCCATGATTTAAACATAAAGAAAGAGATCATAAATAGATTAGAGGAACAGAGGATAGTCTACCTCTCAGACCTGTGGAGGAGGAAGGAATTTATGACCAGAGGAGAATTAGAGATCATTATTGATCACAAAATAGAAGATTTTGATTACATCAAACTAAAAAGTTTCTGTACAAACAATACTGATGCAAACAAGATTAGAAGGGAAGTAACAAATTGGGAAAATATTTTTAAAAGGAAAGGTTCTGACAAAGGTCTTATGTCCAAAATATATAGAGAACTGACCCTGATTTATAGGAAACCAAACCATTCTCCAATTGATAAATGGTCAAGGGATATGAACAGACAGTTCTCAGATGATGAAATTGAAACTATTTCCACTCATATGAAAGAGTGTTCCAAATCACTACTGATCAGAGAAATGCAAATTAAGACAACTCTGAGATACCACTACACACCTGTCAGATTAGCTAAGATGACAGGAACAAATAATGATGAATGTTGGAGGGGATGTGGGAAAACTGGGACACTGATACATTGTTGGTGGAGTTGTGAAAGAATCCAGCCATTCTGGAGAGCAATTTGGAACTATGCCCCAAAAAGTTGTCAAACTGTGCATACCCTTTGACCCAGCATTGCTGTTATTGGGATTATATCCCAAAGAAATATTAAAGACCGGAAAGGGACCTGTATGTGCCAAAATGTTTGTGGCAGCTCTTTTTGTTATAGCTAGAAACTGGAAGTTGAATGGATGTCCATCAATTGGAGAATGGTTTGGTAAATTGTGGTATATGAAGGTTATGGAATATTATTGCTCTGTAAGAAATGACCAGCAGGAGGAATACAGAGAGGCTTGGAGAGACTTAAATCAACTGATGCTGAGTGAAATGAGCAGAACCAGAAGATCACTATACACTTCAACAACAATACTGTATGAGGATGTATTCTGATGGAAGTGGAAATCTTCAACATAAAGAAGATCCAAGTCACTTCCAGTTGATCAATGATGGACAGAAATAACTATACTCAGAGAAGGAACACTGGGAAGCGAATGTAAATTGTTAGCACTACTGTCTATCTACCCAGGTTACTTATACCTTCGGAAGCTAATAATTAATGTGCAACAAGAAAATGGTATTTACACACATATATTGTATCTAGGTTATATTGTAACACATGTAAAAAGTATGGGATTACCTGCCATCGGGGGGAGGGAGTGGAGGGAGGGAGAGGATAATTTGGAAAAATGAATAAAAAAAAATAATAAATTAAAAAAAATAAAGAAAAGATTATTCACAAGTTCAAGAATTGCAAGGGAACTAATGAAAAAGAAGTCAGATGAAGGTGGTCTAGGTGTACCTGATATAAAGTTATATTATATAGCAGCAGTCACCAAAACCATTTGGTACTGGCTAAGAAATAGATCAGTCAATCAGTGGAACAGATTAGATACAAAGGAGAAAAAAGGGTACATCTATAGCAATCTAGTCTTTGACAAACCCAAAGATAGCAACGTTAGGGATAAAAATTTATTATTTGAAAAAAGCTGTTGGGAAAACTGGAAATTAATATGGCAGAAATTAGATATGGATCCACACTTAACACCATATACCAAGATAAGATCAAAATGGCTCCATGACTTAGGCATAAAGAACGAGATCATAAATAGATTAGAGGAACAGAGAATAGTCTACCTCTCAGACCTGTGGAGGAGGAAGGAATTTATGACCAGAGGAGAACTAGAGAGCATTATTGATCACAAAATAGAAGATTTTGATTACATCAAATTAAAAAGTTTCTGTATAAACAATACTAATGCAAACAAGATTAGAAGGGAAGTAACAAATTGTGAAAATATTTTTACAGTTAAAGGTTCTGATAAAGGTCTCATTTCCAAAATATATAGAGAACTGACCCTAATTTATAAGAAATCAAACCATTCTCCAATTGATAAATGGTCAAAGGATATGAACAGACAATTCTCAGATGATGAAATTGAAATTATATCCACTCACATGAGTGTTCCAAATCACTACTGATCAGAGAAATGCAAATTAAGACAACTCTGAGATACCACTACACACCTGTCAGATTGGCTAAGATGACAGGAACAAATAATGATGAATGTTGGAGGGGATGTAGGAAAACTGGGACACTAATACATTGTTGGTGGGGTTGTGAAAGAATCCAGCCATTCTGGAGAGCAATTTGGAACTATGCCCAAAAAGTTATCAAACTGTGCATACCCTTTGATCCAGCATTGCTGCTATTGGGCTTATATCCCAAAGAAATACTAAAGAGTGGAAAGAGACCTGTATGTGCCAAAATGTTTGTGGCAGCTCTTTTCGTAGTGGCTAGAAACTGGAAGATGAATTGGAGAATGGTTGGGTAAATTATGGTATATGGAATATTACTACTCTGTAAGAAATGACCAGCAGGACAAATACAGAGATGTTTGGAGAGACTTACATCAACTGATGCTGAGTGAAATGAATAGAACTAGAAGATCGCTGTACTCTTCAATGCTGTATGAAGATGTATTCTGATGGAAGTGGAAATCTTCAACATAAAGAAGATCCAAGTCACTTCCAGTTGATCAATGATGGACAGAAACAACTACACCCAGAGAAGGAATACTGGGAAGTGAATGTAAATTGTTAGCACTACTGTCTATCTACCCAGGTTACTTATACCTTCGGAATCTAATACTTAACGTGCAACAAGAAAATGGTATTTACACACATATATTGTATCTAGGTTATATTGTAACACATGTAAAATGTATGAGATTGCCTGTCATCTAGGGGAGGGAGTAGAGAGAGAGAGGGGATAATTTGGAAAAATGATTACAAGGGATAATGGTATAAAAAACAATTACTCATGCATATATACTGTCAAAAAAATTTTTATAATAAAGTGACTGTTTTCAAAGAAAGAAAGAAAAGATTATTCATACAAATCAAGTAAATCTAAACATTTGGAAAAATATTAATTGGCCAAGCCACTATAATGAAGATGACAAACTCAATCTAAATTAATTTACTTATTCACTGACAAACATATAAAACTGCCAGAAAATTATTTTATAGACCTAGAAAAGAAGAATAACAAATTTAACTCAATTAACAAAAGGCAAAGTATATCTAGGGAATTATTCGGAAAAAATGTGGAGGAACATGGCCTAACAGTACCAGATCTCCAATTATTACTAATAATAGTTAAAATCCAAATAATCTGATACTAAGAAATAGAATGGTAGATCAGTGGAATAAATTCAGTACACAATATATGGATGTAAATGGCTTCATTTATCTAGTTTTTGGTTAACTCAAAGGTCCAAGTTTTGGGGACAAAAATTTAGTGTTTGACAAAAATTGCTCAGAAAATTGGAAAGAAGTTTGACAAAAACTAGATACAGATCAATACCTCACACTGTACAACAAATAAGGTCAAAATGGGTTTGTGATTTAGACAAAAAAGATGATGTAAGCAAATTAGGAGAGCATATAACATTTCATCTGACATGAATAATGGAAGACTTTATGACTAAGCTTTAAAGGATATAAAATCAATAAAATTTGATTGATTGTTAAAAAAGGTTTTGCAGAAATAAATAATATCAATGTAGCCAAAATCAGAAGAAAAGCAGACAACTGGAGGGAGGGCAGGAGGGAATATTGAGCAAGAAAAAATTTTAACTAACTTCTCAGGTATTGACCTGTTTTCTCAAATATATAGACAGCAGAGTCCAATTTAAAAGCTTATTTCATTCCCCAATTAATAATTGGTCAAAGGACAAACAGGTAGTTTTATGATGAAAAAATACTCTCAATCATTGTTGTTTAAAGAAATAGAATTTAAAAGAACTGTTGAGATGCTACCTCATATCTATTAGATTGGCTAACATGACAGAAAAGGAAAATGACAACTGAGAAATGTGGAAAAAATGGGTTGTGAACTAATCCATTTGTTTTGAAGAGCATTTTGAAACTATGCACAAATAAAACTATATATGCCCTTTGACCCAGCAATTATACTACTAGTTCTGTATTTGAAAGAGATCAATGAAAAAGGGAAAGAATGTGTATGTACAAAAATATTTATAGCAACTTTTTCTTTTTTTATGGTGTCAAAACTGTTTGCTAGAAACTATAGGCAGAATGCTTTTAGAAAAACTTGGGAAGACTTAGATGAATTAATCAGAACCAGGAGATTGTTGTTCATAGCAATAGCAATGTTGTGTCATGATTAACTGTGAATGACATAATTACTCTCAGTACTACAGTGATCTCAGATATATCTGAAGGGATTATGATGAAAAATTCTTTTCACCTCCAGGGGAAAAATCTGAGTGAGTTTGAATGCAAATTGAATCATGATTGGTTTTTTGTTTTTTGTTTTGTTATTCTTGATTTTTGTGGCCTTTTTTTCTTTTGGCAACATGGGTAATATGAAGTTTTTAGCATGACAACTACAAGGAAGGTAAGGAGGAAAAGAGAATGTTTAAAAATATTTATATGTAATTGATAGAAATAAAATTAAAAAGAATTAAAAAATTGTTCCTTAAGCAGTTAGTTACTTATAAATAATGTTACCTTTGCAGGATTTTGTTACAAATGAGATATTATCTATCACTCATTAAGCTAATTTTAAAAATTGGTAGGAATTTTTGTTTTGTTAGTACAGATATTTCTAAACTTATCTTGGTTCTGATCTATGTAGTTAAAATTAATTGATCCTTCCTATTTAATCTTTAACAATGAGATTTCCTTTGGGCTGTCTCTTCCATACATTTTTCCTCCCACTCTCAAATACAAATATTTAACCCAGTATCACTAATTTACATCTTTAAAATAATATAAATTAAATTTTTCTTGCTTTTTAATCACTACTCTGAGCATTGTTTTACCTTTGGATTGTGTTTACTACAAATTGCTTAGCACTGGACTAGCATGTCCAGTTAGAAACAAGTACAAAATTCATATTGTTTCATCAATTTTAATAGTAAAAGTAACGTATAAAGACTTTAAAATTTTTGCTGCTGTTTCAGTCATGTCTGACTCTTTGTGATCTCATTTGTAGTTTTCTTGTTAAAGATCAGTACTGGAGTGGTTTGCCATTTCTTTCTTCAGCTGATTTTACAGATGAGGAAACAAGTGAACAGGGTTAAGTGACTTATCCAGTGCCTGCCCTTTCCCTCCCCCTCCAGACACTCACAGCTAGTAAGTGTCTGAGGCTAGTTCTAAATTCAGAAAGATGAGTAGTCTTGACTGTAGGTCAGACACTCTATTTCCCTTTGCTACTTATGCCAATTAAACAGAAACAGAACTAAGTAAGTCAAATTATTTTAATCCTTTAAATTTTAAATAAAATTCCTTGGTTTCCTGGATTGTAGATTAATTACATAATAATATGAATTTTAAAATTTATGATTGTGTGAGAAATGTTATTAGAAAATTCAGTACTTAGTTAAAACAATTTAAAAATTGTAATAATTGATTAAGTATTATAATCTTGAAAAAGTAGTATAAAATATTTAAAATACATTTTAAATTAGGCTACTTTTGAATTAATTTGTAAGTAAAACATCTGTATAATAAATTGAACAATTTCAAGTATAAGTCAGATTTAAAGATCTCTGCAAAACAAAATCTTAATGGCTGTTAATACCTTCTATGTCTTTTTTTCTTCAGTGTTTATTATTTATTTAATTTTTGATTTATGGATTAAAACAACTTCAAATAACATAGTACAATAGAATATATATATATATATATATATATATATATATATATATATATATATATATATATATATATATATATCTTAACTTAGTGAAAAGGCTTCTCTCCAAAAAATTTAAAATTTAGATGTTTCATTCAAACTGGCTTCTCTACCTCTCTCCTCCCATACATGTAAATTATTGACATTTTATTCTGTATTTGATATTCAAACTAAAAAATTACTCATTTAAAGTATAAACAATATTACATTATTTTTCTGATACTAATCTTAGCCTAACTTAGTGGGTTTTGTACCAAACATTTAGCAAACACAATTATAATCTGGGTATTTTAATTAATATGAAAAGATTGCCTTTAAATTCAAAAATTTAGACAGCATTATTTCACAGTGGATAGACGACTTGGACTGGAATGGGAAGACTTGAGTTTATATCTATCCTTCAATAAATACTAAGGCTGTAACTGAGCAAATCACTTAATTTCTGCTGTCAGTCTCTTTAAGTATAAAATGGGAATAATATTAGTACCCAACTCCTAGGTTTGTGAATGTTAATGACTTAATATTTCTAAAGCACTATGCACAGATTTAAGGGCCAATTTGCATGAAGTTACATATGTATATAGTGGGGGGGAGATATGTTTGGCATATAATTATATAAATACATTAGAATGTAAGCTTCAAACAGAAGCAGAAAAATGTTGTTTATAGCAACAAGAATATTATGTGAAGATGAACTATGATTGGCTTGATTCTTAGCAATTCAGTGATCCAAGACAATCTCAATAAACTTTGGGTGGAAAATACCATCCACATTCCTAAGAAGACCTATGGAGATTGAATGTGGATCAGTGCACATTATTTTCATCTTTTATCTTTCTCTTTTTTTTCCTCATGGTTTTTCCCTTTTGTTATGATTTTTCTCTCCCAGTACAACGTACATGGAATTTTTTTTTTTAAGGTGTATGTGTACAACCTAAAAAAAAATTGAAAATATACAAAAAACATTTTTAAAAGAAGAAGAAGGAAGAAAAGGAAGGCTTCTTAAGGGCAAGCTTTTTTTTCCCTTTGTAATGAATTAAAATTAATTTATTTTTTTCAATTTAAATTTATTTTATTTTGCTCCTTTTTACTGCCTTTGTAGTTTTATTATATTGTGTTCCATTTAATCTTACTCCTAATTATTGTTACAATTATAAATTCTGTATCAAAATATTCTGGAAGGATGCTCTTAATTCTTTTTAATGCCTGGCACCTGAAGATTTTCATAGATCTATTTTATTTTGATCATTGATAAGTTTTATTCACAGTACCATGACAGTTCATGAATTGTTTGTAGTAACCCTTAGGAAATTAAAAACAAATAATTTGCTTTTTCTGCTAGAAAATATTGATTCTGATGCTAGTTGATTAGCCAAAAAATTATGTTAAAGAACTAATATTTTCTGCAACTAGATTATGAGTAATTAAAATAGTGTCAGAGATTTATCATTTCTGTGTGGAGTTCACACAGTTTCTCTTCTCAACTGAGATTAGAGAATATCTTCAAAAATATTTTTGAGAACAAAGTTGGAAAAAAACCACTTCACATTCTTAGGGATTATAAAATGTTGAATTTATATGCAAGTTGGTGATAGAATAGTTTTTTTTTTTTTTTAACGTTTTTTAAATTAGCTTTTTATATGCAAAACATATTCATGGGTAATTTTCAAAATTGATCCTTGCATAGAGTAGCTTTTTAAGGTATTTTAATATCTTAACAAATTGAGAAACAACTTGGCATAATGAATAGGGAGAACCATCTGAATCATTTTATGTTCTGTGTCTGACACATACTGTATGAAACAGGATAATTGCATGATCTACCAGCATTCCCAGCCACTATTTAAGACTAAAAATTGCAGAGCAGGTGTTGATTTGCATCAGTTAAGGGAGTTTTCATAGAGAGAAGGGACTGTATGGTCTAGTAAAACAAAAATGTGCATGGTTTCTTATTTCAGATGTAAATAAAACAGATTTTACTGATGTGATTAACAATATAATTTAACATGTAGAGCATAATATTTCTATGTATGTACTTCTAAAGTTTTTTTTTTTTTTCCTTTTAGGAATGTTGAAAATTCTAAATGGATATCTTTAGAAAGTTTGTCATATACTCTTATTTAGAAATAAATGTTCTGTCTCTTTAAACGTTTTAGCCCTTTCTTTGAACATATGGTACTGTGCAACCAAACTTAAGTATGGTCATTCCCTCCCTCCCCAGTTCTGCAATCACCACTCAGGACTAGCTTGGCTGGGATATGACTTACTGATTAGCTCTTTGTCTTGTCAGTCAAGCCTTTATGTGTAGCAGACTGTTTTGTCACTATAGTGGTATTCTTGTGTTAGGAATATTTCTTAGAGAGTGCTTTTAAAAACAGCTGTCATGTAATTTAACTTAGTTTGCCTTTAAAGGGAAATGTCTCGATTCTGGTATGGAAAGAAGGGAAGAAGACACCAATCAATTAATCATAAATACAGTCTGGTAAATTTTAGCCAAGAATTTTGATTTTTATATTAGCTTGTTTTCTTGTGGTAATGTGATACAAAATAAGACACATTTTCTGAAAGTTTGAGCATGGATAATGTTTAGAAAATGTCATTTGATAATAACTTAAAATTTTGCTGTTAAAATGTTTGCATTCTTATATCTGCTAAAATGTAATGATATACAGCATATAATTTATTTTGCTAACATAATTGTTTAATCCATTCTACAAAGAGTAAAAAAAAACTAGACCTGAATTTCTGTTTTGATTTATTTTAGTGGTGGTTTTAAAAAATTTTTTTTAAATGTATTTATACTCTAAAATGTTAAGAATTTTATTTTTTTAAAAAGAATCATAAATCTGTTTTCATATTTTAGAATCAAAGCATTTTTTTTAAGGATAACTCTACAAGTCATCATAGTGCAGGATAGTCATTAGACTAATAGAATACAGTATAATTTGTGTACTTAAATGTTTGGAGAAATTATAAGAAGAAAATTTAAAGTTAGTTCTTCCAAAATTTTATAATTAATGAAATTTTTTGAAGTCTTCTATGAATATTCAAACTAGAATAACATGGAATGCCTTCTTTAAGATTCAGAAATCCATCATCTGCATTTATATAGTAATAGAGCTGAAATAAATACTTAAATAGTCAAAACTAATAAGTTTGAATGGTTAGAGAAAGCTATAATCTAGTTTTAGCCTTTGTTGAAAACACTTTTACTTTACTGACATTGTTTTATATATATATATATACTTTTAAAAAAAAATTTTAAGCAAATATTTCAGCCTTGATTTATTTCAGTATCTTCTGGTTCTTATAAGCTTCTTGAAAATTAAAACTTATCATTTTCATCATACTTATTAACATAAAAGATATTTAAGATAGCTGAGTGAATTTTATAGAGGACTGACTCTAAACATAGGATTTTTAAAATACTTTCTTGATATTACTTTTTTATCTTAGTTATAGAACATGTCAGTTTCTAAGTGAAGGCTTAATTGTCATTGAATTTGGCTTTTTATGGTGTGGGATTTGTTTTCTTCTATTTTTATTTATAAAGTAGTCACTTATTGAAGTAGTTCCTTTTCCTTGCAAAGCACTGTGCTTGTCTGTATAGATTACACAAATAATACAAAAAATAACTTAAATTTCTATCATACTTTGAAGTTTACAAAACACATTTACAGGGTTGTTTTGAGGTGGGTGGTGTTATTGCTATTTTACAGTATCTAATTAATAAGAGCCATCAGGGTTTATATAGTCATTTGTACTGTTTATCCTTATGGAGGAGAAAGATTAGTTAGATTGATACACTGTAGTGTTTGTCTACCTTCTTATCTATCATTGTTTCTCAAAGACCAATTTCACAGACAACTGAGTGCTATTTCCACTTTTGATAGTTTCTACTGTTAGCTTTGTTTAGAGTGAAATTGACAGATCTTTCTTTGCTCAAATAAAACCTTCAAGTTTTTACTTTTATTACATACATAGCAATGTCAAAGCAAAATTAAAATGCTGTGATTTCTTACCTTACCCTGTCCTAAGGATGCTTGGTAGATAAAACGTTATTCAAGTATAGAATAACTGCATAGACTTTTAATCTCTGCTGTCAAGGAAGCTAAGTCTGGTAGATCACCTGAGTTATAGGAGAATTAACATCACTATGATAACTACATTAAGTTCAGTCAGTATGGTATGCCCCTTCAAGAATGGAAGGCCACCAGACTACCTAATATAAGTATGGGGGGAGGGCAGACTGGCTCAATTTGGAAATAGACCCAGCTTGCTGGTTGGGGATCAGGTCTCTGTAACCCCTATTACTTTCAACCTGGACAAGTTAGGGAGATCTAGTCAGTTAGAGTAAATTTCTTAATGAAATTTTATAAACCTTTGGCCTTTTCTGAAAATTTCTCTAAAAATCTCAAAATCTTATCTGTAGCTTAAAAGCATGTGGACTACCTTCCTCTTCTCTTTTTCTGAAATTTTGTTACTCTCTCTTAGTTTCTTCTACCTATTGGATAGTTATTTTTCATTCTCTTGTCCTTTTCTCTACTCATTCACTTACATTAGTTGATGTTCTCTCATCACCTATTGCTTGAAATAATAATAGCTTCTAATTAGTCTCTTCTCTTCAAGTTTCTCATCTCTAAATTCAGTCCCTCACACTGCTGCCAGTGTAGTTTTCCTTAAGTACAGAACTGACCATATCACTACCCTTCTCTTTCAATTCCAGTGGGTACCTATTAACTAGAATAAAATATACATTCCTCTGTTTAGATTTTAAATCCCTATTTAATTGGCTCCAGCCTTTATTTCTAGCCATACCGTTCATCCTGTTCAATCCAGACCAATAAGCATTTTCTCTTTTCTTCACACACAAACTCCTTCTTCATTTTAAGTTAAAAAAGTATGAAAAACATTAGCCCAAAAAGTTTAACCCCAAATTTAAACTTTACTCTTCTTCCCCCTCCCCCAACTTTCATGCCCTAATATTGGTCTCCTCGCTTCTCCTCACACATGATATTCCCATCTTTTGACTTCATTGTTTACACTGGTTGTCCTCCATTCCTGGAATGGTTTTCTGCTTCATCTCTATCTTCTATGTCCTCTGGCCTCCTTCAAATCTCAATTTAAAAGTCCTACTTAATGCAAGAAGCTTTGTCTGTTTCTCATGAGACTGTCCCCAATTTATACTAAATCTAACTTATTTGTAAATAATTTTTTCCCTCCCTTATTAAACTGTGAATTTCTTAAGAACAGGGACCAGTTTTTTGTCCTATTTTATATCCCCAGGCACTTAGCACAGTCCTTGGCATGTGCTTAGTGATTAATAAATGGTAGTTGAAGAATGCTAGGACCACACATTAGAATTTATGATACAATGAAAAGTGAAAAGCAAGAAAGACTGAATGCTTATTATGACCATTTCTAGCACATTTCTTTCTGAAATTTAAATGGGTTCTTTGTACTAACTTGAAGGAACTATTTTCATTTAACTTTTGTTTATTTTGGGTATTTGTTTGGGATATCAGTGCCTGCTGTTATTCCAGTTTGACCTGAAGAAAAAATCATTCCCCTCCTTAAGGAATAAAGCTGTTTATTAGATTATTGTTGAAAGATTTAGTTCTTCATTCTGGTTACTTAACTTTTTTTTTTTCCTTTGTCTTCATTCTCAGTTTGGGCTTAAACTTAACTTTTCAAATAACTCTCTTCCTTTGCTACCTCTTTTTCCTCCCAGTATCTTTTGTATGATTATGTGTATTTGGCATCTTTCTCTGAAAGTATTCATTTTACCAATTGTCATAATGAATGCATTATGTGAAAGTGCATTGGTTTCAAAGGAAGAAATTAAAATACCATTCTATTTGTATATTTGGTCATAAAAAATTAATGTTGATATCAAAACTTGTGATGTTTTGTTTAGTGATTCCATTTTTAAAGTGCTGAAATACCATTTATTAAATGCAGTCTGTGTATGAGATAGTCTATACAATAAATTCTCATTATAGTAATTTAATATTAATTAGGTATGGGCCTTATACCTAATTATGTATAGTTTCATTCTATTTTGCTGTTGGTTTTAGGGGCTTTTAGTGTGTAGGTGGGGAAAATCTTGAATTTCACCATGAGTTTTAACTATTCTGTATGCTCATGGAGCTCCAGTTTAGAAAATATATTAATAAATATTTCTGATACTACTAACATTTTTTGTTTTTATTGCAAAGCTTTCTCTTTCTCCCCATTATGATTTCTCCATTTTTTTCTGGCACCTCTTTTCTTCAATTGTCAGTGGAATTATTGTCTTCCTGTCTCCATATTCAGGTAGTGTCAGTGGCTGAGTATCACCGCAGGATCGATGCTCTAAATACTGAAGAACTACGCACACTATGCAGACGTCTCCAGGTGCCCCCTTCAGTAGTTTAAACCCATTTTTCAGAAACAGAAACATTCTCTGTTTTTAGTGTCCTCTGTCAGGACAAGTCCCATATTTAGTAGATTTATTTTGACTTCAGCACTAAAAAAAAAAAAAAAAAAAAAAAAAAAACAAAGGCAAAAAATTCCTCTTTTTGTTAAACAGCACAATAGTATCTTGAAGAGATGTAGAACTAATTTTTCTATCATCTTTTCACTTTGAAAATACTCATACATAATGTCAGAGGAACTTTCTGTCAATCAAGAGATGTTTTCATTACTCTTCAGAGTGATGAGGACTTGTTGATTTTTTTTTTTTTTTTTTTTTTTAGTTTTAGTTTAATATTGGAATCATACTTTTGGATTTTGGGGAATGAGTCTCTCAGGGAAAAACATCTAAAAGATACGGTCTTTTGCAAAACAGCAAAATTTATATTTAAGTTTTATATGATGCATCGGTCAAATTTAAATATTTGCATTTGCCTTTTAAAGTTTATTGCTTTTTAATTTAATAAAATATATGATAAGATAGATATTGATATTGATATATCAGTCTGATTCCCAGGAATCCAAAGAGGAAGATATTAAATGTTCCTGGTTCCCTCTTCTCATTCTCTTTGGCAGATTTCTTGAGTATTCGCCTGCTTGACAGTAGATACATTTTAGAGTCTTAAAATGTAAATAAATATACCACAACCAGAAAAATGATTTGAAACTATATGAAATGGTCCTTGTAATTGTAAGAACTAAGAAGTGACATAATGAAATTTCTAATTCACTTTTTTGTCTTAAAGTAGTATGTAATTCCTTTTTATAATAGAAGAATGTTTTCCTGGCTTTGCTACCTCTGCTGATTTTTTCCTTTTTTCTCCTAATACTTCTAATGCTTGTTTGGGACTTTTGTTGTTTTGTGTTTGTTTTTAAAAGCACATCATCAAAATTAGGGTGAAGTATTATGATGATGGTGTGAAAGGCATAATGTTATTGTTTCTCATTCAGGAAACAATATAGTATTAGAAAATTTATTGATTAAAGTTATATTGGGTGTTTAATGAGCAGCATAATTTAGCAACTTTAATCCCAATGTATTTTTGTCAAAAAACATTTTTTTTCCACAATTACCTTCGCCGAATATTGCTTCATTTTAGTCATCTGCATACATAGAATGCTGTATATTTCACAAATTATTGTCAACAAGACTATGCTCAAGCAGCTTTTTAACAGTATACATTAGTTTCTAATGGTAGTACATTTTGACATTCTAAAGTAGCAATGTTTGGTGGTAAAGTCTTGGACTTTTAGAAAGGATTGAACTATATACATCATAGCTTTGTAAAATATGTTTTTAAGGAATATATGTAAGATTTTTATTAAGGAAAAATACATTTATTGCATTTTAAAAACTGATTTAGTTTCTTCTTAATTGGTTAATAACTAGTAAGTATATAATAGTTTTCAAAAAGTTATACTGTTGTCAAATTAAAATTTTAAAATTCCATTAAAACCATTTTTTTTTCTGACCTGTATCTTAACATATTTTAGCTTTCAAAGGAAAGAGATTTATATACTTTGTAAACATTTATGCTGAAAAAAAAGGTGAGGAAATAAAAATGAAAGCTTATATTATTTATATACATTGAATTGAAATATCCACATAGTTAAGGTAAGGTTTTTCAAGAGTAAATATTTGTTTTTGTTTTTTTCCATTTAAAGTAAGTAAACTTTCTCCACTCTGCAGAAGCACCAAAATATTAACTGTTGTTAAAATATAGCACTTTAAAATAGCCTAGTCCACTTATATTTCTTGAAGGACTAGAGTATAAAAAATTGTCTAAATAATTTTTTTTTTTAAATCTCCTGTATTAAAGAATGAGATAAGTTGTTTTGAAAATTCAGTTGTATAGTCCACTATTATTAGCAGTGTGGCTGTTTAAATAATTTTGTCATGTAATATCTTAAAGTTTGAGTTAGTATTCTTAAATACCAAAATTAAAGATTTTTTTTTTTCCCAGAAGCCTGAAAAAACATTTTAAGAGCATGTTATTATTTTATGTTAATATGCTTTGCTTTTTACTTTTTAGATTACCACAAGGGAAGATGTAAATTCAAAACAAGCTACTCCTGTAAAGACAGAACTGGAGTCTGAAGCATTTCGGCCAAATCTCAGTGATCCAAGTGAATTGTTATTACCAGATCAAATTGAAAAGGTAAGAAATTGACCTAAAATGTTATTAGGTAAACTACAGATCACCGAACTTAATTTTTACATTCTTGAACTGAAAATCTATGCTCGTGATAACTGCTTTTGTTGTTGTTGACATGAAAATTAAAGCAATTTGTTATTACTACCACGTGTAATTCAGGAATTGGTGAACTGATTCATTTGTGTTTTTGTATCTACACACACACCCACAGTGAGTTGTGGTGTTAGTAATGCCAAATAATCTTAAAGTTGGAAAGGTTTTCAGACATCATCTAGATCATCTCAGACATTGATCTCCTCTACAGTATTAATACTGCTTGTTTTCATTGATGGGAAACTGACTTAACTTCATTCACTTTTGAATAATTGTTGGGAAGTTTTTTCTCACTGAGTTGAAATCAGTCTTTCTGCAATTTCTACTCACTGTGTACTCGAGGGGTCAAATAGAATAAGTCTAATTTTTTGCCATTACATACAATTCAGATATTTCAAAGTAGTGTCTAATTGTTTCTAAATTAAACATTCTCTGGTTCTTTCAGCATTCCTGTTCATTTCATCTTTGAATTTGTTGATGCCTTTCCTTTATGTGTAAACATAAACACTATTGCAATAAAATAATAACTTCACTTGTTCTGATCACTATTTCTATTTTAATATTGAAATCATTTTAGTTTTTGTAAAACTTCTGGATCAACTTATTGACTCATTTTTAGTTTTCAATATACTCTAAAATCACAGAAATTTTTTTCATAAGTTATTTTTTGAGCCCATATTTTAGATAGGACAATTTACAATTATATTTATTAAATTTCATCCTATTAGGTTTTGCCAATTGGCAATGTATAATATTTTTAGAATCTGACTTTGTCATGTAACTTGTTAGTTATACCTCTTAAGTTTTGTTTCATCTTCAGAATTGATAAGCATGTAAAGTATGTATTAATGATTGGGATTTTTTTTTTTGTTGTTGTTTTTTAGTTTTGTGGTTTCCTTTTCTTTTGTAATTTTCAGCATTCACTTTCATAAAATTTTGAATTCCAAATTTTCCTCCCTTCTTTCTGTTCCCTAAGATAGCAGACAATCTGATGTAGATTATACACATACAATCATATTAATCATATTTTCACATTAGTTTTGTTGTGAAAGAAGCATTTGAACAAAAGGGAAAAATCTTAACCAAACAAAGTAAAAATGGTATGCTTCAATGTAGATTCAGACTCCATAGAAAAAGAACCATAATGTAGAGTATTTTCCATTATTAGGCTCTGGAATTATCTTGGATCATTGTGTGCTGAGAAGAGTTAAGTCTATCATAGTTGATCATCACACAATGTTACTGTTACTGCATGTAACATTCCCCTGGGTTTGTTCATTTCACACAAAAATAGTTCATGTAAGTCCAGAGATTCCTGAAATCATGGTTTTTGTCATTTCTTATAGAGCCATTACATTCATATACCACAACTTGTTCAGCCATTCCCCAATTGATGGGCATCTCTTTATTTTCCAGTTCTTTGCCATCATAAAAAGAGCTGCCATAAATAGTTTTATACGTGTGGCTCCTCTCCCCTTTTTTATATTCTCTTGGGATACAACTTAGTAATGGTATTTCTGGATCAAAGAATATACTTTTGGGCATAGTTCCAAACTGCTCTCCAGAATGGTTGAATCAATTCACAACATCACAACAACAATTATCTGTTTAGATATTTTACTATAGATTTTTTTCAGATTGACATCAGTATATTACTACTTGTAGATTCAGTTTCAAAACCACCAAACTATTGTGATTCAGCCCTTAGGTAGCATGAGAAGCTATCTAAAGATCTTTGCTGATTGATTCCTGAGAAAAGTGTGTCTACAGTGTTTCCTGTATTGACCAATCTGGTTATTATGAGAAATAGAGAATTAGCTAATCTGATATGTTTGATAAAACATGCTCTCTCTTAGTCACTACCACTTTTTAAAATACAGTTTATCCCTTAATCAGTAGTCTATAGGATTTTGCCAACAACTAATAAAAAAGATCAAGATCAGGCATCCCATGGTATACTCTATAGACTTTTTTTGAACTCAAAATGTACCTATTTCCACTTCTCTGTAGACCACTTCTTTTTTTTTTTTTTTTTCTTGGATTTCTCAGAGATCATTGATGCCACATCCAGGACCCCAGCACAGTGTTCTCCTAAAAGGGACACTCACTTCAAACTTATGGCAGTTTGTTGTTCTCTTAAGATTTCTACACTTGCATCAGAAATGTCTGGAAAAATTGAAATCTAAGATAGCCAGGTCTCAGGATTGTTGCCTTTGGTTGAGAGAAATCAAAGTAAAATATTTCAGCCAATTGGCATTTATTTAGTGCTTGATATGTACCAGACCCTGTGCTAAATAAGTGATGTGTATGTATAAAATATATATTTATTTATTTATTTATTTATTTATTTATTTATTTATTGGTTCTTTTGAATTATCCATTCTCTTATTCCTTTTATCTTTATCATTTTCCCATATGAGAAAGTACTTTGTATTTTCCTTGACATTTATTAGCAACTTCTATTCATCTTGAGATTCAATGTCACATGGAATATATTGCATCACAGAGGGCTTTAAAATTTTGCTTTTATATCTTCTTTAGAAACTTTACATCTTTTTTTTTTCCCCCTTAGAAAATTGGAGAGGAATCATCATTCTTAAACTGTTTGGAGAAGTTTACATAATTCAATTAGTGATGGAGAAGCTTTCAGAAAGGGATTGAGATATTTCCTGAAGCAACATGGGAATTTAAGTTAAAGTATTAAAATAATCCTAATAATTAAAAATAACAAACCTATGCCTGTGGTATTTACAGAATTATCACATTGATAATGAGAGAATGTATTTTTTAAAATATATATGATCTATACAAAACTATACCACTTAAAGGCTTACTCATGATTAATTATGAAAAATAAGACATTATTTGCCAACTATTTCAGTATTTTTATAAATATACAAATCAGGAAGTACTTTGCTTCCTAAGCTACTTTCTTTCTAATTCCTACATCAGCTTTTCCTTTGCTATATCACTTTATAACTTAAACTGAAAAAGGACATTCTATCCCATTTTATAAAAAGGAAACTGAGACTCATTAGTCCAAGTGGTGTAATTGGGACAAGAATTGAGCTTTTTCTGACTACTTCAGTGCTCTTTCTATAATGTCATGCTGCTTCTCATTCACTTTAGTCAGTCAGTTAAGCATTTATTAAGGACTTGCTATGTAACAGGCACTTTGCTAAGTGTTGGGGACACAAAAAAGAGACAAAAGACATAATTCTAATGGAGGAAAAAACATGCAGAAAATAATAAAAGGAGAGAAGGCACTAATTAATAGGGATTGAGAAAGGCTTCTTGTAGAATAGGGGATTTTAATCAGTTTTTAGAAGACTCCAGAGAAGTCAGGTGAAGGTGTGATGCAGGAGAGTATTCCAGGCATGGCAGACAATGAGAAAAAAACATCTGGAATCAAGAGAATGGGATTGTCTTCAACATGGAAAAGCAAGGAGACAGGTGTCACTGGATCAAAGAATATTTAGGGAGAAAATATAAGAAGGCAGTAAAGGGAAAAGGAATAGCTTAGGAAGGGACTAGATTACCAAGCAGAGGATTCTGTATTTGATTATGGAGCGAGAGGGAAACATATGGAATTGTATTAATTGGGGAAACTAAGAATAATGGGAAGGAAGAGTCTTTTACATGATCAGTTTTCAGTAAAATCACTTTGGAAGTTGAATGAAGGATGCACTGCAATAAGGAGATACTTGTGCCAGTAGACAAATCAGCTGGTGTTTTAGTTTAGTGATCAGTTGAGTGATGGATAAAATCTGAAATAATTGAAGAAACAAACAGAAGTTCAAGCTTCTGAGCGTATTGATTTATTAAGCATTGTAGTTTGACACTGAACCCTGAATGCAGAGAGAGAAAAATGTTTTTTCATTAAAAATAAAAATGATACAAGCCAGGGTAAACGATTAGGTAATTTAATTTATAATTGAAGGAAAGATTAGGGACTTTATAAGTGGGGAGGAGGATGAGCCTGAGTTTTTGGAGTTGGGAGTAGGAAGAGTGAACAGATGGACTTAACTAGAAATGAAACAGGATGTCACTCATTTCCTCCAGAGAGGTGGAATTTACAGGAAAAATGCAATTTAAATTTCAAAATGGAGTCAGTTTGGTTCATACAATTCTCAGTTTTCTGAGGTGTAAGGAGATTAAGAAACTGAAGTGGGGTGCTGGTCTCATCAAACTAGAAAACAGGGCTATTTGAAAGAAGTTGCAAATGTGAAATCAACATATTTTGGCAACAGATTGGATACAAACCTGTGAGTGAGTAAGAGGTCAAGAATGATTTGTTTGTGAATATGATAAACTGGGAGGATAGTGGTACCCTGGATACTGTTAGGCAAGTTGGGAAAAGGGTAGGCTTTGGGGGGGATTAAGTTTTCAAAAATGTTGAGTTTAATTCTACAGGACAATCCAGTTCAAGATGTCTGAAAAGCAATTGGATTTGCATGTCTCAAAGTCAGGACAGAGGTTAGGGCTGGATAAGTAAATTTGGAACCTATCAGCAAAGAGATGATATCTTAAATTCTTGGGAGTTGATGAGATCACCAAGTAAAATAGTACAGAGGGGGGAATGGGTCCTAGGACAGAGTTCTGTGAGACATCTATAGTTAGTAGGATCACCTCAGTGATGATGCAACAGAGAAGGAAAGTTTCAGGAGAAAGTAATCATGAAAACCCAGAAAGAAAAGGGTTTCAAGGAGAAGGAAGTGATTGGAAAGGTTAAAGGATGCAGAGAGCGCAGTAAGAATGAGGATTGAATATAGGCTTATGAGGCAGCTAGGTGGCTCAGCACCAGCCTTGAATTCAGGAGGACCCGAGTTCAAATTTGGTCTTAGACACTTAACACTTCCTAGCTGTGTAACCCTGGGCAAATCATTTAACCCCAGCTTCAGAAGGGAAAAAAAAAAGAATATAGGCTTATTGGATTTAGTAATAATGAGATCATTGATAACTTTAGACAGAGAAATTTCAGTTGAATGATAAGATTGGCAGTTAATTTGTAGAATAAAGAGAGTAAGAAGAGAGAAAAGTAGAGGACCCCATTATAACTCGGGGAGTTTATGATGCTGAGTGAAATGAGCCAGAACCAAGAGATCGTTATATACTTCAACAACAATACTATATGATGATCAAGTCTGATGGATGTGGCCCTCTTCAACAATGAGATGAACCAAATCAGTTCCAATAGAACAGTAATGAGCTGAACCAGCTACACCCAGCGAAAGAACTCTGGGAGATGACTATGAACCACTACATAGAATTCCCAATCCCTCTATTTTTGTCCGCCTACATTTTTTATTTCCTTCACAGGCTAATTGTACACTATTTCAAAGTCCGATTTGTTTTGTACAGCAAAATAACTGTTTGGACATGTGTACATATATTGTATTTAATTTATACTTTAACATATTTAACATGTATTGGTCAACCTGCCATCGGGGGGAGGGGAAAAATTAGAATTAAAAGTTTGGCAATTGTCAATGCTGTAAAATTACCCATGCATATATCTGGTAAATAAAAACTATTAAATAAATAAATAAAAATAAAAACAACAATAAAAGAGATAGATGCTATTATTAAAAAAAAATAACTCAAGTACTTTAGTCAGAATGAGCAAAAAAGATACAGGATGATAGTTAATAAGGATGGAAGATAAGCAAGAGGGCAGTCAGAAGGAGACAGTAGTCAAGAGAAATATTGAAGATAAGTGAGAAAATGGGAATGCTAAAAAGGATTGGGTACTGGTGGCAATAAGTTCCATATGGCATATGGAGCAGGACCATAACAGAAGGTGATAATGATTTAAATAATGTTAATGCTTTGTTTTCCATAGCTCACTAAGCATCTTCCACCACGAACCATTGGGTATCCTTGGACTCTTGTCTATGGTACTGGGAAACATGGAACAAGTTTGAAGACTCTATATCGAACAATGTTGGGTTTGGACACACCAGTGTTGATGGTGATTAAAGACAGTGATGGCCAGGTACGAAAGTCATGGTGCATAATATCTTATCTGTAGCATGTATCTAATTAGCATCTATTTCCGAGAGTGGAAATAGTAAGCCATTTAGTATTTACACTGCCTTGTGCATAGATACTATATAAATCCTTTTCCTCCTAAAGTGATTTTTCTTAAAGCATAATTCTAAGCATGTAATGCACTATTCCTTCCCTCTCCCTTTAGCCCCCCTATTAATACAATTCCAGGTGTTTTCCTCTCTCCTCTATGATCAAACTTTTATAATCTACCATTAATAAAACAGAATAACAAATTTATACTCGATCAAATTCAGCACAATCAGATTTAAATATCATATAAAAGAATAGAATACTTGAATTCAGATGAACAGCCTAGTTTTATTACAAAATATATTGAAAGGAAAAAAGGCAAAAATAGTCAAAATCATTTAATATATATGTGTATATATATTAAAATTAAAATTATTACAATAGTCCTTTTGAAGAAATTGTGAGGGTAACTAAAGCCATAGATATATTTTTTCCTAAACAAAAGGAAAAAGCCATAAACAGATGAATAATTTACATGGTATTTAGTATCTTTACTGCTCAAGAGTTAGCTAGTAAAAATTTATGTAAAATTCTTGTGAGGGGAAGGACTGCTTCACCCTGATGCATATCCCTTTATCTGACTTAGTTTTATTTTACTGTGATTTGCTTCATTTAAATAAAATTACTTGTTCTGATTTTACAGTTCTGTTTTACTTACCAGAATATGTAAAATCTTATAAAATTTTTCTTGTGCCTAAATATATAAATTGAGGTTTTTGGAATTAGGAATGATTAGGATGGTTTCTTTTTTTCTGATGCTTTTAATATGCAGATTTTAAGATTATACTATATAGATACCAAAATATTCTTCACCATTCGATTCTATTTCCTATGTTTTCAGTTAGTGTAAAATATTATAACAACTTATAATTCAATAACATAGCGATTCCGTTTTCTATATCCAGTAATAAAACTGCATTTTTTAATTCCTTTAAGTGTTTTTAGCCTATGGATAGATTTATTGTTTAAAATGGTATTTCTTTATTGAAGTGCTGGTGTTCCTTTTTTTGTTGGTGTAGTTTTGATGTTTGAATATCTATGGTATTAGGCCCCATAGAAAGAGTATACACAACACAATTTTTATATTCTGGGTGGTTAAATTTGAAGGCATTCCTTACACATGTATTTTATTAGTATATATTATGCATACTAATGTTACATATTATTTAATGATTTTTATGTTTAAGGTTTGAATTTTAGGATCAGAATTGGATAACTAGTTTTTATTCCTTATATTTTATTTTTATTTATATGAGTCAGGTGAATAGAATGCCAAACCTAGAGTCAGGAATACCTGAGTTCAAATATAACTTTATATATTTTCTGTAAAATGAGCATAATAATCATACTAGTCTCCAAGAGTGATTGTGAAATTCAGATGATATACTATTTTGTAAAGTATTTTGTACAGTCCCTGCTGCACACTATATAAATGTTTATTGTTATTATTATTACTTATACAATAATAATTATTGTTATTACTACTACAATTATTTTTATAACATAGAATATTCTACAAACATTTTATTTTTCCTTCATTTACTAAAATATCTGTAGTTTGTTATATTCTGACCATATTTGCCGTATGTGATGTTATAAGTAAACCGAGAAATATAAATTACTTTACAATTTATAAGTGTACTTGACATGTGGATTGGCCTGTGGTAATTTAGCTTCTTTTTCCTTATAGGTTTTTGGTGCATTGGCATCAGAACCATTTAAAGTGAGTGATTGCTTTTATGGTACTGGAGAGACCTTTGTTTTTACATTTTCTCCAGAATTTGAGGTAAAGATATGTTAAAATTTTGTTTACTAAATACTATTGCAAACTTTATTTTATAGCAGAATGTTATCAATTAGTTTTCCAAAGTATTAAAGATTTTTTTTTTTTAAGGAATAGCTGTACAATAATAAGAATTGCTACTTATAGCTCTCCGAATTCTAGGTTTTTCTAAATTAACTGAAAATAAATAGTTCAAAAGCCTCCAATGAGCATAATTGGTATTTTAATGATAATAATGATACTCGTAACTCTGAATTTATTTTTTCAGGGGTATTCTTTTGCTTGCTTAGTGGAGTAAACTTGAAATCTGAAGTGATCAGAAGAATAGCAGTGCCGTTAAAAATGTTAGAGCAGTTGGGAGAATAGATAATAAAGTTTTGTTTTGGAGATGTTGAATTTTTTTAGGCAGTTGGTGATGTAGACCTAAAGATCAGATTAGCACTAGATATATAAAAATCTGAGAATCATCTGTTGGGTTGAATTTTTTTAGGTAGTTGGTGATGTAGACCTAAAGATCAGATTAGCACTAGATATATAAAAATCTGAGAATCATCTGTTGGAAGATGTCAGTTGAATCCATGGAAGCAAATTAGATCACCTCATACTAATGAAATAACTTAAAGAGAAAATGGCCCAGGACAACTTGGGGGAATGACCATAGTCAAGAAGACAGCAAAGTAGTGGTCAAATTGAGAGAGGTTCAACAGACATAAAATGTCCACTCCTTGAAGGCAAGGACTATCTCAATTCTGTTTTTGTATTCCCAATGCCTGACACATAGTAGTTGCTTAGTATATAATTGTTCATTGATTTTATTGTCCCAACATCATAAACAGTTATTATTCAAACTATAAAAATGTACTGATTAATTGCTTCTATATAAATTGTTCAGTGCCCTATACTTAGTACTTTCCCAGACAGTCTTCTAAAAAGCCTACAGTTATTAAATTATACGTAAGCAACTAATACACATCAAAACATGAGAGGTACTGACATCTGGCTGTTCTCTATCATAGTGCTTGGCAACTATAATATATTTAATGAATAGGTTTTGATTGAATGACCTCTTTCAAATGAAGGAAAGAGAGTTACTTTCTGAGAGATTCAGAAAGATTATAAAGGGCTTTTCCCTCCTCTGTTTTCAATCTTCAAACCTCTTCTTAATTAAATTCAATACTATAATTTATCTGATAATTATTATCAGAGATTATTTTGAAAATTCTATATAACTTCATAAATTTCCTGATTTTTTTTATCTATTTTGCCTGTTTATACATTCTTAATTTTAAAAAACCAGTTTACTTAAAAGTCATTATTTTCTTTTTAATAGGTTTTTAAATGGACTGGAGATAATATGTTTTTTATCAAAGGAGATATGGATTCCCTAGCTTTTGGTGGAGGAGGGTAAGTCATGTAAAGTATTTATGGTAAGAATCATTTAAAAAAAAAAAAAAAAAAAAAAAAAACCTTAGTTCTAGGGTACTAAATGGTTTTCACTTTAGGAATTTTATAAAATATATAGATGTGTATTTGAGTTTTTTAAAAATAATTTTTTTTTTCAAATACATTTGAACCTATTAAGATAAATTTCTGCAATATTCAATAGAAGTATACTCATGGATAGGTAACCTGACTTTTTTTTTTTTTTAATAGATTTAATTTACCAGGTATATTCATGGGTAATTTTACAACATTGACAATTGCCAAACCATTTGTTCTAATTTTTCCCCTCCTTTCCCTCTCCCCCCCATGACAGGTTGACCAATACATCTTAAAATATGTTAGAGTATAAATTAAATATAATATATGTATACATGTCCAAACAGTTGTTTTGCTGTATGAAAATAATCAGACTTTGAAATATTGTACAAATAGCCTGTGAATGAAATCCAAAATGCAGGCAGACAAAATTAGAGGGATTGGGAATTCTATGTAGTGGTTCATAGTCGTCTCCTAGAGTTCTTTTTAAATAAAACTGAACATTGTGTTTAGGTAACTAGGTAGGATGACATTGTTTACGTGCGAATTTTATTGTTTTTGGCTAAAGACCTTAAAGGGTGAGATATTTGGTCTATTAAAATAAAAATGTGTACAAAATATAGGTTTAAATAGTTCACTCTCTTTATGTATTTGTACTATTATCTCTTACTGTAGTTTCAAATCTCTATCATTAAGGTCAAAATTTATTTTGTAGTGACAGAATTGTTTTTATATTATCTCTAAAGGCTTGGTTGCCAATTGTAAGCACAGATGCTTACTTTTCTTCATAAAGAAAGTGAACATTTAAGTGGCATTCAAGAACCAAATTTGTGAAATTAATTTTGCCATTGTAGGAGCACTTTAATAATCTATGTATCAAGATTTCTGAGGCTTATTTTCATTTTTTCCCCTTTTTTTCTGACATCTAATCAATTTTCCTGAGTTTAAATGCAGCTTTTTTTCCTGTTGTCTTTTCCCCTCCAGCTCTCTACTATAACCCAATTATCATCTTAGCTCTCTCTTCAGTTTTTCTTTTCTCAGGCCAGTGCTTGAATATCCATCAGCTTAGAGTGTTCCTGATTTTGTTCCCTCATTGGCCCTTTAGACGAAGGGAGTCTTATAGAGAGTGGTATTACAACCAAATTAGAAGAACAAAGGATAGTTTGTATACTTCTCAGATCTGTGCAGAAGGAAAAAATTTGTGGCCATAGAAGAACTGCTGGAGTACATGATTGAATACAAAGTAGATAATTTTGATTATATTAATAAAAGGTTTTTGTATAAACAAAACCAGTGCATACTAGATTAGAAGGGAAGCAGTAAACTGGGGGGAAAATTTTTACATTCAAAGGTTCTGATAAAGGCCTCTCATTTCTAATTTTTGTTGTGTTTTTTGCTGAGGGGGCAATTGAGGTTAAGTGACTTGCCCCGAGTCACACAACTAGGACATGTTAAGTGCCTGAGACCATATTTGAACTCAGGTCCTCCTGACTTCAGGGTTGGTGCCTCTAACCATTGTGCCACCTAGCTACCCCCAAAGGCCTCATTTCTAAAATATATAGAGAACTGATTAGAAACAAGCCATTCTCAAATTGATAAATGGTTAAAGGATATAAACAAATAATTTTGAGATGAAGACATTGAAACTATTTCTAGTCATATGAAAAGGTGCTTTAAATTACTTTCGATCAGAGAAATGCAAATTAAGACAACTCTGAGGAACTATATCTCTCAGATTGGCTAAGATGACAGGAAAAGATAATGACAAATGTTGGAGAGGATGTGGGAAAACTGGGATACTGATGCATTGTTGGTGGAGCTGTGAATTGATCCAGCCATTCTGGAGAGCAATTTGAAACTGTGCTCAAAAAGTTATCAAACTGTGCATACCCTTTGATCTAGCAATGTCTCTACTGGGCCTGTATCCCAAAGAGATCTTAAAGGTGAGAAAAGAATCTGTATGTGCCAAAGTATTTGTGGCAGCCCTTTTTGTAGTGGCTAGAAACTGGAAATTAAGTGGATGCCCATCATTTGGAGAATGGCTGGCTAAGTTATAGTATATGGATGTTATTCTGTAAGGAATGATCAGCAGGATGATTTCAGAGAGGCCTGGAGAAACTTAATGTGAACTATAATGAATAGAACCAGGAAATCATTGTACACAGCAATAACAAGATTATACCGTGAAAATGATGGACATGGCTCTTTTTTTTTTTTTTAACAATGAGATGATTCAGGCCAGTTTCAAGGATGATGAGAGCCATCCACACTCAAAGAGAGGTCTCTGGGGACTGAATGTGGACCACAATATATTTTTTTTGTTTTTTGTTATTGCTGTGTTTTGTTTCCTTTCTCATTTTTTTTTCCTTTTTGATCTGATATTTCATGTGCAATAATTGTGGAAATATATATAGAAGAATTGCACATGTTTAACATATATTGAATTACAATATAGCAGGAGTAGGGGGAAAGGAGAGAAAAATTTGGAACACAAGGCTTTGCAAGGGTTAATATTGAAAATTGTCCATGTATATGTTTTGAAAATAAAAAGCTTTAATAAAAAAAGAAAAAAAAAGGAGTCTTTTCTGTCTCCCAAATTGTGGCTTATGTGCAAATAACCTAGATAATTTATCCTTTACCCTCAATTTTTGAACATTATGGTATGAGTCTTTATTTTACTTTTAATTTACTTGAATTACTTTTTTAATTAAATTTCTTTTAATTTATTTAATACTGATATATTTTTAAAAAGACTGAAAAATGGATTTTAGACTATTCTGTCCCCCTTCTTTTTCCCCCCATTTTTATCCACTCCAAATTCACACATGTTATCAGCTTCCTTTTGAAGCAGTTCTTTTTTCCCCTTACAAGAGAATAAGTGAAAGCAGTATGTAGAAATTATGTATGGACTTTTTAAGGAGTATAGTCAGAAAGGAAGGAGACAGGATGATAGTATTTTTTTATGTTTGAGGTGTTTGTAGACTTCAGGGGAAAACCCAGTAGATAGAATGAAATAGAAGATTTAGAAAGAGGTGGGAGAATGATAGTAGAATTCTCCTGGGGATGATGGGAGAATACATGTAGAGAGGTTAGCTTTGGTTAGTTAGGATTTGATTTGAAAAAACTTCCACTTTTTCAAAGACTAGATAAAAGAAGAAGTAGTGTGACATGGAGGATGAAGGGAAGAAGAGCAAGTTTGTAGTGAATAGGCTCAGTTTTCTGAGTTAAAAAAAAGAGAGATCCTCAGGTAAGAAGTTTGAGAGAAGTGGTGCTTTTAGAGGTTTTAAATGAGAGAAAAGATGATTTGTAAAGACAGTTTAGGCTAGTGGTATAGATCAAAGTTTCTTAAACTGTGGGTGGGTCACAACCCTATATGGAGTCATATAACTGAATATGGGGGTTGTGAAATATTTGGCAATAATAAAAGCTACTAAATATTCCACAAGATTTAATTCATTATGTAAAAATAAACAAGCATATCCATCTCAGTATGCAAATTTTCTTTCATCTTTAATAAATGGTAAAATTGTCTATATACCAAAGAATTGTTCTAACATCAATTTCTTCATGATTATTAGTAAATGTTTGATTTGTATAACTTGTATATATCTATCTACCTGGAGTCATGTGAAATTTTCTCAGGTGAAAAGGGGTTGCAAGTAGAAAAACTTTAAGAAGCACTAGCATAAAGGGGAAAGTTAAATGGACTGCCTAGTTTTAATGAGGGCCCAAGTGAGATTAAGTGGCATACATTTGCTCTGGAGCCAATTGGCACGTACAGTTATGACTTCTTACAACTCTATTCAGTAGCTCCATCTCCATCCATATAGATTATAATTTTCTGGGCCCCCCAAAATTGTTCGCTTAGTAGCAATGCTCTCATTCACTTTGGACTAATTTAGGTCAATCTTTTTTTTTTTTTTTTTAAGAGACAAAATATCACAATGTCTATATGTGAAGCCTTTAATACATTTTAAGATTTGTAGAGTCATTGCAGTACCATAAAAAGTATATTATGCTCAATTGCATTTTTGGTAAACTGCTGTATATCCTGACTAATATATTTAACAAAACTGTTTTTTAAATAGCTGCTATGAAAAGTAATAAAACTCCATAAATTTGGAGTTTTTCTGTACCATCAAATAAAAGAGATTCTCTATTCTTTTTAAGACTCTGTCCTAGATTATTTCTAAATCAGTCAGGCTTGAACATATATTGTTATTACAATCTACGTACTTGGAAGATTTTTTTTTACTTTGTTGACATTTTAGCATTCCCTATTGAAAATAATAGCTATTTTTGAAGACTTCTCTCTGTTAAGGACTTGAGACGATAATGCTATTTTCACAAAATTTTGAATATATTGGTAAGATCAAACTCAAATTTCAAAATAAAAGCAGTTAGCTTTTGCCAGGTGTGTCAGAAAAAACCTGCATTCTCTTGAATCTGAATCTATATAAATCTTGTTGATCTAACTCTTTTGAGATATACCCGAATTTCCTTACCTTAAATGATTTGGGCCTTCCAAGTCTATAAGTCAATTATATCTTTATTATTAAATGAACCTAGTTCATATTCCTTAATAAAGAAGAGCTTAACATCAATGTGGGACACAAGATATGATGATAATAATAAACATGTAATGTTTTAAAAATAGCAAAATGCTATACAAATAATATTTAATCTGAGCCTTACAACAATCCTGGGAGTTTATGTCTCCATTTTACAGACATTTAAACTAAGCATACAAGTTAAGTAATTTGCCTATGGTTACACAGCTCATAAGTGACAAGGGCTAGATTTGAACTCAAGTCTTACTGACTCCAGATCTAACAGTGTACACAATGCCATCTGGTTTCCTCTACCTCAGAAGCTAATGGAATTATTTTTATATATAATTATGTATATTTGCTGTTCTGGCTGAAAGTGCCGTAGTTTAACATGTAACATATAACTGCTTTATCACATTAAATATACATATGTTCATTGTTTCTGAATAAATTCGTCATTCTGATTAACTCATTCAGTTCTTAAATCCAGTTATCTTCCTCTTTCATATAATTGTATTGTGAAACTGAATTTACATGCTGTATCTCTTATTAAAATGGGTGCTTTTTAAAGGCAGAGACTGGTTTTTAACCTTCTTTTATGTCTCATGTTTAGCTCAGTGTCTGGTACATAGTAAGTATTTAATGAATGCTTATTGACTGAATGTTGATTGACTTTACACTGACTAAATGAAACTAAACCCAGACTAAAAGAAAGTCTATGGATTAAAAAAAAAAAAAAGAAAAGAAAAGAAACAAAAATGCCCATGCTTTGCAACTGCTTATATTATTTATAAATATTCCCTGGCATAGCAACTTTGAAATAATATGGTGATGAATAATTTTTGTTTTTCATAGTGATCCTATACCAGATTGTTTACATTAGGTACTACTCTCTTTTTATAGCATTGTCATATTTCTTTCAAATCAATCTTCATTTATCATAGATATGTTCATGTCTTTGCTTAAAACCCTTTAGTAGGTTCCTTTTTCCTACCAAATAAAATACAACCTCTTTATTTTGGCATTTAGCACCTTTTATTATCTGATGCCTCCATACTATTGTATCCTCATAGTAGTCCCTGTGATTTGCCCCATCCAAACTTAAACACTCAGTCTTGTACATGGCCAGTGCTTCCAACCCTAGGTGTGTGTTTTTTTGTTTTTTTTAAGAGTTATTCCATATGCCTTATCTCCCATTGCCCTCCCAGAAATCTACCTTTGGAAAGTCTTTCAGTGCTTACATCATATTTCACGAATATATATTATATTTGCTATGTAAAGGAGGATAGGGATTATATCCTTTTGTATGTTTCCAACATATACACGTAACAGACCCCTAATCATTGGGGAATGCCTCATGATATGGAAACAGCAAGAAGGTATAGAATAATGGATTAGGGATGACAGTAAACTGAAAATAGACAATGAAGATTTTTGGGAGTTGTTGACAGTTCAAGTATGTAATTTTACTTTTGAAACTATTTTTAGAATTCTAATAATTTTTTTTTTTTTTTTCCCAATTGCAGGGGAGAATTTGCACTTTGGCTTGATGGGGATCTCTACCATGGTAGAAGTCATTCCTGTAAAACATTTGGGAACCATACACTTTCTAAAAAAGAAGATTTCTTTATTCAAGACATTGAAATATGGGCTTTTGAATAACTACTGTTCCTACCAAGATAATGCCCCAAACCTGACACGGACAAGCATAGTTGGGAAAGTTCATGAAGCAATATAATATAGCATGTCACTAACTATTTTAGATGAGTCTGTGTCACCATTTATTTAGGTATAATTTTGGAAGGTTTTTTAAAATCATGTTCCTACCGCTTAAGTTCTTAAGGTGTAATACTTAAACTAGTGCCATGTAGTACAATTACTTGCAGTTTTGACTGCATTTTTAACAAATGAGTGGCCACTCCATTTAAAAATTGGTATCATCACAATCTCTCTGATGTTAGTGCTGCTATGTTGAACTTCCACTTAAGTAATTTTTAAAATTATGTTATTTTAAAGGAATAGCATATGTGGGGCATAGATTGAAGTTATAAATAATGATAGACTACAGTACTGCTGAGGTTGAAAGTGACCAACTTCTATTGTAGAACCAATACATAAAAAACTGTATGCCAAATTAAAGGATACTGTCTAGTTTTAATTCACCTGAGTATAACAGCACCATTTTTTTTTTTTTTTTTTTTTAATTTAGAAGGCATTCTCAGTTCCATTTTAGAAAAATTCAATGAGGAGAAAATGCTGGTTGTATTAAATTATATTACACTTGCAGGTTTGGGGAAACAACACTAATGGATTCTGTTAAAGATTTGTAAAACTGCAAGGGAGTATGAGAACTTAATGATTCTATTTGGTTTAATATATTAAGCAAGAAAATATAGTATTAACTTATTTGTAGGTTAGCAGGGCATTATCAGAAGTACAAAGACTATGAAATACATGCATATTTCTTCAGCATAAAATATCAAATATACTATTTTATAGTTTTGTTGTTTTAGCCTTGTTGCACTTCAAATCCAAAAGTATAGTTTATTCTTGTCCAAAAAAGAAAAAAAAAATTGAGTGGATATATGTTGTAAATTACAGTTAGCACCAGCGCTAAAAAAACAAAAACAAAAACAAAAAAAAACAACAACAACATGGGTCATATACTATAGTAGACAATATTGTAACTCAGTAGATTCGTGGAATATGCAAATTTACTGTCGTGACCTCAAGAAAAAAATGACAGGCTAGAATATATCAGTAGTTCTTGTCCTCTTTTGTAGGAAAATCAGTAATAAACCATTGTGGCAATAATAATTCATCAAAACAGTTCACTTCAAAGCTTATATTCTATGTTATGCAAAAAAACAAAAACTGCTGTTATACGTGTGACAGTGATTTTGTGCTGAAACTTCAGCTATTCCAGATGAACATTGTATATTATCTTGTAAATTAATGTTTAAAAGTAGTTTTGTTATTATAGAAAGTGTTGATTGACAGTTTGCTTATAGCACTTTAAATTATTCTAAAAATGGAATAAAAGCCAGCTGTGTGGGCTTAAGTAGATGTAGAGGTATAGCACTTTAGTATATTTAGTTCTTTTGAAAGTTAAATACTTAGCTGAAGAAAATTTACTGCTAAGGTAATTAATCAGAGCAGATGCTCTGTTATAATATGCTATTGCTGAGTTTGAATGGAAATAAAGACATCATTTCCTTAATTATCTATGTAAATCTCTTAATACTTGTTAGAAGTTAGTAACAGTATATAGGTTAAATGTTTACAATGTAAGGAATTGTAAATAAATATCACCTTTTTCTTCCTTGGTCTTCCACAGCAGTATTATTGTCTTTGTGGAGTTAAGACTAAATAATCCTGTAATGGATTTCAATAACAATAAGGTCATAGTGATGTATAGCAAATAAAATGAAAATATATGTGTAAAAATTTGAGTTGCAATTTATTGGAGTCAGTCAATAATCATTTGTAGATTTGGAAAGATTTGTCAATTAAATTTTCTCATTTGTTATTTGATAAATGTCTCCTGTGTGCCAGGCACTATATTAAGTACTGGAAGTACTGAAAGAGGCAAAAGACATTCAATAATTTCACAGACCAAGTGGGAGACAATATTCAGACAACTGTACATATATATATACATACATACATATGTATTTTATATATATATATGTACACACACACATATAAGAAAACTGGTAAATCAGCAGAGGAATGGCACTAGAATTAAAAAATATCTGGAAAGTCTTCTTGAAAGCAGAAATTAGATATGGATCCACACTTAACACCATATACCAAGATAAGATCAAAATGGGTCCATGATTTAGGCATAAAGAATGAGATCATAAATAGATTAGAGGAACATAGTATAGTTTACCTCTCAGACTTGTGGAGGAGGAAGGAATTTATGACCAGAGGAGAACTAGAGATCATTATTGATCACAAAATAGAAGATTTTGATTATATCAAACTAAAAAGTTTCTGTACAAACAAAACTAATGCAAACAAGATTAGAAGGGAAGTAACAAATTGGAAAAATATTTTTACACTTAAAGGTTCTGATAAAGGCCTCATTTCCAAAATATATAGAGAACTGACCCTAATTTATAAGAAATCAAACCATTCTCCAATTGATAAATGGTCAAAGGATATGAACAGACAATTCTCAGATAATGAAATTGAAACTATTTCCACTCATATGAAAGAGTATTCCAAATCACTACTGATCAGAGAAATGCAAATTAAGACAACTCTGAGATACCACTACACACCTGTCAGATTGGCTAAGATGACAGGAACAAATAATGATGAATGTTGGAGGGGATGTGGGAAAACTGGGACACTGATACATTGTTGGCGGAGTGGTGAAAGAATCCAGCCATTCTGGAGAGCAATTTGGAACTATGCCCAAAAAGTTATCAAACTGTGAATACCCTTTGATCCAGCAGTGCTACAGGGAAGCAAGGAGGCTGAGATTAGGAAGTAGAATATTTTATACATAGGGGTTAGCCAGTGAACATGTCTATGGTCAGGATATGATCTATCTAGAATTAGTGAGAAATGCAAGTATTGTTTGTAGATCGCCTTCTCAAGGAATTTGACTACAAAAGGGAGAAAGAAATAGTGGATGATTGGGGCAGCTAGGTGGCACAGTGGTTAGAGAACCAACCCTGAAGTCAGGAAGACTGGAGTTCATATCTGGTATGGTCTCAGACACTTAACACTTCCTAGCTGTGTGACTTTAGACAAGTCAACCCCGATTGCCTCAGCAAAAAAAAAAAAGGGGGGGGGAATTGTGGGGATGTGTGGATCAAATGAAGGGTTTTTTTGTTTTTTTTTTAAAAGATGAGATGTCATTGGGGAAGCAGTAGATTGAGACTAAGGATAGTGAAATTGGGAATGACAGGAGGCAGTTTGTTGGAAGAAGATAAAAATACGATGGAATCATTTGTATACAAAGGGGTTTAGACTATCTCATTCATTATTTAAAAAGTGGAATTTGAAATAGTGGCAGAAGTCCACAATTGGTATCAGTTTTATTCAGTGAAATATGAAATATAGTTTTCAATTGAGATAGAGAGGGAAATAAGGGTTATGTGAGAAAGAATGCAAAGATTTGGAAAAGCCACTTTAATGAGTGAGATTGGCAATCTTTCAACATTCTCCTAATTTGACTTTCTGCACTGATGGTGCAATTGAGATTACCTAAGTCTCCATAAGGAGATCACATCTGGCCATGATTGTACATAGGAAAATACACTGGTAGTCAAAAAGAAGCTGGACACCAGACAATTTAAAAACCCATACTCATGGGGAAGGGGTAGAACAGAATTGTAATAAAAATAGATGCCACCTGAGGGCCACTACCTAATTCTGGGTCACAGATCCAGGACAATCATACACCCAATGATTAGCATTCTGCCGTAATGAATGGCCACAGATCCTAGGCAGTATACTAAGAAACATAAATTCTGAAAGATGGAGATCTAGAAGTAAAGAATCCAGACCAAAGGAGAGTCTATAGTTCTGTTACTGAATGAGCAGTTTCTCATCTGGCTAATAGTGGGTGAATCTAGCAGCAATTTAGATCAAAACCTAAATTAGGAACTTGCACGGTGCAGATTAATAGGCTAGTGATCAGATTTTGGAGTGGATAAGACTACTTTTAAACTATTAAAAGCCTTTGGAGGTCCCCAGACTAAACTGTTCCTAATGTCTTGGAATAGCAAAATTTGTACTCAAGAAAGCAACAGAACTTCCCTCCAGAAGTGCACTTATCCCCCACCATCAAGTCTGAAGTCAGAAGGTAGACCTGTGAGACTGAGCAAACAACAAAAAATCAGAAACACTTAGGATGATAGAGATGCTTAAGACTGAAAAAAAAATGACTTCAGAATATCAATATTTTTTAAAAAAGATATAGAGCTTAGGTATGGATTCAATGAATTCCTGAAGGAGATAAAGCAATATTTTATTAATGAAATGAGTGAAGACAACTAAAAAGAAATTAGAACTTGAAAAGAAACAAAAGGGAATGAAAAGCTTATTAGAAGCAGCACAAAATCTGATTCAAGCAACAAAATGTACCACATAGAAGCTAATGGCTTCATGAGATAAGAAATGTTCAAACTAAGACTGGGCAAAAAAAAAGATTTAATAGTAGGGACAGCTAGGTGGCACAGTGGATAAGAGCACCATCCCTGAAGTCAGGAGGACCTGGGTTCAAATTTGGCCTCAGCTACTTAACACTGCCTAGTTGTGTGACCCTGGGCAAGTCACAACTCCAATTGCCTCAGCAGAAAGAAAATTAGCAAAAACAACTGACCTGTAAAACAGATCTGAGAGAAAAAGTTGTTATTGGATTACCCAAACAACATGAGCAAGAATCTCTTAGAAGAAATCATTTTTTTTAAATGTCAAGATTTCTTAGAACCAGAAAGCAAAGTGCAAAGAGAGAGGATCCACTGGTCAGTCATCTTTTAAAAGAAAAGCATAAATGAAAACTCCTGTGAATATTATAGGAAAACCTAAAGCTTGAAATCAAAGGTAAAATACTACAAGAAGACAGAATATGGGTACTAAGTAGCCATAGTCTGGATCATGTGATTCAGCAGCCATATAGAAGAACATCTGGGAATATGTTCCAAAGGATGCAAGTTTACACTCAAGAAAACTTAGGCAGTGAAACTGAGTATTATTCTATAGGGGGAAATGGAACTTTAAATAGAGGACATTAAATAGCATTCCTGATGAAAAGATCAGAGCTGAATAGAAACTTTAAAGCTTAAACAGAAATGTTAATAGAAAAATTTAAAGAAGCAAACAATTTTGAGAGTAAAGTATAAATTATATATGGTCCTCTGTGAATGCTTTCTTCAACAGGGATCAAAGGAGGTCTCAGGATTTATTTATTTTTTCTGATTTGATAAGAATGGAAAGAGAAGGGAAGAGGAATTATAGGGAAGGGAAATGAAGGTTTGAGAAAATCCCATATCTATATGCAAATAATAAATTAAGGAGAAGGATGGGGTGAGGAGAAAGCCACAATGACAAATTTCACTTGATAAGAAAATAAGGGAGAAGGGAGAATGGGGAATGTGGAGTAATGGAGAGATTTTCCTAATAATTATCTAATTTAGCATGGTTCAGTATGATTGATCTGCCTCCTACAAGGCGATGTTATGATCCAGAACTTGAAACAAGGTACTTAGTGGAATTGAGGAGACAATAGGTAAATCTAATTTAGCATTGATTTAATCCTACAACAAATAATGGTTTCCTAGTGATGTAATGATTGGAGTATACTCAGTGTGCAGCATATAAGCAAGAAGCTCTCAGGGCCAAAGGGGACTCTGGGATATTGAGAAGTCAGGATTCAGTTGGGCAGAACTGAGGAAGATAGAGAAGTGGTGGCAGGCTGTCCTGTGGAAAACACTGAAAGCAAGATCTGGAAGGCCTCCAGAAAAGCTAGCCGAGCCCCAAGTGAAGGAAAGAGAAAAGATTTGGACTTTAATACTTGTCTGAATTTGAGGTGATTATTGAACTGAACTGAAACTAAAGCTGCTCCCAGAAGCCCCCCAAGAAACTGGCTGTCATAGAAAATTACATCTTTAGAGAAGAACATTACAGATTATATGAATAAATAACCAAAAAACTTAAACAACAACAAAACAAACAAACAAAAACCTGAAGAGGTGCCCATCAATTGGAGAATGTCTGAAAGTATGATATATTAAGTGATACAATCCTATTTTATAAGAAATGATAAAAGTTATAATTGTAAGAAATGAAAAATTCAGAAAAACTGTAAATACTTATATGAATTGATTGAGAATAAAATGAGTAAAATTAAGGAAACAATTTATTCAGCATGAAAGAATTATAATGACCTAGCCAAGATTCCAGAAGACTGATAATGAAACATGTTTGTTTATCATTCTCAAAGAGCACCATCACTTCAGGGAGGTGTGATTAGAATTTAAGTGAGAGAAGGCTGTGCAAAATCACCAGTTTAACTTAACATCTGGGTACAGTGACAAGGTACAGATTAAGACAACTGGAGATGACCTTGAATGCAGTGAGAGAGAGACCTTGGCCTTCTTAAGGGAAGATGTTTAATAGGTCACAGTTTTATTGAAGCCAACACCCAATCAGTGATTAAGGGTAGGTAAAAAATGGGCAAAAAATGGCCTCTTTTATCTCATCTAAAAATTTATAAATTTTATATACACACACATTCATCTGGAAGGGAAAATTCAACCAAAAATGTTACCCCTTTCTGATTGGTGAAATACTCAGAATGAGAAATGTGTATGTATGTGTGTGTGTGTGTGTGTGTGTGTGTGTGTGTGTATAAGCCAACAAAAAAATTTTGTTTTGCTTGATAATATGTACTGGGTTTTGTTTTCTTTCTTTCTCATTGGGGGTGGTTGGAAAGGCGTTGAGGTAGGAAAATGAGAAGGAAGATTCTTGCTAGTTGAAAAGAATAAAAAATTAGGGAATGGGGTTGGCATAATGGGTTTCAGATTCACTGGAATGGGTTACAAGTTTGTTAAATCATTGCTGAATAAATTTAGGAAACAATATCATCAGAACTCAGTGTCAGGGTTATTTCTTCTTAGGGTGTTGGGCAGCTCAGAGAAGAGATCCAATAGAGAGCTAATAGAACAAAACTTCTGTTCTGTCCCTATTGTCAGGCTTGGTGAGATTACATGGAGGGAGCAAATTGAATAATTGATTATTGATTATTGATTAATCTTTCATTAAGCATAATGTTTGGCCTATAAGGATGCCACAAATAACTTATACTAGGGATAAGCAAACTATGGCCTATAGGCCAAATCTGGTTCTCTGCCTTTTTTGTTTTAGACCATGAGAGTAATAATGGTTTTTACTTTCTTAAGTTATTGTAGAACATCAAAAGATGAACAATAATTTGATACGTTAACATATGAAATTCAAATTTTGGTATTTATAAACAAAGTTTTATTGCAGCACAGCTGTGCTTGTTCATTTATTTATTATCTGACAGCTTTTGCACTATAATGAGAGTCAAGCAATTGTGGTTTTACACACATACTGAACATTTTTTCCTATCAGTGCAAACTCATAATATCAAAATAAAAGAAAACAAAATATGATGATTTTTTGAGCCTAGGGCTGGGATGGATTTTTTTTTTTCCACATGAGAAGTGCTTTCAACTACTGTTACTAAACACTAAATGACTGGAAATTAGCTTTTGCTGCAAATTGGATAATGTTTTACAGTGAATTCAAATGAAAACTTCAAGACAAAACAGTATTTATATGCAAAATATATCGTGATAAAGTCAATTCAATAACATTTGAATCAGAAATAATGTTAAATTGCTTTATACATTTCTTTGCAATATATTTGTTCCCATAAAGATTTACAGAGCATATGTTTTCTGAGCTGAAACTAGTGTTAACTCTGTAATTGAGAAGCTTCCACCTAACTTTCAAATGCTTCCCAAATGATGAATATACCCAATTAAAATCATAGATTGATATTAATATTTGGTAGTATACTATATATAAATCCCATTACATGTCAGCATTAACGTGAATATTTGCAGTTTTGATGATAGGAGACTCTTAACTTTGAACCACCTAGAAACCAGATTTCTATTCTTAGTAGACCTGTATTACAGAAAATTGTACTCTATTATTGTAGTATTTTGAATTTCACCAATTAAAAAAATTATGGAAATTTGCTTTTCCTCATGCTATATAACAAATTTGAAGGTTTGATAAAGTTTCTTACCTCTTACCTACATTTTTGGAAGTCAAAAATTTAGTCTGGGAGCCACAATTTTGGGAAAATGTAATTAATCATTAACTTTAAGCTTACAGTTGTACACACATATATTTACAGAGTTCAAATCTCAGGGATTGAACAAAGACAAAATGAGGTCCCAAAACCTTACAGGGACACTGAGACTTGTGAAGACTGAGTTAGCATCCTGGATGCCTTAGAATCAAATTCTAATAGACTATTGTCCAATCGGTAATTAGTCTTAAGTGCTCTGTTGTCCCACCTCAATGCTTCAGCTCAGAGTTTCAGCCCTTTACAGAGACCCTATAAAAGTTCTGAGGTATAGAAATAGGTGCCAACTCATTAGGGTGTTTCTAACTAATTCCAAGTCACAGAATTATGGATGACTGAATGGGGAACCTCTGCCCAAATTTGATGCTCCTGATCAAGGAATTGTAATGAGTTTGTCTATACATTGAGCAAGAAGCAAATTTGAATACAAGCAGCAGCTACGTAGCTTATGATCCCAGTAGCAGAGTAGTATCTAAATTATAGTCTCCAGTCAAGTCTGAAGTCTGTAGAGGTTTAAAATACCCCCAAAAAAACCAAACAAACAAAAAATAAACAGGACAGGAAACCCAGACCAATAATAAGCCTTCAGTTTAATCTGTCTAAAACTATGGAACTTTACCAGCTACAGGACCTAGTCCTTGTCAATAATATACAAAACTCAGACTAGGGGATTACTTTAGATTAGTTCATTTTTAGAGCCCTGCTATCATTCAGCTGCCTAGCTTCAACTGTTCCTGATATCCTTGAATAATATAAAAATATAGGACCCCAAAAGACAAAAATTCAGCCTAAACATTCCCTGCAGAAGCATGAAAAGCACAACCTCAAGATAAATCTTATGTCAAGCAGTACACTGGAAGAATGAGCAGAACTACAGAGTCCCATCATAAAAAGCTGTTAACTGTGGACAGAAAGGTCTATGATATAAACCTAAAAGAAGATGATGGCTCTAAATTATCTAAAGATAAAGCCTCAAAGCAAAATACTGCTTGGTCACAAGTCCAACTAAAATTACTAGAAGAAATGAAACAAGAGGTTGGATTTTTCTTGTCTAAAAAAGAAATGCAATTATTTTTAAAACCAAGTGAGAACATTGGAGAATTTTAGAAAGAAAATTAACAGTTTAGAAAATGTACAAAACCTGAATCAAGAAAAATTTACTGAATATTACTATTGACCATATAGAAGGTAATGACTTCTTGAGACAAGAAGGACTAGTAAAACTATGCTGAAAAAATAGGAGAAAATGTAAGATTTTATATTTAAAAATAATTGACCTTAAAAACAGATCAAAGAAAGGTAATTTAAGAGCTTTTGGAATACTTGAAAGACATGACAAAATGAAGGAATGAGTGAATGAATGAAGGTTCTGGACATCATATTTCAAGAAAAATTGAAATTTGAAGAAATTGCCCAGATCTCAAAGAATAAGAGCAAAATGGAAATAGAAAGAATTATCTTGGTTAAGGAAAAACTATTACAAGCAGTCAGAAAGAATTCAAGAGCTACAGTAGGGTCATAAATAATTTAACAGCCACTACTATAAAAGGAACATGAATATAATAGTCTAGAATGCAAAAGATAGAGGTTTTCAACCAAGAAAACGTGTCTAGGACAACTGAGCATAATCCTATAAGGGGCAAAAAATAGATTATTAATAAAGAAGACTACTTCCAAAATTTTACAATGCAAAGATTAGAGCTGAGTAGGAAATTTGACATTCAAACCCAGAAAACAAGAGAAGCACAAAAATGGTGAACACATGTGAGCAATCATATAAACAAGGAAAAACTATTTTTATTCTAATAGGAGTGATGGGGGGGGGGAACCCTGAAACTGTCCAAACTCTCCTCTGAAAGAGGCTCAAGGTGGGGATGACATAAACTGAGATCTTTTGGGGGGACCAGATGTGTATGCCTTTCCAAAAGCTCTCAGACCCTGGGAAAACCCTACAAACTCCCAGTTAAGTGGTTTCATTCAATCAAAAATCTTGGTCAATTACTCTCCATTGAATTGCCACAAACCATTCTCAGTGGCTCAAACTCCCACTTAAGTAATCTCATTCAATATTAAATTGAATTGAAAATCAGTCTCTTAGGAACTGGCTCCCTTCTCTGGGCCAAAGATCAAAGCAAGCCCCAATATATAGGGGTACATGTCCAGATATCTTTGCAGAGTCCTAAAAGACTATGCCCACTGCTGAAGATATTCTCTTCTCAGTGTTAACCTTTGTTATCTTCCTAACAGGATCTTTTTACCCACTAAGAAATCTGTCTTTCTAGCTGGCTGACTTCTCAGTGCCAATAAATCCCTTTTTGCTATACAGATTTCAGGTTTGCTAATTCTTTTTGCACAGGACCTGTGCTTCTAAACAGAAGGTATTTTTCACCCCAATTCTTAACCTTTTCACTATCACTAACCTCACAATTTGAACCTCATCAGGAGGAAATGGAGCAAGTGCCCCTAAAAATTCTGTCATCATCAAAAGTCACAGAGGGAGTCAAATTGATGGGGATTGAGATCCCTTTAAGATTCCTTTCTGGTTTCCAAACTCCCCCATGGCTGAAGAAGCTAGGATCTTTTGATTCACAAATCCTGGTCAAAAAGCACCCTTTTGAATTCTAATGATATCCAGGCTTTCCCCAGCCCCCACCAGATCTGAGCTAACTTAGGTTTTCCCAACCCCCACAGTTTAAACCCAGTGAATTCTATTCAATGCTGACCCTGGCTAAAAACCCAACCAGGAGCCTGAGACTCCACCCACCTTCAAGATCACCAAGAGCCCCCATTATAAAATGGGCTGCTTTGGAGTCCACGCTTTGCAGAAGTCCTAAGCATGGCATCCTTATGTCAGTCATGTCCAGGGTTTCTGCCCACCGGACCTATTCCGGTGCCCTTTTATTCTACTGTCAACTTTATTAACAAAATTTTACTTCCCAACAATAAACCTTTTTTATCAATCTAGGTTTTCGGGCCTGTAAATTCCTTTACAGGGGACTCTTGCACTGTCACTGGACTATCCTTACGCCGATCCAAAAGGGGGGTCCTCCTTTCCTAACTCTAATCAAAATTAGGCAGAGATATAGGGAGTGGTTTCATGTTATCAGTATTTAAAAAACCTATGGAACGAGAGGGGACTAAACACACTTGGGTGGGGAAAAGTAGGGGACAAATGGATAAAATGAATCTCATAAAATTGATAAGCTCAAGAAGAATGTACACAAATATACAGACAATATGGACGAAATTAGTAGAGGGGCAGGCAATACTTTAACCTTATTCTCATTTGAAATTAATTGATGAGGTCTAGAATTGGGATATCTAAATGAAATTAGGGTTTAATTGAGGTCTAGTGGCAGGTTCAGGGCACAGGGAGTCAAATAGAGCTTCCCTGCAAGCCCTTTGGATTTGGTACAAAAATACAGAGTTAAATGAGGTCTAGGGCAGGTTTGGGGTACAGGGAGTCAAATAGAGCTCCCCTGCAATCCCTATGGATAAGTGAGATCTGGTGGTAGCGTAGAGTCCCCTGTAAAGGAATTTACAGACCCGAAAATCTAAATTGATAAAAGAGGTTTATTTTGGGGTTTGGAAGTAAGGTTAAAATCTAGTTAGTAAAAGGTGTTAGATAAAGAGAAGAGGGCTCTGGAATCAATGTTCCAATGGGCAGAGATCCTTGGCATGCCAGGTGTAAGGCTGCCATGTTTGGAACCTCTGCAAAGAGAGGACTCCAGCTTGGCTCTTTTATAATGAGAGATTTAGCTAAAGGGGCCCGTAGGTGGAGTACCAAGTTGGCTCAGATCCACTGGGGGCAGGGATAGGCCCAGATCTCCTAATGGAATTCAAAAGGGTGCTTTTGACCATGATTTTAGAATCAAAGGTCCTAGTTTTTTGAATTGATAATGCATCAGCTAGTAAGGGCTGGGAATCAGAAAGGAATAAATCCATCTGAAAGGATTAGTTTCTTAAAGGGAGCAAAACCCACATCTTCTTGAATTGATAATGCATCAGCTAGGAGGGTTTGGGAATGAGAAAGGAATAAATAATCTGAAAGGACTAGTTTCTTAAAGATCAAAGGAAGGAAAAGCTCATATATACAAAAAGTTGGATTCAGAAAAAAACATTTCACTCATCAAGGAAATAGGAGAAAGGGGGAAAGGAGGAAAGGGGAAAAGTAAGAGAATAGGTTGAGGGGGTTTAATTTTAAGTAAAACAAACTTAAAGAGAAGGCAAGAAACAAAAGTACAAATGAATAGGATGAAGGGAAATGCACAATCAATAGTCAGAATTGTGAATGTTAATGAGGTGAGCTCATTCAATTTAAGAGGATGATAGTAATGATGGGATATGAGCACTTGTTCTTGTGAAAGAATTCACTCTATCGCAAAGAATAGGAAAGTTTATTTCTGAATATCACTAAGAAAGAGACTTCCTTAGTGGACAAAAGCCCCTAATACAATTAGGAGATTTTATGAAGAGGTTTGTTGAGGGTACTTAGTTTTATGGACAGATCCCAGAGCTTGGAACTATTAAAAAGTTTAATCAGTAGTGGGTATTATCAATGGGGGATAACTGAATGGGGCTATGAATTTGGGTGGGGTAGGAAGGTAAAGTTCAAGGCAGTTTTCTCCTTGAGAGAATTTCTTCAGGCTTCCCGTTTCACTATGGATGTGAAAACATAATTCAATAATATATTGTTTACAAATAATGTACCTAAAACCAAAATATGCCTCTAGAGTTAAAGTAAGAGGCTGTAGCAAAATCTACTATGCTTCATCTGAATGAAAAAAAAAAAAAAGACAGAGGTAGCAATCAGACCAAAAAAAAAAAAAAAAAAAAAATTAGAGATAGCAAAAATAGACCTAAGTAAAGATAAAAAGGGAAGGGAAGCTAAATTTTGCTAAAAGGTATAACAAAGAGTTAATGTAATGTATGGCATAGTATCTATATTCTTAAAGTTACATGAGTTTTGGGAAGAAAAGTAAGACTTCAATTTAGCTTTATAGAATTATAGAAATTTAGACCTCTAAAAATAACTTATTCAAGGGAAAAAGTGTGGGTGTGGGTGTGTGGGTGTTTCTGTGTCTGTGTGTCTGTGTGTTTGTGTGTATTAACTATGCATGACACATTCACAAAAACTGATCATAAGGTATAAAAACCTACATGCAACTGCATAAAAATCAGAAATATTATACTCATATTTTAAAAGGTATTAAAATCATATTCAATAAAGAACCTTTGAAATAAATGTTAAACTAATTGGAGACTCAATAAATTAATCCTAAAGGTCAAAGAACAAAGAACAGAATTTTCATTAAAGATAATGACAACAATTAGGCCACATATAAAAAATTTGGGGGATTTTGTCAAAGAAATCCTTGGGTTAAAATTTATATCTCTAAACAACTTGATCAATAAATCAAAAAGAACAGATGAATGGACGGATCATGCACTTAAAAAAAGGAAGAAAACAAAGAAAAAGTAGAAATCAACAAATTAAAATTGTTTTGGCATATAATAATTGGGAAATTTTATATAGAGAGAAAAAATGTAAAGACAATCCCCCCATTAAACATACAAACCTAAAGCTGAAAAAAGAAATGACCAAAACTGAAAGCAAGAAAAAAATGAATTGATAGATAAAACCAGAAGATAGCTTTAAAAAACTTAACAAAATTAAATTAAAAAAATTAAATTGCAAGTATCAAAAATTTAAGGTGAATTCAAAAACAAAGAGGAAATAAAGGAAGTTCTTAGGACCTACTTTGCCCAATTATTTGCTAATATAACTGGCCATCTAAATGAAGTGGACAAATATTTACATAAATATAAAATTCCCTGCTTAACATAACTAGAAATAGAGAATTTAAAAAACTACGTCTTACAATTCTCAGATAAAAGAAATTGAAATTATTTCTAGCCACATGAAAAGATGCTCCAAGTCATTATTAATCAGAGAAATGCAAATTAAGACAACTCTGAGATACCACTAAATATCTTTCAGACTGGCTAGAATGACAGGAAAAGATAATGCTCAATGTTGGAGGCGATGTGGGAAAACAGTGACACTGATACATTGTTGATGGAATTGTGAATACATCCAGCCATTCTGGAGAGCAATTTGGAACTATGCTCAAAAAGTTATCCAACTGTGACCCAGAAGTGTTGTAACTGGGCTTGTATCCCAAATAGATCTTAAAGAAGGGAAAGGGACCTATATGTGCAAGAATGTTTGTGGCAGCCCTCTTTGTAGTGGCCAGAAACTGGAAACTAAGTGGATACCCATCAATTGGAGAATGGCTGAATAAATTGTGGTATATGAATGTTATGAAATATTATTGTTCTGTGAGAAATGACCAGCAGGATGATTTCAGAAAGGCCTGGAGAGATTTACATGAACTGATGCTGAGTGAAATGAGCAGGACCAAGAGATCATTATATACTTCAACAACAATACTATTTGATGATCAATTCTGATGGACCTGGCCCTCTTCAACAATGAGATGAGCCAAACCAGTTCCAATTGAGCAGTAATGAACTGAACCAGCTACACCCAGCGAAAGAACTCTGGGAAATGACTATGAACCACTACATGGAATTCCCAATCCCTCTATTTTTGTCCTCCTACATTTTGGATTTCCTCCACAGGCTAATTGTACATTATTTCAAAATCCGATTCTTTTTGTACAGCAAAACAACTGTTTGGACTTATATACATATATTGTATTTAATTTATATTTTAACATATTTAACATGTATTGGTCAACCTGCCATCTGTGGGGGTGGGGGAAGAGGGGAAAAATTAGAACAAAAGGTATGGCAATTATCAATGTTGTAAAATTACCCGTGCATATATCTGGTAAATAAAAACTATTAAATTAAAAAAAAAAAAAACCCTCAGTCTTAGAAAAAGAAATTGAATAAGCTATAAATGAACTCCTAAAGAATAAGAAAAACAAAAACTTGAAACCAGGCAGGGGTTAAGTGACTTGCCCAGGGTTACACAGCTAGGAAGTGTTAAGTGTCTGAGACCACATTTGAACTCGGGTCCTCCTCAATTCAGGGCTGGTGCTCTATCCACTGTGCCACCTAGATGCCCCTATTATTTATATTTAAAGAACAATTACTTCTAATATTAAATAAACTATTATAAAAACACAGAAAAATAAGTTCTCCCTAATGACTTCCATAATACAAATATTGTCCTAAAAAAACTAAAACAGAAAAAGAAATCTATGTACCTATTATTTTAATGTATATTGATGCAAAATTTTAAATATAATATTATCAAGGAGACTACAGAAATGTCACAAAGATTATAAACTATTAACTGGTTGGATTTATACTATTAATGCAGGGCTGATTCATAATTGGAAAAATATAAATGTAGTTGACTACATTAATAGAACAATAAAAGTCATCTAATTATATCAACAAAAAGCTCTTTGACAAAATAAAATACTAATTTTCTTTAAAACACCAAAAACCAAAGGAATAAATGATGCTTTCTTGTCTGGTTTTTTTTTTGATGGGGGAGACAATTGGGGTAAAATGATTTGCCCTGCTTTCTTTAACATTATAAGTAGGATCTATCTAAGATAAGGAACTAGAATCTTCTTAAAGGAGATAACCTAGAAATCTTTCCAATAAGATTAGAGATAAAGCAAGGATGTTCATTATGATCATAGTTATTCAGAATGATGCTAGAATTGGTATGTATAGTAATAAGACAAGGAAAAAAAATTGAAGAAATATGCATAAACAAGAGGACTCAAAACTAGTTTAACTAGTTTTTGCAGTTAATATGATTATTTAGAGAACCTTAGAGAGTTCACTAAAAACATATTAAAACAAGTAACATCCAATAAACATCTATTAAGTATTGGCTATGTGACATGCATGTCTTAAGTGTTTAGAATTAAAAAAAAAAAAAAAAAAAAGACAGTTCCTCCCTTCAAGAAGTTATAATCTAATAAGGAAAGACAACATGTAAAAGGATCTGAAAAGAAGGAAAGGGGAAAGATACCTGGCACAGTGGGCTAATCACAAAGTTCATAGCTTGCCAGTTGGGAACTGAAGAGATGACTGGCCTAATTGACCTCCTAAGTGGAGTTACTAGTTGAAACTCTCCATTCTCCATTTCTACCCTCTGAGAAGGATGGGCCCCAGAAGAAGGGGTCTGCTAAGTTGTGAGTTCTGGAGTTGAAGAAGTCTTGCAGAATGATGAAGTTATTGGGATAAGATGGTAGAGTCTAGAGAAGTGTTGCTGGGTAGCATATTAACAACTTCCAAGAAAATTACAGAATATAAAATAAGCCCACATAAATAATCAGTGCTTTTGTATATTACCAATAAAATCCAGCAGGAAAAGATAGAAAAATAAATTTCATTTGGAATTGTTATAGGACGTAAAAAATATTTGAAATTCTACCCACTAAAACACACATCAAAATTCTCTCTATGCAATGAATTACTTTCTGTACTAATAAAGCCAGATTTAAATAATTGGTGAAATATTAATTGCTCATGCAGGAAGGCTGGATTAGTATGATAAAAATGATAATTTTCTAAAATAGATAGCATTCAAATTACCAAAGAGTTACTTTTTGAAGTTTAAGGGAAAAAATAACAAAATTCATCTGGAGAAACAAATGTTAAGAATATCAAAGCAATTAACAAAACCAAGGGGAATGGAAAAAGGAAACTAGAAAAAGATTGCAAACAATAATTGCCAAAAATAATTTGCTACTGATTAAGTAGCATAATCTGAAGATCCTAGTTATTGAGGCAAAAACTCACTATTCAACAAAAATTAATAGAAAAATTTTTGGAGTGTAAACTGACAAATTAATTATAGACCAACATCTTACCAACTGTATACCAAGACAAATTCCAAATGGATACATTATTTATGCAAAAGGATATTATAAATAAATTAATTAGAGAATGTTAGAAGTAATTGCCTTTCAGATTCTGAGAGAAGGGAAGGATTTAAGACCAAACAAGAGATAGGAGAGGTTCATGGAAGGTAAAGTGAACACATTTGAATAAATATATTTTTTAAAATTTTTGAACAAACAAAATCAATGAAGCTCAGATTAGAAGGGAAGTAAGCAGATGGGAAGTAACAAATTTCTTTTATAAAATCCTTATTTTTGGGGACAGCTAGGTGGTGCAGTGGCTAAAGCACCAGCTTTGAATTCAGGAGGACCCGAGTTCAAATCTGGTCTCAGATACTTAACACTTCCTAACTGTGTGACCCTGGGCAAGTCACTCAACCCCAGCCTCAAAAAAAAAAAAAAAAATCCTTATTATTATTATTATTTTTTTAGTGTAATGTTTTCATTTATTTTGTTTTTATTATAGCTTTTTATTTACAAGATATATGCATGGGTAATTTTTCAGCATTGACAATTGCAAAACCTTTTGTTCCAACTTTTCCCCTACTTTCCCCCACCCCTTCCCTTAGATGACCAATACATATTAAATATGTTAAAGTATAAATTAAATACAATATATGTATACATGTCCATACAGTTATAAAATTCTTATTTCTAAAATATATAGGAAATCTATTCAAATGTATATTAAAAAAGAGCTATTCTGCAAATGTTAAATTGTCAAAAGTTTTGAATAGGTACTTTATGGAAGAAGAAATACAAACTATAAACAGTCATATTTTTAAATGCTGTGAATGACAGAATAACTAGATAATTAATAACTCTCTAATAATTAGAGAAATACAAATTAAAACAACTCTCAGGTACCATCTCATAGTGGTTATCTCTAGGATTAGAATGTAAGCAGCCTGAAGGCAAGGATAGCCTGTCTTTCTTTGAATCTCCAGCACTTAGCACAGTACTTGTCACATAATAAGTAGTTAATAAACACTTGCTGTTTAATTGAGTAACTGATGCCTACAATGATAAAATCCAATTTGTTGGGCTACCAAATCCAACTAGAAATGTTCTGTTGCTAGCAACACAATGTTTCCAACATACATATTCTCTGTAACTATGAAATAATGCAGAGGAGAAAGTTAAAAGATAACTCTAAGGTTATAATATAAGAGATGATGGGATAAATTTTATTGTTAAAGCACAAGACCAGGAATCATCAGGAAGACTCATCTTCTTGGGTTCAAATTCAGACACTTAATAGCTATGTGAACCCAGACAAGACACTTAATCTTGTTGTTTCAGTTTCCTCATGTTTGAAATAAGATATAGAAGGAAATGGTAAACCACTCTATTATCCTGGTATCTTTGCAAAGAAAACCCCAAATAGGGTCATAAAGAGAAGGACACAACTGATATGACTAAACTACAACAAAGTGACAAAATAGAGTTAAAAGATGAAACAGGTTTAGGGGAGAAAGGAAGTAATATAAGTTTTAGACATACTGAGTTTGAAATTTGGTACAAAGCAACATACATGTAAATCCCTTTTTCATATGATAACCATTCTTATAATTTGAACACGTTCCAGCCTCTAAGTCTTCTACAAACTAAGCATCTCCAATTTACTCAGGCAAATCCTAATTGTATGATTTTGAAAGACCTCCCCATCTTGATTATCCTTCTGTTTTATCCTTCTCTTAATGTGAAACTAGTTGGGCTTCAGGACTGCAGTCTATCTGTGAATCATATATTATTCAATTTAACCTAGCTCTTTCCTATACAGAATTTGATCTCAATTACATGGTATCAATAACAATTATATCTTAAACTGACCATACATTATGTACTAAAAGACAGATATTATTAAATACAGTTATTAGAAATCTTCATCAAAGCTTGCTTACCTGAAGGGAATTACAAGAATCAAACACGTCAATATTTTCTGACGTGAAGTGGCTCATTCAAGAAGATAACTGTATAGAATTTAGAATTTTCTTTATATATTTTATTTACAAATTGAAAGAGAGAAATACAAGAATGTGTTGAAAAATAATTTTTATTCTTGAATATTTTGATGCTAAAGTTTGATATAAGTTTTATTATTAGGATAAAATGGAACATTCTGTTGATCTTATTAAACACATGGATTTAAAAATTGTAGTTAATTTTTTTTTTTTGTTCAAACTCCATTGAAAGAAAAATGTACACCTTCTCTTCATTAAGAAGACATTTGAACTTTCAGTTTGAAAGAGAATCTCCTTAACAGAAAAATGTAAATAATCCCCCAGAGATTTCTGACTCAGACTGGTATTTTCCCTTGCTACATTGTTGTGAGTGAATGGTTATTGTTACAAAGAGAAGTGTGTTGTGGTTACATAGCCTCATAATTAAGAAATACTTACATATTCTTTATTCATACTAGAAGTTATACTATAAAGGTGGTCTTGGACACTTCTTTAGTAACTTGCTAAACCTTGTAGAATTATCTTAATCCTACATGTTATGTCAGCAGTTTCACTCTGCATGTGACAGATGTTTACCCCTGTCATCATTTATGTCCATCTGTCAAGGGAAAATTCAGTCTTTTCATTTTATTCTTGGAACTTGATATAATAACATGAAATTATCTCTACATTAATAAGGAAATATCTACTATGAGTTAAACACTATTTAAAGTTGGTTGTGTCCTATTGTTTTAAACAATCTGTCCTGTTTTTTAAGGTATATTTTTGGACATTAGTGTGACAGGATCATTTTTCTATTTATTCAAAAATTTTTGAGAATGTTTTATTGAAAAAGTAGAAGTTTAAAAAATATTTTCATTTATTTTTGGTCAACTTTTATGGAGACAGAACACAAGAAAAAATTTTCAGTCATTTCTGATAATATGATGGGATATTATGTTTCGTGAGATTTTTATGTAGATATTATAAAAGAATTCTCTCTCTCATGATTCATAAATTTCTATAATCATAAGATCTGGGAATTTTCAAAATTTAAGGACAGGCAATTTTGTATTTGTGTCTTATTCTTGAAAATAATAGTCCTTTATTAAATATTTATTGAAATGGATTGAAGAATTATCCTTGCTCTGTTGGGTGTTTGAACCTGATGTCTTAAACATCAAATAGTGGAAAGTGTTCAAAAGCTCCAGCTGTTTGTGTTTGAATGTATGGCTTACATAGCACCAATGGGTAGACTACATGAAAGGAAGCTGGCAAAACTCCTTGCAACTTGCTAAGTGGATTCCACTCATAATGGGAGTTTTAAAGATGTCAAAATCATATTTTAATGATTTTAGGGTCTATGGGATGCTATATTTCCAAGAAAATGAATAATTTAGGTCATGTTTAGGTTTACTTTAACCACTATAAGAGATGTTTCAGTAGTAATACCGGAAAAAAAAATAGACACACTCAAAATCTATGATTCTAGAAATAGTGTTGCACTTGGCATCAGAAAAATAGATTTGGGTCTCAGTTTACCAATAGTACTAGCTGTATGGCCTTGAATGAATCACAACCTCTTTGAGCCTATATTGTCTAACCTGGAATAGTTATTTTTTAAAATATTTGCTTAAAGGAGTAATCTTGAGGATCTAACTAGATGATGGCATGATTGGTAGAAATGTAAATTGTTCTTAATGGGATTCTTGGTGTTGTTTGCAGTTATTGCTATTAACATTCCTGGTTTTTTCTTATTGTTAGATTGTTATTATTTATACCTTTGTTTAAAACTCACCAACACTTCATTTTTGCACTAAACAGCTGATAATTTTAGATCATCAAATGTTCTATACTATTTGGATAAAGATAGCTTTTCAAATATAAGTGATATTATAAAACAATATTAACCATTTTACCTATTTTCTCAAGTGTCTCAAGATTTCCCTCCTAGATGAAAAAAGATCCAAATTACTGCAAATTTGTATAAATAATAATTTAATATTTGCAAGTCTGGTAGCTAGTAGTTTTCCTTTACATCTCTTCTCTATTTGTAGTTAATATCAAGATAAGATGGATCACATGATCCATTCATATGGTTATAAGATCATTCTAAGAGTGTAATCACCACATGGTCATCTCTTCCTTGCCATAGCATTTCTCCTTCAAAGTGAACAAGTCCATGTTTCCTGGCTCTCATGAGGATACCCACCACCTTGTCAGAAATCCGTACATATCTGTCAAAGAGTTCCCCAAAAGTGACTTGGATTTTGCCATCCCGTCTGTGACGAGCCATTGTTCGGATGACAAAGCATAGATCCATGATTTCCCGATATATGTGTTCTTCTGCTCTTTTGGCCCGTTCAGCAGTTTTTGTTCCCTCTTTAGGACGTCCATAGCCCTCGTCCCCTTTGTGCAGGCGGGTGGACATGGCCAGTTCATGATCAAACTCTTCACTAAAGGGATTCAGCTTTTGGGACTGCACATGCTCATCAGCCCATTTTTGCCATTTTCCCTTCATGCTGTTCACTTGACTGTATTTCCTTTGGGCCTTGCTGCTGAGATTCTCTGCAAACCGATTTGCCCTACAAGTAAGAAAGGAAATAGTTTTAACACTGAGGGATATCAAAGTTATCAAAAGACTCTCCTGTGATGATAACCTTGCTTTATAATACTGATTTCAGAATCACAAGGTAAATGCATTTTTGAATGTTACATGTAAATCTATTTTATAAATGAAATCAATTTTAAAGGTCTCTTTAAGAGACCTGCATAAGGCATTTAATCTCTCTGTGCCTCAGTTTCCTCATGTATGACATGAGGGAGTTGGACTCAGTGCCTCTAATGTCCCTTCTACTTCAAAAATTCATGGTCCATGGAGCAGGTAGGTACTACAATGGTTAGAGCACCAGCCCTGAAGTCAGGAGGACGTAAGTTCATAGTTGGCCTCAGACACTTAACACTTCCTAGCTGTGTTACCCTGGGCAAGTCACTTAACTCCAATTGCCTCAGCAAAAAAAGAAAAAAAAATTAATTATCCTGACCTTTGAGATAAGACCTTTTGCAGTTACAAATGATTTTGTAACTTCCCTCTACTGTATCTGTCAAAAAAATTTTTTTTTAAATATTTAATATTTTTTAATATTGGATTTTCCTAAACCCAGGGCACACACCTGTACAAATATCACTGGTTTGTAGAATTCATGATTATCAATCCTCCAAAGCTTAAACAAATATGAGTGCTGCTCTGGAGGATATTAGAATGTTCACCATAAAACAAAATTATGATACTACCAAAAGCCCTAGAAAATATTAGGCAATACAAAAACTGTGCAAGCAAACCTAGAAAAGATAGAAGTAATTCTCTAAGTTATGTATTTAGTTCTTATTTACTAAATAACAGCAATATTAAATATAGCTTTGGTATTTGTTTCATTTAATGGAATGGCTTAGGTTAATTTGAATGCAAGGGATAGAGTTGTGAGCTGGTGCCAGGAGTTCAAATCTGACCTTAGACACTTATTAACTGTGTAATGTTGGGTAAGTCACTTAGCCCTGTTTGCCTAAGTTCTTCATTTATAAAATAGGCTGGAGGAGAAAATGGCAAGCATTCCAGTATCTTTACCCAGAAAACCTCAAACGTGGTCATGGAAAGTTAGACATGACTAAAAAGAAAACTGAACATGGGTCAATTTATGATTAGTTAATTTTCAGTCATATATAGATGTTAATAAATATTTTTTAAAAAGAATGGACTGTTATTCCATTGATATTTTTATATCATTTGACAATGTAGTGTCAGATAGGAATACCCATATTTTTACCTCTGTCCAAATGAGGATGATAACCACTAGATGGCAGATTTTCACTAAATCTAGTTGAGTTTTTCAAAACCTAAAATCTAGTCCTCTCAATATTATACTTATTTTTCCTTAGTTTAAATTACATTTATAAAATTTGCTATAGACTACATATTTTACAGTATCACAATCAGAATCTCTTAGGATCTGAGGAAAGAAATAGCCTTTCTTCCACTCAATAATAAGAGATTTTTTGGATTTTTTCTTGGTCAGTTAAAAGACTTAATTATTTCCCTTTTACAAACAACAGTATTGTGAATTTTGAGTCCAAATAAAATGGTAAAAGTAACCAGAAAAACTATAAAATATTGAGAATCAGGGAATTTCTTTATATATAGTTCATAATGACTTTTTGAATGTACATAAAAATTTATTTGTTCAGCCATCTAATTTCACAGACTCTTCTAACCAAAACATTTCTAAATTAACTGAACATCATGTATTTAAAGTCTGTTGTGTAAAGAGTTTTGTACTATGGAACTTCTTCAAAAAAAATCTTGAAATTCATATTTTATTCATTCAAGAAACTCTTCCACTCCTTTCTGAAATTTCTTTCCTGTTAATAATGTCAAAATAATTTCATGCTACTAGAGACAAACACATCTATTTTAGTTCAGAATTTTTCATTTAATCTTATGGCTAGCTAAAATTTGTATAGTGTTTTTAAGGTTTGCAAAATGTTTTATAAGTATTATCTCATTTAATCTTCTTTACTATCCAGTGAAGTAAATACTATTATTATTATTCCCATTTTTGTAGATAGGAAAACTGGAGTTAAGAAAGGTTAAAGTGCTTAGTGTCACTTAGTTGCTTAGTGTCAGCACATGAAAAAAAAACAGTTTTATATATTTATATATTAAGAAAAGATTGGTCTTGAAAAAAGGAGGCTGGGATTTATATCCAGATGCTTACTAGTTGTGTGATCCTGGTTGACTCATTTAATTTCTCCTTAACCTTAATGTATTAATTTTTAAAGTGAATCACAAGGTCACAAATATGCTCCCAATCACCCTCATCTTCACCCCACAACTCTTCAGTCAGACAAGAAAGCAAATAAAAATCAAAAGAAACTGTTTAAAAAAAAAAAAAAAGCATCTTTTTTTTTTTTTTTTTAATAGAAAAACAAGTCAGTTCCTTTCCATCTGGATGAACCTCTTCTCATGTACTCCCTTGAATTTTTCTAAGAAAAATTAAGTAGAAGGATAAAAACAGCTCTAGTTAGTGGAAGAGACATTTAAAATTCCAGCAGGAAGGTCTCAAGAACAAGGCATTTATAAAAAGCTAGGGAGGCAAAAAAAAAACAAAAAAAAACTGTGGGAGACAATGGAAAATTGAAGTGTGAAGAAAAAGTTAAGAAGAACTTGGTAGGAGACAGAAGAGTGAAAATTAGATCATAATTTGTTTTTGGTTAGACTTTTAACAGGAAATAAAGTGATAATTTAGATAGCCAGTAGGGACATAGTTAAGCTGGAAAAGTGAGAATCACATTTGGTTAGAAAAGAAATAATGGAAATTTAAAGTGAACAGGATGATGCCAAAATATACTAGAATAAAGCAAATAAGAAAACTGAATTCTCTCTATTCAAGTCTAAATTTTCACTTTTTGAACAGTGTTTCTTTTGGTCTCTACCTGTTTTCTTTAAATTACAATTAACTTCATTTACTTGAGACAAATTTGTTTTTCTCTACAATTTGAGGAAAATCTCAGCCATCCCAAAGCCATTTTTCTCTTGGTTGGATATTTTAAATTTATGAACTCCTTAAATAATCAATATTACTTAGATTTATTTCCACTTATTTGAGAAATGGAGGGGATGGGTCATGGAAGTGAAAGCTTTTTTCAGAGTAGATCTCTTAACATAGTTGGCTCTCTGCTCCTAACTGTAGGCAGTAATCCTGGTTATAAGCACTATATGAGAGTTCCAAAAGGCAATCTTGGAATTTAGATTTCTGAAAAGGCAACCTGGACTGGGCCAGAATTACCTCTGACATTCAGGGGGTGCTGATATAAACTGATTTCTAATACATGTTCTCATTAAGGATAGAGATGAGTGAAGAAGATGGGGAATAGAGAGAGATAAGAAAAGAGATTAAAGGTAATCAATGCTTTTGCATAGATCTCAACAACACAGAAAAAAAAAGAGATGGTAATTGGTTCATACTACTTATAATCTTTAAACCATAGTAGACCTTGTATCAGGGCCAGCTTTATCTTTTCACTGATTATGCTATATAAAATTAATATAAAGAATGGCGGCAAGTCCAGATCTTATACAACTATAGAATATTAGATATGGAAGGAACAGGAGTAGTCAGCCTTTCTAGCTCACTCTACAGATAATGGAACCAAGTCTCAGAGAAGTTAGACTTTATAAAGTTTATACTTTGAGCTATTGGCAACGTTAAGATTAGAATCTATATCCCTAGACCTTCAATCCAATGATCTTTTCACCAATGTATGTATGGTGCCTCCTTATCATAACTATAGATCAAAAGCATCTGAGAATATTATTTGAGTTTAATTATATTTAGGGATTTTTTTAGGGACCCTCTAAACTTATGATTATATTGATAAAAGGAATTGTTATCTACCAAGGCAGATTGGATTCCTGTTTTGTCTTGGATAAGAAGTTCTTAAAAAGTGTATGTATGTGTGTGTGTGTCTGTATCCATCTGGCAGCCTAGTAAAACCTATGGACTGTCTCATAATTATGCTTCAAAATATGAAAAATAAAATACATAATATTACAAAGGAGATGTTAAAATATAAAAACTATATTAAATATGTATGTATATATATGCACTCATAAATTATCAAAAATGAATTTTTAAAGCATAAAGATTCCATGATAAGAATTTCTGTTTTAGAGATTTGCTGAATATGTTGAAAGATGTCTTGTGCAAGTCATACAGCCAGTATGTATTAGCTGCAATACTTGGACCTTGATCTTCCTGTCTTGGGAGTAGTTCTTAATTTACTTCTTAGTATTCTTGCACTTTTCATGCTTCAATAAGAGCTAAAAGTTCATCAATGTGGATACTCTTTCCACTGATACAAATAGCCACCTTTATGCACAAAAATGTTTGTAAGCAATGTAATTTTTGGAGGAGCAAGGAATTGGAAATTGAGGAGATGCCATCAATTATGGACTGGCTAAATAAATTATGATATATGAATGTAATGGAATATTATAATAGCCTTATAAGAAATCATAAGCAGACTATTTCAAAAAAGCTTGGAAAGACTTACTTCTGAGTGAAGTGAGCAAAACCAAGAGAACATTGTACACAGTAACAAGATTATGTAACAATTAACTATGACAGACTTAGCTCTTCTTACCAATGTGGTGATTCAAGACAATTCCAATAGACTTTCTATGGAAAATGCCATCCACAACCAGAGAGAGAATGATGGAGACTGAATGTGTATCAAAGCATACTGTTTTTACCTTTTTTTTGTTTGCCCTTTCTTTCACATGGTTTTCCCTTTTTGTTCTGATTGTTCTTTCACAACATGACTAATATGGAAATATGTTTAAAATGATAATACATATATAACCTACCTCATATTGTTTGAAAACTATCTTTACATGTAATTGGAAAAGTAAAATACTATTGAAAAGGAAAAAACAAATAAAGAAATAGTCAGTCTTGCATGTGTCCCTTAGTAGACAACTTAATGGGTTATTATAGTAGGACTTGCTCTGTGGTTTTACTGTTATAGAGTTCACCTACTTAAATTGTGGGTCAAAATTCCATTTGGAGTCTCATAACTGAATGTCGGGAGTATGAAATTGTGATTCATTATTAGTAAATGCTTGATTTGCATACCTATTTTATATATTTATATACCCATAATCTTGTAAAAATTTCTCTGGTGAAAAGGGGTCACAAGTACAAAAAGTTTAAGAAGCTCTGATATAGAGAACTGCTGGTCAAGCTTCCACTGTAAATGCTGAATTATTTATTCTCTGCAACTTAGCATCAGAGGCACTGAAAAGTTAAGTGACTTATTCAGGGTCACAAAACCATCACATATCAGATCAAAGTAAGCTCTCTAGCCATTAAACAACACTTTCATGGACTATTCGGGCTGGAAAAAAAGTCATCACCTCACTAAAATAATTATTTCCCAACCTCCTGATGATGAGTAAATATCTCTGAGCTCAGGCAAGCTGGTCCTTAGTATGACAGTAGAATTCCTTAATGAGTTTTCAGTGCATTTTAAGCTAAAAGCCCAAATTTGTAGCCTTGCCTTTGACAGTCTGGGCTCATCTCTGTGTCAATGATGAGGGATCAAAGCATACCCTTGAGGGGTTATAGAAATCAAGATTTTCTTTTAAACTTTTAAAAATGTGAAACTTTAGGTATATACATTAAATAAGATGACATATTTTGTTTTTCATGTTTCTTCAGAGTATTAAAATTTTAGTAACATCATATAAATGGTAGTGTGTTTCCCATATTTTGAGCTACTATGAACCCAGAGCCGAAATGTAAAATGGAAGAATTGTATAAAAATAAAAGATATGTTTTTTTTATAAAATTATTTTCATCTGATTCTCTTTTTTTGGGGGGGACAAATATCTAGTATATCCAGGATCTTGTTAAAATTGAGTCCTTTGATTTTGATTTTGATTAACCAAATAGCTTGGATCACAGTTTAGTATAAAGAATGCTAGACTGGGAATTAGAATTTTCCTGAGACACTAATCAATCAACTTATCAACCAATCATTTAATTAGCTAATTAAGTTAAGCCTTTTGCCATAAGTAAATTTTTGAGCCTTGATCCCAATCTCAATTTCATCTACAAAATGGTAATGATACTATCTCCCTCACCTACCGCATAATGTTATGTGAAGAAAACATTATAACTTTGACACACTATGGGAACATGAATCTTTTTTTTTTTTTTTAAGTCCATGAACTTGGTGTAGAGTACCCAGATTGCAATCAGTAAGTCTCTTCTTTGTGAGATCAAAACTGGTTTTGTGTAACCCTGGACTTAATGTGGTTTTCCTTAGTTTCATCATATATAAAATAAGTTGAAGAAGAAAATGACTAACCACACCATTATCTTTGCCAGTAAAACCCCATATGGGGACGCAAAGAGTTGGACACAACTGAAATAAATGAACAACAATAATTATTGAACTAAGTAATTTAACTTCTTTGTACTCCTGGAAACTTTCTAAGACCATAAAGGTACAGAAGAACTCTGAATTGATGGTAAGACAATTTTCTTAGGAATTCCTTAGAACAGTGAAATCACAGATCTATTCCTTCTCTTTATAAACTGAAGAAAATATTTTATTTCTTGAGGGGAAATATTTACACTCACAGGTGGCTTTAGCTTTGCTGAGAATGTGAATTAGAGATTTGGCTCAAAATAGAAAGCTGTAACCCAATACTATGGGCCCTTCTTTACATGTATATGTCTTTAACAGGCAGGTAGATGGTGCAGTGGATAGAGTGCCAGGTCTTGATATAGAAAGCCTCATTTTCCTGAGTTCAAATGTGAACTTTGACACTTATTAGCTTTGTGACTCTAAATAAGTCATTTAACTCTGCCTTAGTTTCCTCATCTATAAAATGAGCTGAAGAAGGAAATGAAAAACCAGAAAATATTTTTGCCAAGAAAACCTCAAATAGGGTTATGAAGAGTTGAGCATAACCAAAACAACTGAACAACCAATAAAATATATGTCTTTACGGGAACCCAGACCAAAAACATCATAATGCTGAGGAAAGAGCAGTAAGTTTGGAGTGAAGAGACCTAGAAATTCAAAGTGATAAAAAGTACAGTAATTTGAAATTGAGTGAATATGGGTTTGAATTACAGGGCTGGCATTTAATATGTGTATGACCTTGAGCAGAGAACTTACCATTTTGGACCTTATTATGAGAGAGTTGGACTAAGGGACTGTCCACCTTTAAATAGATGAGCCTAAGATACTACTTGTATAAAATTGGATAGTTTACAAACCTTCAACTTTATAAAAAAAACACAAGAATATCTAACTCACAAGGTGCTTGTGAGAAAAAGTATTCTCAAAATTTTGGAGTTCTAAACAAATGTGAAATATAATATATGACAATGTAAACTATATATACACATGTATATTATATATTATAAATGCATATATATATAAATCTATGCATGTACTTACATTTCCTCTAAGCCTGTGTTTTATCAATGCAGAGAACTTTCAGCATGAAAATTCCCTGAACTTATAAAACTTAATTGGGCTGAAAAGTATAGGTATCAAGATTTACTGAGTTGAGGACCAAATGACATAATATTTATCAGTATTAATGTATCAACAATAGGAGTCAAACCTTAAAATTTCTGCTTTTAAGGCAAAACTTCTATCTACTAGGCTGTCTCAGTTGCATAATAATACATGCATTTTTAATTCATGAGCCTATTCCAGTACCATTGTCTCATTGAGAAAGGAAGGAAGGAAAAAAAGAAAGAAAAAGAAGAAACAAAGAAAAGAAAGAGATGAGGGAGGAAGGAAGGAAAGAAAAAAGAAAACATAAAAAAGGAAGAAAGAAAAAGAAGGGAAAGAGACAAAGCAAGAGGTAGAAAAAAAAGAAGGGAAGAAAGAAAGAAGGGAGGAGGGAAGGAAGAAAGGAATGGAGGACAGAAGAAAGAAAGGAAGGAAGAAGGGAAAGAAAGAAGGAAGGAAGGAAGGAGGGAAAAGAAAAGGAATATAGCTGTGGACCCAAAGAGTCTCTTTCCAGGGGGAAAAATGTTCATGCAAAGAAAGCAAGAGTTCACTTACTGGGAAGGTGTAGGTCTTTTAATCCTGGCTGCAGTCACATGGTCTCCTTCTTGCTTGTTGCCTTCCTGCTCTAGCCGTTCTTCAGAATCCCCTCCATAGCCGCTGTCCTCAGTATCTATGCTATCACTGCGGCTAGTGGGTTCCTCTTGCTCTATTTCTTTCCAGCCTTTAGTTAGTTCTGACACCAGGTTCAAGCACTTCCTCCTCCTGGTTGGGGAAGTGTGGCTATTCAGGATCTTGTCAATGGGATCCAAGTCTTTTCCTTCCTGCCACGATTCAGAGTTGGTCCCATCATTCTCATACCTGTTGCTGAGAAGACTAATGTCCCGTCCTCGTTCATAGACTTTGTTGACCACTGTTTTGGTTACTTCCTTTCTTTTAATGTGGGTCTCCTCAGATTCATCATGAGCAAGGTTGTTTAGACTCTCCCTATCTCTGTTTGAAAATGGCTTTGCCAATGGGTACCTCTGACTTCCCCCTATGCCTTGTTCGTGGAGGGGCTCTAGTGGTTTTATATTTTGGTTCTCTTTGGGTGACTCACTTGTCTCCTTAGCTCCTCCAGGCAGCCACCCTGAAGGTTCTTGGGCTTGCTTCTCACTATTCTCATTGGCCCATTGCTGCCAGCCTCGAGCTAAGCTAATAACTAAAGAGGCTGTCCGGATCTTCTTTATTGCTCTTTGAGCTGGCTTCTCCTTTAACTTTTCTTCTGGGGCCATGCTGTTCTCTCCTATCTTAGTCCTGTCAATTGCCTTGAGTGAATGATATTGAGCACATTAGTATGGGTGGGATTTAAATAGAAGCAGGGTGTGTGGGGTGGGAAGGAGGATCTGGTGACGATGGAAACTATGTCAAGCATTTCTCTCCAAGTTACAGTGGATTAGCTGTGACAGGTTCTTTTTTTAAAACACCCTGACTTGCATTTCATCCTAGCAGGTGGATATTACAGATGGTGAATACTGGTGACATAGAAGTGCTAAGGGCCTTAGTGGAAATTATGAGATCTGATAATCTCTTCTTCATGTGCTCTTTGACTTTGCACTTACTCAGTAATAAATTATAATTTCCTTTTCCTTAGATCTTGCTATATTAGTATTAGAAGATTACCTTTTAGTATAATTATACAATAAAATCTATTATTTTCTTTTGTTTTCAGCCTTTTGAGAAGTGCTATAGAATTTATGAATCAGGATAATAAGGTAGGAATGAGCTTTAGAGATCATCCCATCTTATCCTTGAATTTAACATGAGGAAACTAAGGGCCAGCAAGTTGTGGTCACACAGGTGATATGTATTAGAAGGAAGGGTTTTTTTGGTTCAAGCATCCTGTGTTAGAGATAGAACTCAAGCCTCCTGTCATTTCTCCTTTTCCTAATGATTTCAGTTTAACATAATAATGTTTCTAAATTATTTCAGTTACATAATAGAATGGTGAGAATTCTGGCTACATGTTTTAGCCTTCCTGAATTCCTGAACTACTAATATGAATCTTTTAAAAAGTCTTATGTAAGAGTTCTTTGATTGAATCAAGGAAATACAGATGAGTTCACTCACGAAAGAGAACTGTTTATATCTGTATCTTATATTTTCAGCGTTATACCCTCTCTTCACCTAGTTTTATGAGGGAGAAGCTTTCATTTCACTTCTTGAAGAGAATGATCTGGGAAAAAATGATATTTCTGCTATCAAGAAATCATCAGGCATTAATTAAGTGCCTGGTATGTGTCAGGAAGTAAGCTAGTTCTTAAGACCCAATAAAAAAAATGAAAAACTCCTTTCTATTAAGGTTTTGAATTCTAATGAGAAAGATAATATATGCACATATAACAGGTATGATGGATGGCTATGAATGATATGTTACATAATCACACTTCTCACCTTGACTATGTAAATATCTACGTAACTCTGTTTCACTCATTCTAGTTTGGTTTCACATCAGTAATATAGGTTCCTAAAAAAAGACAACCAAGAGGTGATTCAATAGGTTTCTCCCAAAGGGAATATATTTTCCCTAATCACCATGTTAGCTCTTGAACCCCCATCAGTATATTTCTATTTACATAGTGAACAACTCACAATATTGACATTTCTAGATTTTAAATATTACTTAATAGTAAATGAAAAATATAACAATAATATTATAGTTACTCATATATTAAAACACATGTGTAAATAAATAAATAATCACAATCTATATATAAACCTGGTTCACATTTCCACCAATGCACTCAGTTTCTGGGAGAAAAGTGAAAATGTACTTATAAAAATCTGCCAGCACATGGAATGAGGAAAAGTAATGTTCTTAGGATTACTATGAATCTCAGTGTCCTTTTCCTGTCTCAGAAACTATCTAGAAAAAAGTTTTGAAGAATGGAGTTTATGTTCTGAATAGATGCTTTCACTACTAAACTGATGCCTTACTGGTCATAACATCTTAGACAAATGAATTGATCTGAGAATGACTTCGGTGATTCTCTACTCTCAATTTACTCCTCTGCTTGTGTGGACATGCCCTCAATAATGAATATAATAGTTATCACTGATCAGCTGATGCAACTCTGAAACCCAGCTTTTTACCTCTTTCTCTCTTCTCTTATCTTTCTAGCTTTAGACTTTCTAGCTTTAGAATGAGTCTTCTCAACAAATGGTCTCAACTTATTTTATCATTAGTAACCAAATTCTTATCTTACCTATATGTAAATAAATTATATTTGTTCCCAAATCATAGAATAGTTTTGGACTCTTAATCTCTTCAATTTACTATATATAGCTTGTTACATTAAAAATTTGACAACTTATCTTACAATTTTGGGTCGATAACTACTTTAGTAATTCTCTTAGAACTTTGAGCAAACAACTCAGCTTCAAATGTTAAAGTGATAATAAATTACACAAATATTTACAAAATAAGCAAAAAAGAGGCTTTAAGAAAGGGAAAATACAAAAAGCTATGGAGATCAAGAAAGAATTTATTGAGAAAGCAGTACTTGAGCTGATTCTTAAGAAAAGTAAGGGATTTAAAGAGGTAGACATAAAAAGGGACTTCATTCTAGGCAAGATGGGCCACCAGTGGCCTAGAGACTGAAGATGAAGTGTGTGAAAACTAGCAAAAAGGAGAGAATTTGACTGAATTTTGAAGAAATTGATGATTGTGATGAAGATGAAATAAGAATCAAATTATAATGATAAAATTAACTAGAAAAATGAGTCAGTGAGGCTTGATGCATAGGCAAGCTAGAGGGTTTAGATTCTACCTCTGGTACTTATCAGATATACAACCTGGGCAAATCATCTAAACTCTCTAGACTTAAGTTTCCTCATCTATAGAAATGAGGGCATTGAATTATGTGGCCCCATTCTAGCTATAAATCTACGATCCTATGCCAAATGCTTTTTACATGAAAAGCACTTCCAGTTTAGTTATTTGCAGCTGACAGAAAAATCTCTCAGGATCTGAATGATTTGACAGCATAAACCAAATAAAATCACTTTTTTTCCTTCTATTTCCTTCCTCATCTAATAACGCTGACAAACTATTGAGAGTACTGATTGAAAACCAGGCCAGACTGATTGGACTATAAAAGATAACAGGGTGGGTAGTTACCTGTGACTGTGACATAGTTATTTTACAAAGATTAGCTGACATTTCTAATCCTCATAATGACTTCAATTTACCCTCTCGGATTAAAACAATTGTAGCTCCAGTACTTTCCTGTTTCTCTTTTCTGATCACATTAAGTGAGTAGTACCAGTGCAAGTTTCTTTTGATTATCATGAGGAGATTCTATAGCAAGAACTTTTAAACATTGAAATACTGAGGGTCTTAATCCATGATATAAAATTTTTAGCATTCCTACATGGAATATAAATATATTTCAGAGTAGTCTGTATCTATTATTTATTCTCATCCTACTTGGCAGATCATGAAAATAAAAGCTGGCATTGGATAGGGTAAAGGAAAAAGGTGAAGAATGGTAACAATATAGTCAGAGATGGCTCAAAAGTTTAGTTCAGGATCAAATTAATTCTAACTTTATGTAACAACCTCCTACAATAATCAGCTTATTTTAAGCATATGAGTAACATTTTACCAAAAGTTCACATGGATCTTTCTTTTATGTCTTTTGGAAGTTAGATAAAAAGTTATGAGTTAAATTATAATTATTACAAATATACCAGTTAAGAAGATTCCTAATATTTAAGCAGAAGTTGAGCTCTATGCCTAAATTTATATTTAAGTCCATCTCTAGTTTATTCCTGACCTCTTTCTAATTGATGCAAAATTCAGGTTACGAAAAATATTTGGGTAATGAAACAATAGATTACATTAGCATATTCATGGATAGATAGATGAGTCTTTAGTATGGAATTAGTTTTATACTATACTATAGTAGCGTATTAGATCTTTATCTAGTATAGTATACAAATTTATTAGTACAGAACCAAGTCTCTAAGACAGTAGTATACATGTCTCGTTCATACTTGATTCTCATTGACTGACAATCAAGATGTGTTCTTACCTAACAAAGTATGCTACTTTTAAATGGACAGGGCTTCTTAAATTTTTTCCACTCCCAACTCATTTTCTCCTGAGAGTTTTAATCAACCTTGGGTATATAAATATACAAGATAGATAAACAAATAATCATAATTTTGTGATCCTTACAGATAGTTACATGATTCCATACAGGATCGGAACCCATAATTTAAGGAGGAAAAATTTATTTTATATATATCTATACCTATACATAGTAATTATATTTAATAATAATCAATGGAGCTCCACCCTTATGTTTAGAAAAATTTTTTGGTTTATTCTTTATTTTGCTTTTTTTTTTTATAAAATAGTCTAGCTTTGAGTAATTTCTTATGTAATTCTCAGATATGTATATCTAGTTCTAGTCTCTTTTTTGAGTTCTAGTTTCACAGTGACAAAGTCCCATTGCACATTTCAAATTGGATATACCATATGTATTTTAACTCAAGATTTTCATGGGCAAACTCCATCCTTCTTCCAAACTGTCTTATTTCTGTTGAGAGCATAGCCATCTTCTAATTATCCAGGTGAATAATCTTGTCATCCTGTACTCTTCATTTTCAACCTATATTTTACAGTAGCTAAATCTTCTAGATATCAGTTAAATAGAACAGTAGCGAGATGCATCACGATAAATTGAATTTAAATTCTGCCTTAGACATTTGCTTATTATGTGACTCTGGGCAAGTTATAACTTCTCCCAGTCTCAAATTCCTCAACTGTAAAATAGGATCATTAATAGTACCTATTTCACAGGGCTGTTGTGAGGATCAAATGCGATAACATAAGCAAAGTGCCTGCAAGTCTTAAAGGACTACAAATCCTAATAATTATTATTGTTACTTCCCAGCATTTTTCATATCTATTTCTTTTTTCTCCATCCACATAGCTACCATTAGGTACCCATAAGGCTACTAATTGATTTCTCTACTTCAGGTCTTTCCTGTCTCTATTTCATTCTCCACATAGATACCAAAATGATTTTCCTAAAATGTAAAACTGACCATCTTGTTTTTTTCATTAGTAGAATCTAATGGCTTGTTCTTTCTGTGGGACTGAACAAAATTCTTCCATTGGGCATTTCTTTCATGTCTTGGCTCCAACATATCTTCTCAGTATTAGCATACATTCACAATCATTTATTGTTTGATTATTATATTGTATGAAAATTGTTATAATATCACATGCCAATCATCATGTAAAATACCTTTTATTATTAATAATAAAACAATTAGCATTAATATAATATATTATTATGCTATTAAACATTGTCATATCATATATATATATGTATATATATATATATTACAGCTAGGTAATACAGTGCATAGAGTCATGCATCTGGAGTTAGGAAGATCTGAGTTAAAATTTGGTTTCAGACATTAGTTGTGTGACTAAACAAATTACTTAATCTTTGCTTCATTTTCCTGCTGGGTCAAAGTGCCTTCTAATATTGAAGGGATGACATGAAATAGAGATTAGATTTCTTTTATTTGGTTGAAGAGATCAGTACCAGGAGTAATAAGTGGAAATTGCAAAGGGACAAATTTAGACCTGATGTTAGGAAAAATTCCCTAACAAATTAGAGTTATCCAAAAGTAGAATGGACTGCCTTAGAGGTGGGGGTGGGGTTCCCCTTATTGGAAGTCTTCAAGTAGATGATGAATGACTATTAATCATAAAACATATTCTTGCTCAAATAAAAGCTGGACTACCTAGACAAGGAGGTCCCTTCTTAGTTTGTGATTTTGCCATTATCTGATTTTTGCATCTTTTACTCTCTGAAGCTTTCTTTATGCTCCCATATCTACATTTAAAATTATCTAGATGGGGACAGAGAACTAGTTTCAAGTTTTATTTACTCAATTATTCCTCTAAGATTTTTAATTGACTTTAGTTTCAATATCATGTTACACTCCAACTTTGCCTTCTTTATATTATTCTTTTTAAATTTAAAACAATTTTGGATTTAAAAAAATCTTCCCCTTTATATTCTCAAGATATGCCTGTCGATTTTCTGATAGACAGCTTTGTCCCAACTAGAAACTTTGAAGAAATGAGTTCATTGCGGTTACCACATGCAGCAATTTGGACCAGGAAGTTGTCAGCTTGTCACATTAATATTTCATTTAAAAGGGAATCATTTATCTTTCCCTTTATGCTTGAACTTTCCACATATAGCCAAAGGAACTGCTCAAGGATTTCAGGGATTTTGAATCACTAGCTTTTCTTTCAAAAACTCTTGAAGGTAGCTGGTAGGCAACTGGAAATCCACTTTTAGGAAGACAAATAGGCTTAAGACACTAGCAGGGGGTCTGAGCTATGTTAATTTCAGGGAGCCTTGTCAGGTTTATCTTCAGATTTTTTTCCCCTCTAAAGATTAGTGATTGCTGTAAGAGTCAGAGAGAGCCATGTGGCAAGGTATCTTCATTTAACATCTGTCAGTCATCTCAAATGACTTGTACCTCACAGGGAGAAGGGGAAGGCTGTCATGGAGCTAAATTTAAATTGTGAGGTTCTGAGCAGCATTTTAAAAGAAGGCAGATAGCAGCACTCTGTCTTGGAGAGATTACTGCTGCAGAATTTTTTTTTTTTGAATTTTTGACTTTTTTTGTGAATAACAAAAGGCCTAAAATAATGCTTTTTTACCATATAGTTAAGGAAGGGTCCCACTTTATTGGTGAAATATCTTATTGTGGATTTTTAAAGAAATTAAAAATCTCATTTAGTAGAAATATTTAATTCATCAAGTAAAAATTTTATTTCTCAAAGCAAACTCATCACCATAAAGTAGCAGCACATAGGGGAGAATAAGATTGTCTCACTAGTCAGAAAGATCTGGCTTGAGTTTTATTTGATATATAATAGCTATATGAACACAGACAAGTCACTTCACTTCTCAGTGTCCCCAGGAAGTTCTCTAAGACTATACGGTGTAGAACAGTGTGACCAATACTGAAGCAATTTTGTATTCTGATAAAATAACATCTGTACTCTCTCCCTACCTCTTTATCGCACCCCCACCCATATAATACACTGAGACTTTCATCATTTTGTTAGTAGTGTGGAAATAAGGTTTCTTCTGTGTTCCTTTCTTGATCCTTCATCCCTTCCCACTGTGCACTTTGGATTCATATATTCTATTAACAAATGGAATATTTCCCATCTTCCCAGAAATTACCTTTTACATTATGTCTTATTACATAATGTTGCATTTTATATTCATAGAGTTAAAGTTTTAAAACTGAAAAGAATCTAAGAAATCAGTCTGACTTTCTGATTTTTACTGGCAAGGAAGCATAACCATAGTAGTCCTGTTACTTGATGCACATTACATTAAGTAGTCAATGGCTAATAAGTTGTTTCCCTGCAAAAAGAACAGGGGTAAACCGGTGAACTCCTAGCTTGACCAGATTCTAGGTCACTTCTGGTAAATTACATTAATTCTCACTTAGTGTTGAAAGCCATAGTGCTTTGGGATAATGCATAATCCCTTGGTCCCTATGGCAGTAGCAGGGAAAGGGGATACCAAAGAATACCAGAAAAGATTGGCTACTGAGCCAATTAGAGTCACTATTGTCCAGTCATGGATTTGATCTTCATGTTCCCATTTGGGATTTTCTTGGCCAAAATGATGGTTTGTCTTTTTTTTTTTTTTTTCCTCCAGCTCATTTTACAGATAAGGAAACGAGATTAAATAATTTGCCCAGGTAACTCAGCTAGTAAGTGCCTGAGGTCAGATTTGAATTTAGGAAGATGAGTCTTCAACCTTGACACTATCTTCTGTGCTACCTAGTTGCCCTACAAGTAGAGCTGACTATCAGTAATAGTAATAATAATAGTCAGCATGTATATAATATTTTAAGGTGTTAGAGCACTTTACAAATATAACATTTTGTCAGCAATGGTGGGAGGGAAATCTCATTATTCTCTTTTTTTTACAAGTGAGGGAGCTGAAGTAGATAAAGGTAACGGATAATAAGTGTCTGAGGCAGGATTTGAACTAGGTCTTTTTAACTCTTCATCTAGCATTCTAATCACTGTGCCACTTCACTGCTTCAGGTAAGTTTAAGAGGAGAGACAATTTCTGTTCTTACTCTTTTCTTCTCTCTAACACATGTGACACATGTATAACATCTATCTGTTTGCTTACCATATCAGGGAAGGTAGAGGAGAAAGAAGGGATAAAATTTGGAACTCAAAACTTAAAACAAACTTAAAAATTATTTTAACATGTAATTAGGAAATATATATATATATATATTATTATTATGAGCAAATCTAGATTTCTTCTTCCCTTTCCTCATTCTGGTAGGAAGGGTAACTAGCTATACATAGCAGCAAGACTATGTGCTTGTGCTTGACTAGATGAGTCCCAATCAAGATTTCCAGGACATGGTTTCTTTTACTTTATGCTTCTTTCCTTATGGTAGGTGACTAAACAGTAATCCTAGAATAGATTTTTCCAGTGTGAGAAATAAACTCGTGAGCTGAAGAGTTTGGAAGCCTCTGTCTGGGTCCCCTAGTCAGAGATAGCTACCCTATAGGAGTTGCTCCTTATAACTTCTATACTAGTTTTCAGAGGATGAGAAGACCTAGCCTTGGCTGGCCAGAGTTATTCACACAGTTCAGAGCAGGTGAAGATGTGATGCTTATTCAGCAGTCCTATTAAGTGTTCCATGTTTTAATTGTTTTAAATGTTTGCTTTCTGGGGGAACATAATAAGAATTATAGGTTACTATATCTATTTAACATATAATCTTTTATATCTTAATCATTTCTGTTGTTTAGAGAAATAATGATTGCCTAATCCTAATGTACCCTATTCATTGATTAGTTTTGTTTCCTTTTGGAGATCCTGGAGAGGAGCCAAACCTAAGCTTTAAGGGATTTTCCCTAGAGATAATGAGAAAAATAGCCTAATCCTTCTCTTTAAAAGTCAGACTCCCCTAGAATTCAACTCAGATCCACAAATTATAGATTCAGAGATAGGAGCCTTTTTAGTGTGAAAGAATTAGTGCTCAACCCTATTCCACCTCCCAGGACCAGTCTATTATTACAAATATGTATTACAAAAATACAAATATATCTCAGCTGTGATCCTAAGAAGCTATAGCATCCCCAATGGTAAATTTCTGATAAATTGTCTCAGCAGATGAGCTAAACCAGATTGAGAGTTAGTTGACAGGCCTGCCTACCCCAAACATATGAAGTTTTCTTGGTATAATGGATGGACAACAATTTGTTTCAAACAATTATGAAGGTGGGAGATGTAGGATCTGTGGAACACTTAAAATTTGGTAAGACATCAAAGATGCCAAAGTCAACCACTGCATTGCAGGCCATTGTCAGTCACTCAGTCTTTGGTTTGTCTTACTGTTGTATTCTGATGACTCTGCAAGAGGGAAATGAGGCTGAGAATTTGTAAAACTGCCTTATTAAATTTTACTACACTAAATTCCATAATGCTATATAGTATAATACTGTACTAAATTTTATTATACTGAATCCTATAATGCTATAATATGATACTAAATTTTACTATTCTAAATTCTATAATACTAAACAGTATATTATACTAAATTTTACTATAATGAATTCTATAACACTACAATAATTTTACTGTATTAAATTCTATACTATCTAGTATAATAAATACTATACTAAATTTTACTTTACTAAATTCAATTTACTCACAAATGAAAACATCACTCATTCATGATGTCATTGGTCTTCTTTGAAAATGAAGGACCACTACCACCATTATTACTACCACCACCAAACAACAACAACACCCACATGGTCTTTGAAGGCAATGATTATTTTGTTTCAGTCTTTGGTTCCCAATTCTCTAGCACAATGCCTTGCACAAAGCTAACAGATGTTTAGTAGGTGCTACTATTACCCTCATTTTAGAGATGAAAAAACTAAGGCTGAGGGAGATTAAAGAGTTTACCCCCAGGATCACCTCTCTACTCATCATCTGAGATTAAATTTGAATTTGGGGCTTCTTGACTCCAAGGCCAGTGTTCTTTCTATTGTGCCACTCAGCCTTGCTTGCTTCAGATAAATGGCTGGTCTACATTAGTGGAAGGACTACTTATACATATGCTGATAAAATCATAATTTGGACCCTTGAAAAATCATAAATGCAACTAAAATGCAGGTATGTTGACTCTGATATAGGTTTTACTCACTTTGCATATTCCCTGATATAAAGCAAAAGTTCATTTAAAAGATTTACTCTGTTATGTAGACATTTCCCAAAGCATCCCTTCTTTGATTCTTTTTCTTGTGTTTTACTTGAGAAGGGCTCTGTCCATCAAGAAACCATCATTTTTTTTTTTTTTTCCCTCAGTGGCTGAAACTATTTCCTGACTATAGACAAATATTACTCCTGATATAGGTAGAAGTAATATGTAGACAATAGTCATTCTCTAAGCATTTAAAAAGACAGTCAAGAGGGCACTTATAATGACAATAAAAATTAGGATGGGAAACTAATTCTAGTCTTTCTTTTGTCAGGTCTGAGTTTCAGCAAGACACTTCATATGCCTATAGCAGCCCACTGGCCACATCTTTCTGAATGTCCCTGTCCATCTTTGTCAATAACGTCCTCCATTAGTCTTTCTCTTGGGTTGACCTTGCATATTATATTTTAAAATGTGGTTCAGAAACATTTAATTAAATTGCCCTTTTGAAACACCTAGAGTTGGGGGCCAGAGTTGGTGTCGGTTTTTTGTTTTCAAACTTGATGTGGATTCATGAGAGTTTTCTCCCATTATGCCAAAGGTATTCATATTTGGTGCTTTACAAATAGTTCACAAACATGGTCCCCTTACAATGGAACTATCATAAATCATCCTTGGTAAATGGAGCCAAATCCCCACAACCTTACCTTCCCCCCTCAGCAACCTTTTCTAAGCCATTAAATAGTGTGATAAAGAAGCAGTTTTATCTCCCATGGTCCATGCTTTAACTCCTCATTCCTTTATCAACTAAAATAGCTTAAGCTTTGTTGTCAATGCAAATGGGTTTATTCTCATCTCAGCCATGCTGAGGAAGCAAGTATCAGTATATTGAAAACTCTCTGTTCCTGTATTTGCATTTCAGGGGGGATGATCAGGCATATATTTTTCATCCATTCAAAAGCAATTGGCTTTGCTTTTGAAAAGGGAAAAAAAATGGAAATATTGTTTTAGGAATTATTTCAGGGCCTGGGTCTTTGTGTGTACCATGCCAAAGGAACTAGCTGAAAAACGAGAAATATAACCATACCGGAAATTTGCTATCACAAAGAACAATAATGTTGCATGGCTGAATTTGACTGACCCTCCTTTACCTTTTCCAACCTGAATGTGGTCAGCTTGACCTGTGAGTGTAGTAGATATAACATGAGGTTTGGATGGAATATATTGGAAAAAATTGCATATGAGAAAATGATACTTTGAAAATCTTTAAGAAATCCTAGATGGTAAAGTCTGGGAGGTCAGGAATTTCCTTATCATGTTGAATATGTATGTATAAATATATTCATAATATTTATTATGTGAAATATGTAACTATAATATCAATAATATACAAATATAAACATATATATATATATATATATATAGTAAACCACCTTATATTAGATAATGTGCAGTCTTGATAGAGGACATTAACATTCTGTTTTTTTCAGGAAGTTTTGATTAATGTTTTGTTGATTCTTTTTTTTGATATGATTGTCATATCTCAATAATTCTTCCTCCAATGAAACCTCTCCTGATATAATAAAAAAAAACTGTTAAGTGTAACAAATGAGCACAGTGACTGTGTCAGTCAACAGAAACTTCATTCTATCTTTCATATTCTGTTCTCTCTATCAAGAAGAGGATGCTTTGTTTTCAGTTTTCTAGATTAATATTAACCACTGTATTTAATTAGAATTCAAATGTAGTTGTATATTTTCCTTTATATTTTTGTGGCTATTTTGGCTACTCTTCTCTTCATCAGTTCATACAAGTCTTCCCATATTTCTCTGGATTCTTCAAAATTATTGTTTCTCACAGCAAAACAATATACCTTTAGATTCATATGCTGAAATTTATTTAGCCATTTCCCATTTGATGTATATTTGCTGTTTCCAGTGTTTTGTTTTATTTTGTATGCTATAATAAAATGTACTTCTGTGACTATCCTTCAAGAAGTTTTGTCCTATGTAATGAGACAAACCAAACCTCCATGGAATTTATATAATTAAATGCAGTCAAGACAATATCTGATTTAAAAACTTGTGAGTGTATTTTCATTAATTTGGACCTACATGTGAAACCAAAACTTTCCATTGCTCTTAGTAATTGAAAGTATTCTTTTCTGACTTGGAGAGTGTATGTCAGTTTTAGAGATAATCAATTGACTGAAAAATAACAGAACTTTACAACCTTGTTCATTTAAAGTCTTTATAAAAATTTTTCCAAAATTACATGTTTAATTTTTCCACATCTTACCTTTTATTGTTGTAATCCTTAATAATACTGAAAACAAATTCAAATTTCTAATTTCTTACTCTTAGACAAAAAAGTATTCTGAAGCTCTATTTTGTAATAGGTTCACAGCCAGGAAACCTTTTAATTTTCTGATGATCAGTAAGGAGGAAGTCTGACATTTACTAACATGTATCCTAGATTTTAATCCTGGATTTCAATGCTTTAGAAACAAAATAGGTAGAATCTTAGGGATTAATATTCTATAAGGGGAATCAGCCAAAAAGGGATGGTAAGGATGAAATTCTAGAGAAACAAAGAGAAAAATAATCACGATGAGGAAACACACAAAGGCTACCTTAGAACTTGATATGGACACCCAAGAATAACCCACTCATTTCATGAAGATGCTTTTTAGTATTATTTTATTTTTAAAAAATGAAATTTTCATTATCTCAACTTTTTGCCAAATTTCTCGTAAAACTTTAGAATTTATTAATTTAGGGAGTTGTTAGTAAACATTTAGAAAGGAAAATAGTTGTCACAAAGAAATACATAGTTTCATTAAACAAAGGTGATTCCTTACCTGAACTAATGTGGAGTACAAAAATCAGACTCAGGAAACTGATGTGCACAAAGACTACATTTATTACAAGAGCCTTCTGAATTCATTAAATTCATGATCCAAATTGTTCTAGATGAATAGTTGATGATCTTTACTTTGTTTCTTTTGGTAGAAATACTGTGGTATGTATCTTGGCAGGTACAGTTATGTCAGGCACTATTGGTTAGCAGAAGGAGCTTTGGAGAGGACATAGATCTAGAAATTATTGTTGTATAAAAAAGAAAAAAGCATCTGTTAAAAAAATCAATTAAGTAAAACAGGTCATGCTAGAAAATACTTATCTCATTTTTATAATTAATAGGGCTATCCATACTGGTAAACTAGGGAAAAACCTTAGAAATTCAGAAAATCAGTTGGCCAATATCTTCATATAATTCTTATGTAAAACATGGAGAGGTGGGGATTGGGTAACAGTATAATGGATTAGATTCAAAACTGGTCACATGGTTTGATGTCAACAGTGGAGTGCCTTGGGGTTTTTTGATGGACCTTGTCCTTATTGCTTTAAATAAAGGTCTAGGTGAAATTTTTTCCCAAAAAGCACAAAATTGAGAGAGAGTGATAGAGACATAGAAATATGTTAGATTAAAAAATTAAATTTGACAAGCAAAATTATTGGGCCAAATCTAAGGAGATGAAATTTAATAAGGACAAATTATATTTGGGTTCAAAAAATCAACTTCATTATTACATGATGTGACAGCAGTTAATGTGCAAAAAATATAGGGATTTAATGAAATAATTACAGTAAGCATTCCTTTTGTGATTTTAAAGTTTGCAAAATATGTTTATATATATACATATGTACATATATATATGTAAATATCATTTGACCTTCATTATGACACTGTGAGATAAATGCCATAATTATCCTTGTTTTACAGATGAGGAACTGTGGTTTAGGGAGATCAAATGATTTGCCTATTAAACTATTAAATATTATATAAAATAAAGCTATTAAATATTATAAGCATAATTTGAATTCAAGTTATTCTGACTCCAGATTTAACATTTTAACTATTATACTATGTAGCTGTTATGATATATTGAAATATAAATCAGCAGTGTGACATAGCAAATGATAAAGTCTAATATAATTTTGGGCTACATTTGAGAGGTAGATTGAGAGTTCCATAACTCTGGAAGTGATGATTCTATTGTACTTTGGCATGAAGAGAACTTATCAGAGGTATTGTTCTTAACTCTGGGTATTAATTTTAGTAAGATGAAAATGTAGAATGTCCACTAAAGAATGACCAAAATTTTAAAAGACTTAGAAATGACATCATATGAGGGTTGATTGAAACAACTACGCATGTTTCAACTGAAGATAAGAGGATTTGTTTGGGGATGGGGATTAGAAGGAAGAGCATATGTTAGCCTTTGATTGATTTTAAATAAAATATTGGATGAATATTGTGGGATAAGTTGTAGAGGGAGATTCTTTTTATAGGCATTGTACATTTTAAAATAGCCTCTGAGGCTCCAGTCTTGACATTTTGAAACTCTGTGATCCTTTCTTATTTACATTTTCAAACTTCTCAGTGCTAGGTTCTGGTTGAGATGATGTATGTAAAAAGATTTGACAATCTAAAAGTTCTACATATGTTAGATTCTACTAAGACAATGCTTCCTACAGACAAAGTGGTCAAGGAATAATTGGGATGAATTTAAAAACAATTAATTGCAAGTACTAAGATAGGATACAAAAATAATACATATTCTAGTTTTATGTGAAGACTTCAGAAGACTAAGCATTATCATTTCCTCTTCATAAGACCAGTGAGGTCAGCAAAGTAGTGTATAGAAGAAAAACTTAGAGGTATAATGAATTGCCTCAGGAGCATGGTAAGTGTTTCATCTAAAATCAGCCCCTTTGTTGACCAGATTTATACTCTCTCATGCAGTATAATGAAACTACTTTTTTCTAAAAATATTTGTCAGTAACCTATTGAAAAAAATTAAGAGAAAAAATCGACAAGTGATCTTAATATCTGTTGGTAAACCTTTTGCTGAACAGAAAACAGAGATTGAAAAAAGAAGCCATAGATACTTTAAAATGCCCTTGGAGAAGGGCAGGAATATTTTCAGGATGACTTCTTAGAGGATGCCAGAGATAAGTGACATAGCTACAAGCTTTTTAGTCAATGATGAAATTGGCCACAAACACACATGAATGACATTGCCTATTGGTTCTTTGGAAAATAAACAAAGACAAGTAATGCTAAATAAATCCTATGATGCATTGGAATAGGAGTGGCCTGACAGGGAGTCAACTTGCCAATTCACCAGAATGGTTTGGACTTCTCTGCTTCTGTACTAGTATGTCTCACACTAATGATTACAGCAACACTTCATATAGTAAAGTTAAGATCTACCTTAAACTTCTCATGTGATGGAATGGCTTTCATTTCAAAGCTGAAATTTCTCAGGAGAGGAAGCTGAGGGCTCAACGAACACTACTGTGTTACATAATAGTCAATAAACTCTCAAGGAGCTAGGAGGTTGGATTGCCTTAAGGAGATTGCAGTTTCTTTAATCATCCCCAACTTTTTTTTGTGTGAAAAAAGGCATCCTATTTTAATACCAATATTCTTCCAGTGTTATATAGCTGCAAATCATGGAACACTAAAGCTTCTGAAGAATTAAAAATATGGATCACATAGAGGTTGAAGGAAGGGGAAATGGAAGATCTAAGCAGGCTGCCACCTATCATAAATAAGGAATTTGGAAGAAAAATTGGTATAAAATATCATTGGCAACTGTATGACTAAAAAAGAATATAGGCAGTTTACAAAAGAGGAGGACATAGCAATTGACAGACTGAGTGACTCCATTATTATTCTCATTATGTCAAGACAAAGTAGGGAAGGCATCCAGTCAGTTTAGTGGACTCTGTAGTGAATTTATAAGAGGACAAGGCTGAGAATGATTCAATATGGACAAGATCAGTGCATTGTGATATGTATCACTGAAGAAGACAACCAGATTGGTGAGATCATGGAATCATTGGGTATTTTAATATCCAGAATTCTAATAACTCATTCATATAATACTTTATGATTTACAAAGATCCCTTGATATCTTTCCACTTGTCTTTTTCCCTATCTGAGGCAATTAAGTGGTGTAGTAGATAAAGAACTGAACATAAAAGTCAGAGATCTAAGTTTAGATTTGGTTTGAGACATTTACTAGGTGTCAATTTATGCAAATCACTTAACTTCTGTCTTCCTCAGTTTCTTCAACTGTAAGATGTGGATGATAATAGCATGTCCAAAGATTATTGTGAAGCTCAAGTGAGATAATATAGTACAATGCCTGACACTGAATAGGAATCTAATAATATTTTTTCTTTCCTAACTATCCCCTAATTTTATTTAACTTTTTTCCTTTCTTTGTCTTTAGATTTTTAGTCATTAATTCTATATTTTGCACAACCTCTCATTCCGCTTTGGAGGCTGAGTAATGCAGTGGCAAAAATATGGGATTTAGAATAAAATTTTATAGAATTGAATCCTAACTTTACTTATCTGTGTGATCTTGGGTAAGACCTTTACCTACATGGTCCTTAGTTTCATCACAAGGAAAATGAAAGGGTTAGATTAATGACCTTTAGGGTCTTGTTCAGCCCTGAGATTCCATATTTCCATACTAGTGACCCATTTCTGTAAGTTTTTTGATCTATCATCCAGTATACACACACACTGGATATCTCTATCTATCTATCCATCCATCCATCTCTCTGTCTCTCTATCTTTCTCTCTATATAAAATACTGTCAACTTATGCCAAATTTAATTTTTATGTACATACCTTTTAATTGTCTTTTAATGAAACAGCAAGGAGCAAGCTATGCTGTTCAATAAAGCAAGTGGTCATTGTTAGACAAGATGATTGGGTCGTTTTACTATCTATCTCACATGGAAAGTCTTGGTAAAGCATGAATAGAGGAATACGGTTTCGCTGAAGTTTAACTTCAGGAGAAGATAAAGAGAACTAAGAGGTTGGCGGGTGTGATGAGTCACTATGTGAGCATGTGTGGATCCTGCCAACATGAGATAAAATAAGCCTTCAGAATGCTTTGAAACCAGATTACCCACATGATCATAATGGAATTTTACTAGGAACAGAGAGGGTCATAGAATTTAGAGCTGGAAGAAATGTTAGAAATCATTTAATTGAACCCCCTTGTTTTAGAGTTAGGGAAACTAAGATCCATCCAGCAAAAGTGACTTGTCCAAGATTGAACAATATGTACAGTGAAGGAGCTGACATTCTGTATTCTTTAAATGATGTCATACTGAACTCTCGCTGCTTCTCATTACTCATGTTTAGCTGAGGTTTTCTTAGATCTGATCTAAGGAATGAGTGGCGGCTTCATAGGACCTGAGAGAAGAAGGTAGGAAAAAAAAAAAAAAGAATCTGACTTGAAGGTACCCATGAAACAAGCTATATTGCTCCATGTTTTCCTTTGACTGGTATTCTGTAACATCATGAGGAAACTGACACACAGAATTTGTTCAATCCATCATTACTAAGAACTCAGATCCTACACACATCTGAATTTTTTAAATCTAGAATATGATGACAGGTTTATGTGTTTTATACTCCCTACTAAAATCTTGGTAGCTGTATGTCCCCGAGGGAAATTATTTAACCTCTCCGAGTAGAATCCCTAGATTCTTTTGAGGCTTAGTGAAAGTGCCAAAAAACCCAAGTTGAGCCAAGTTCTTAGTGCCTTCATGATAAAAGACTGAATCTTAAGAGAAGTGGATTGCATTCTAAAAGTCATTTCCTTGGCACTCTTGGCCATCCGACCCATCATGTCTTCACTTCAGCTTTCAGGCTTTCTCACGCCTCTCATAGCTCCTTGGATTTGGGGCTTTATGAGAAATTCTGGCTTCTGATCCTAGGTTTTCCTGTAGCTTTTCTTCACTTGCCTTAGGGTTTGGATTCCTTAATTTTCTGCCCCTTCCCCTTTCCCCTTGGGCAATTTCCCTCCTCCCAGCCCTATTGAAGAAGTAGGTTGGTGAGTTAATTTTTTTTCACTCTGTGTGGTGAATTTTCAGAACTTAAGCTGACTACATGTGAATTCATATGCTGACCTTTTAACAAGCTATAAACAACTTTACTGTCACTTCCCTTAATAAAGACTATTACTTTATTCAAAACGAATAAACAACATTTTATCTCATGCATACACAGTCCATTTCAATTCAATACAATAAACATTACTTAGGTATTTACTGTGTGCCTGGCACTGTGCTAAGCTGAGGGACACAAAAATGATAAAAGCTAGTCCCTGCTCTCAGATCTCAGAGCCTTTTGTAACTCACATGATAGTAAAGAGAAAGATGACAGTTAAAGGGTTGTTTAGAGTGGTGTTCATGCCATAGCTGAACTTTGAAGGTGTCAGCTTGGTTTCCAGGCCAGGATCCTCATCTTCGCAGGTTCAGAAAGTCAATTCTGTCACTTACATGCCACAATTATAACTTAGACTTAGAGGACCTATTAATGCCAACTACAAGGGATTAGGGTATGGAGCTAAGAGTACTGGGGGAGTTAGAGAGGCCCGGTTTCCAATGCCTCCTTTGAGGCTTATCAGTGTAAAAATGGCAAGCCATTTAACTTCTATAACCCTCAGTTTTCTCATTTATAAAATGGGGTGATTTTATATGTATATATATGTATACATACATACATACATATATACATACAAATAAAATAGTTATTTTAAAAAATGATGGACCCAGTCAGGAAAATGAGTCATCCTGAGTTCAAAGCTGACTATGGGATCCCGAGTAAGTCACTTAACCCTGTTTACCTCAGTTTTTTTTATCTGTAAAGTGAGTTGGAGAAGAAAGTGGCAAACCACTCTAGTGTCTTTGCCAAGAAAACTCCCAATGGAGTCATGAAGAGCTGGGATGAGAGTAGAGACTTAGAAGACATGATAAAGAAAACATTCTAAAACAAAGCCTTTTACACAAGTTGCCATTTTACATGGAAATAAGTCATTTAGTTTCAATGTGATTTCCATATTGGGAGTTCCTTATATTGTTGAAATCACTAGTCTGGATAAAAATTCATACATACATCATACATATATACATTATTTTTCTGTAATGCATACCAAATATAAGATTGGGAGAAAACATGGCATGTTTTTTAATCCTTAAAATTCCATACAAATTTCATATATTTCTGATATAGAAGACTAGAATAAGCTACAAATGACATTTTATTACTTTGTTCTAAGAAAATGTGATATGGAGTTTGTTAGGTGACCAGACTAGAATCTGTTCCTCTTTTCAGTTGTCTTTGCTAGTCTCTGTGCAGATCAGTATCTTTGTGTCCTAGACAATGATACTGAAAAGAGAACTTTCCCGATCACTTTGATTGTTGCAAATTAACTTGTACTTATTTTGTATATTTACCATATTCTTATATGTGTACATGTTGCCTCTCTCAGTAGAATGAAAATTCTTTGAGGGCAGAGGCTATTTCATAGTTTTTCTTTGTTGTCCATACACAGAGTAGTATTTGGCTCATTCCAAGTTTAATACTTGTTTGAGTAATTAGTTGATGAGAACCTCAGAAATAATACAATTAGATAATGTATTTTAAACCTAAGGATTATATTTTGGTTTAATAGAAGATTTTTTTTCTTTTTTTTCTTCTTTCTTTCAAATTAGTCACTGTAACTTTTGCTCAATGATCCTCATTCTGGATTTCTAGGGCCAAATATAACATGTTTAATCCTTCTTTGGAAATCCCAAACTATTTCATGATATCTATCATATTTTCCCCAAAGTTTTCTCTCTTAAAGCTAAATGTCCCTTATTACTTTTCAAGTGAACTTTTTTTTGTTTTGGGTTTTTTTTTTTTTTGTTTGTTTGTTTGTTTTTTTTTTTTTTGTTTTGTTTTGTTTTGTTTTGTTTTGTTTTGTTTTGTTTCGTTTTCCCCTTTAGAAAGTGAGGCTATTCCCAAATGCTTCCACCAAGTCTCAGTGATATCTTTGTGTTTAAATGTTTCTTTGTATTAGTACTGTTAATTCAATATGTTTGCTAGGTAGACTTCTAAGACATCTCCAATGCATTCATTCTATGGAAGAAGAAATTAAGACTCCGAAAGACTGAGTGGCTGACTAAACAACTTATCAAAGATCACCCACATCATAAATCAGTCAATTAAGATTTATTCAGCATCCACATGATAGGCATGGTGCTAAACACTGAGGATTGAAGAAAGGCAAAAAATAAAGATGTCAAGGAGCTCACAGTCAGTCAAATAGAAGAGAAGATATATACTGGATACTAAGATTCCAAAAGATTGGGAAAGACTTCTTGTAGAAAGTGAGACTAAAGCTGGGACTTGAAGGAAGCTAGAAGGTGGAGATGAAAAAGAAGAGAATTCTAGGAATGGGAGACAGCTAGTGAAAATGTTTGGAGATGGGAGTTTGAGAGATAGAGTGTCATGTGCAAGAATAGCAGGGAGGCCAATGTCACTGGATTACAAGGGATGTGGAGGGGAGTAAAGTGTAAGAAGACTCAAAAGTTAGGAAGGATCATGCCTATAAAGGGCCTTAAAAACCAAAGAACTTAAAAAATAATTTAAAAAAGAGCCCATTTTATTTTTAATTTATGAAATAAAAAAAGCATCTTCACAACAGTGTAGAATAAGATTGCATACAAAACTGCAAATCTATTATACAGAAATTGCTATTTCTTTTAAATATATAATAAAGCTATCATGCAAATTTCTTTTTTTATTTCCTTCCTTTTCATTGAAGAGATGGCTACCTTAGACAAAAATATTCATGTATACATATATATACATACATACATATACAATATGTATATCTATATCTACATGTAATATCATTATTGATAAATGGTCAAATGATATAACAAGGCAGTTTTCCAATGAAGAAATCAAAAATTTATTGTCAGTGAATTTTATATTTGATCCTGAAGGCAATAGAGAGACCCTGGAGTTTATTGAACTGGGATGGGATAGTAGTAGAAATTAATACCTGTGATTTAAAAAAATGTTTATTAATATTTCCCCAGTTACATTAAAAATTATTTAACATTTATTTTTAAGATTTCTGAGTTCTAAATTCTTACCTTTATCCACAACCACAAATAAGAAAGCACATGTGAAATTATGCAAAACATTCTATAAAAGTCAAGTTGTGGGAAAAAAAAAAAACATAGATCTCCCACCATAATGAAAATAAAAACTCTAAAGAAAACTTAAGTTGAAAATAGAGAGATAGAGAAGTAGAGAATGCTTCAATCTGTATTCAGACACAATCAGTTTCTTTTCTGGGTATAGAGTTTTGATTTTTCATCAAAAGACCTTTATAATTGTTGTAGATGAATGTATTACTGAGAATAACAAAATAATTTATAGTTGGTTATCCCAGAACATTGTTATCACTTTGTATACAGTGTATTTTACTTTGTTCATGGAGAACATTCCAGCCTTTTTTTTTTTTTTGTGACAGAACCTTGCTTATCATTTCCCATAGAATGATAGTATTCCATCACAAACACATATCACACACAGTTTATTGAGCCATTACCCATTGATGGGCATCCTCTAGATCTCTTGATTTCTAATTTTTTTTGTTGTGAGAAGAGAGCTGCTATGGATTTTTTTTGGGGTAATTATAGGCAATTTTCCTTTTTTATTCTTTTTTCTGAATTTCTTTTGGTATTCATGCCAATAGTGGTGTTGTTAGGTCAAAGAATATGCATGAATTTGCAGCTCTTGGGCACAGATCATATCTTTTGATCATTTACCAATTGGAGCATGAATTATATTTTTTTAAATAAATTTGACTCAATTCCCTCTATGTTTGAAAAATGAGGCCTTGTCAGAGAAACTTGTTTTGATACTTTTTATAATTATTATTGCTAATTCTATTTCCCCTTATTTATTCTCTCTCTCTTTTCACCCTATCCCTCCTCAAAAGTGTTTTGTTACTGATCACTGTCTCTTCCAACATGCCCTCTGTTTTATCATCCTCCCCTTCCTTCCCATGCCCCATTCCCCTCCTCTTTTCCTGAAAGATAAGATAGATTTCTATACCCCTATTGAGTATGTTTGTTATTTCTTATTTGACCAAATTTTGATGAGAGTAAGGTTCACTCACTCCCCCTTTCTTCCCCATTTTCCCCTTCACTGTAAAAGCTTTTTTTTTTTTTTTTTTCTTGGCTCTTTTTTATAGTAGATAATTTGAACCATCCACTTCTCCCTTTTCCTTTCTCCCAGTACATTCCTCTCTCACCCCTTAATTTCATCATTAAGAAAATATTATCCCTTTATATTCAGCTCACACCTATGCCCTCCAGCTATACATATATTTCTTCTAATTGCCATAATAACAAGAATATTCTAATAAGTTAAAAGTATCATCCTCCCTTGTAGGAATGTAAACAGATAAACCTTATTAAATCCCTTATGATATCACTTTCTTGGTTACCTTCTTATGCTTCTCCAGAGTCCTGTATTTGAAAAGCAAGTTTTCCATTCAGCTCTGATCTTTTCATCACAAATGCTTGAAAATCTTCAGTTTCATTGAATGACCACCTTTTCCTCAGAAGGATTATACTCAGTTTTGTTGGGTAGGGGATTTTTGGTTGCAATCCTAGTTCTACTACTCTCTGGAATACCAAATCCCAAATTCTCTGGTCCTTTAATGTAGAAGCTGCTATATCTTGTGTTATCCTGACTGTGGATTCATATTTGAATTGTTTCTTTCTGGAAGCTTGCAATATTTTCTCCTTAACTTGAAAGTTCCTCTCTTTATCATAAGTCTATTGGAATTGGTCTGAATTACCTCATTGTTGAAAAGAGCCAAATCCATCATAATTGATCATCACAAAGTCTTGTTGCTATGTACAAAATTATTTTGGTTCTATTCACTTCACTTAGATAAGTTTGTGCAAATCTCTCCAGGCTTTTCTGAAACTAGTTAAACCCATGTCTTTTGATTAAAAAAAAATAACATTTTAAAATAGAATGTGATGCCCTTTGAGTTTTATTGTTGGCTCCTTTCTTAGATTTTGTGTCCTGTGAATTTTTAGGCATTTTTGTTTCTTCTTATATTTTATTTATTTTTAGCATGGCATGATTGATAAAGAATAGGATTCAGTAGACAATTGTCAGGAAGACTAAATTCAAGTCATGCATTTGACATACATTGACTTCTTCCACAATCTGGCTCTAGCCTTTCTTGCCAGAATGAAAACACAGCTCTAGGAGTTCTCATGGCTCTCAAATTAGCATGAGAATTCTTCCGGGAATGGAGCTATATAGAACAAGCTGTGCAATCAGACGTCATCAAACCCCAGGAGTTTGGTCTGTTTATTTAAAAGTTGATGAGATTTTGTATATAGCACATTTAGTCATACCTTTGCAGCCACATTACACTTGCCCAGAAGCCCTAGGTTCTGAAATGTGAAGCTGGCCTCAGTCACTTGTGGTCCCAGCATTTGACAGCTGAAGAAGACATGCCATTCCCTTAAATGTGAAGCCACATAGATGATCCCTTTTTAAGAACATTCCAATCTAATCTTTCAGGAACAGGATTTGACTCATGGAAATGGTCTCATTTTTAAAGCAGAAAAGAGCAAAAGGAAAGTAGTAAAGAAAGTTTTGGTGCCTGAGACATTTAGAAATTGATTTTGATGTCAAAGTATTTCAACAGTACCCAGACTGCTTCTAGACTTGATGATTTTATTTATTTATTCATTTTTTTTGACTAATCAAGAAAATGGAAAGTCATATGAAATCTATCCGTTCCCTCCCTGTGTATACCTATCTTAGTGTAATGTTCGGACTAGTTCCTTGGAGGGCCTCAGGATCAGCCAGGATTAATCAAAGTTCTTGGTCTTTAGTGGGAGAAGTGAAGGAGGCAGATAAGCTGCCACGAGGCTTGCCAAAGATGTATCCTCAGTTCTAGAGACTGGAGTCTCCAGCTTCTCTCCTCCTCGTGCTGCAGCTGAATGACCCTGACTTCTTTCTCCCAGCCCTCCAATCCTTGCCTGTGATTATCTCACCACCAAAACATTCAGCAAGCACCAATGGTGAGGAAAGCCTTTCACATCACCATCTCATCTAAATATGCATATAAAGCCATTATCTCACATTAAATAGGTAATTAACCTTAAGTGTTCTGATGTCTGATTCAGGCATATCTTTTCAGAGTTTCAGCCCTCTACATCTTAGAGTAATTTTTTTTCTTAAGTAGCAGAATTCATTATGAGACTGCTTTCATATTTTTGAGAGCCTTGGATATTCCCAAAATCATTCTTATATTTCTATTTTCATTGTAATTATTATTCTAAATGGTTCTCTTTGGGAGGTAGTATGTAGAACTAAGCTCTGGGCTTAGAAGTTCCAAGTCTGAATATTTACCCAATTACTTCTTAGTAAGTAAGTATCCCAACCCAGTGGTTGGGTGGCTCAGTAGGTAAAGTATTAGACTTAGAATCAAGTATTTGTGAATTCCCATTCTGCCTTTCTTCTGAATCTGAAACTTCAGATAAGTTTCCTTATCTGTATAGTGAGAATAATAATAATGCCTTCTTCCTAGAGTTGATGTGAAGATTAAAAAAGAGAATTTATGTCAAGTGCTTTGCAAAATTTAAAGTACTATATAAGTGGTAGGCATTGTATAATCAAACTTAATTCCTTTGAAAATGTAATTTTAGGAGGATTCTAGGAAGATGACAGAGTAGGTTGGTAAATTTCAAGCTCTCCTGATTTTCCTCACAAATAGAACAAATTTGGGCCTCAGGACAAACATAGACTGGTGACAAATTAAGAAGACTTGGGGCAGAATAGACATCCTCCAGATACATTGAGAATATCTGAAGAAAGATGCTGGGCTGGGGATTAACCCATGAAGTGTAGATATCTCCTGGCTGGCTCCACAGAACCACCAAGTGAGGACCTCTTGAGTGAGCTGGTTTGGCTGGAACCTCCGCAGGAACTACAGAAACTTTCACCTCCTGGACCTTGTGTGGAGTTGGAGTCAGGATCTGAATCGATGAAGACTGAGTAAACCTCGGCTGATTAGGAATACCAGGCTCAGCTGTGCTATAGAGATATCCTGGATGAGAAGGAACAAGGACACCCATGAGTGTTGAGGCAGTAGGGCAGGTACACTGCTGTCTGCAGGCACTTGTTGGAGGGTGGACCTCAAGTGAAGCTAGAAGCACTATCCCCTCTTTATGACTAGAGGTGCTTACATTAATTAATACCTCTTATTAAAAAAATGAATCAGCAAAGAAATAAACCTACTAAGGGAACAGGGAAGACCAGGGTTCATCTTCAGAGGAAATAAAAAGAGCTTCTTCAACCCCAAAGAGTAAAATGAAATGGCTCCCTGACCCAGAGAGAATTTATAGAAGAACTTAAAAAAGAATTTTAAAATCAAGTAAGAGATATGGAGGAAAAACTGAAACAAAACTAAACTAAAATAAAAACCATCCAAGAAAAATAAGATTATGAATAAAAAAAGTTAAAAAACTAGAAAAAAGAGATAAAGAGTCTCAAAGATGAAAATAACTCTTTGAAAATTAGAATTGGACAAAAGGAAGCTAATGAAGCTATGAGAGACTAAGAAATATCAAAATATACTAAAGAATTAAAAGAAGAGAACAGAATGTGAAATATAAGAAAAATGACAGATCTGGAGAACAGATCAAACAGAGAAAATATAAGAATAATTGGACTGCCTGAAAATTATGACCCCCAAAAAAAGAACCTTGACACAATAATGTAATAAATGAACTCAGAAAATTGTCCTAGAGCAATAGAACATGAGGGGAAAGTAGACATTGAAAAAGCCCACCGATCACCATTTCAACAAGATTCTTTGTGGAAAACACATAGGTACATTATTGCCAAATTTCAAAACCCTCAGATCAAAGAGAAAATTTTACAGGAAACAAACCAAAAAACCCAATTCAAATACACAGGAGCAACAATTAGAATTGTATAGGACTTATCAACAGCCACAATAAAAGGCCACTGGTCATAGAATCATATCTACCAACAATGAAAAGAACTAAACCTATGGCCAAAAATATCATATTTAGCAAAATTATCTAAAATATTGAATGAGAAAAAATGAACATTCAAGGAATTTGCAGATTTTCAGGACTTTCTATCAACCAAACCGAAACAGAAATTTTAACATAGAAACAGAAAATTAAACATATAAGAGCCAATAGCAAAGATCAATTTTAAGGAATTCAACATGGACATATTGTTTATGTTTTTACTTTTTTACATGGGAAATAAATGTCATGTTTAAGATTGACATCAACAATAGGGTAACTCAAAAGAAAGACTGGGTTAGATTTAAAGTAAAAATAGTAATTATGTTGTTTAAATGAGGTACAGAGGAAGAATAGACACAGAGTCATTAGAGGGGGGAGGACTGCTCATTGTTCTGAAAACCTACTCACATTGGGAGTATGAGTACAAAAATAGGCAACACTACATATGTAGGGTATAGACCTTCCAAAATCTATAAAGAAATAAGGGGAGAGAGGCGAGCAGACTGGGAAATAAAGGATGAGGGAAGAAGATAAGGGAGAGATCCATGGATGGAGGGAGGTTAAATAATAGTAAGGCAAGGTAAGGAGCAGAATTAAAGCAAAGAGTCAATAGGCATAGGAAAGATGTGTATGTATACATGAGGAGGGGCTGTGTGTGTATGTATGTGTATTTATATATCTACATGTGTATACATAACTGTATCCTTTTTAACTATAGCCTACTGGGGGGCAGTAGGAGGATGAAAGGGAGGGGAAAAGAATAAAGTGGAAAGTGCTTAATGTATGATTGATTAATAAATGTGAGGCATTATTATGAGTTTATTACAACCAAAGTTCCATCAAGTAATAATAAGCAATGAGGATCAGTACTAATAGCACTATATTTGGATTCACAAAACCTCGTTCTGAATGTTGTTTTTGCTACTGTGTGACCTTGGATAAGTGACTTTGCCATTATAGCAATATGGGCTTGGCTTTCTCATATGTACTTATGTTAGGGAGGCTTGTTACTTCTCTGCCTCATATACATACTAAGAGCAGAAATTTGGAACAATCATTTGTAGTGGGGATGGGGGCACCACTAGGGACTTTTTTTTGTCCTTTTGCCTTTTCCCTTTAATTTCATTTTCATGAGAGACTAAAACAATCTAACAGGTGAAAAACACAAGGATGCTCCTGAGAGCCACTGGTAGTTTGTTAAAAGGGTAATCTATGAAATGATTCTGAAAGGGGTACAATTTGATATTAAGAAATTATACAGAAGTCAAAATCAAGTTAATCTTTGTGTATCTTCCTCTCTTCCTCCTCCTCCTCCTTCCCCTTTTCCTCCTCCTCCTCCTCCTCTTCCTTCTTCTTGTTCTTGTTCTTGTTCTTGTTCATGTTCTTCTTTTTCTTCTTCTTCTTCTTTTTCTTCTTCTTCTTCTTCTTCTTCTTCTTCTTCTTCTTCTTCTTCTTCTTCTTCTTCTTCTTCTTCTTCTTTTACTTGTTCTTCTTCTTGTTCTTCTTGTTCTTCTTGTTCTTCTTATTCTTCTTGTTCTTCTTGTTCTTCTTCTTGTTCTTCTTCTTGTTCTTCTTCCTCTTCTTCTTCCTCTTCCTCTTCTTCTTCTTCCTTTTCTTCTTCTTCTTCTTGTTCTTCTTTTCTTCTTCCTCTTCCTCTTCTTCTTCTTCTTCCTCTTCTTCCTTTTCTTTTTCTTCTTCTTCTTCCTTTTCTTCTTCTTCTTCTTCTTGTTCTTTTCTTCTTCTTCTTCCTTTTCTTCTTCTTCTTTTCTTCTTCTTCTTGTTCTTCTTCCTCTTCTTCCTCTTCCTCTTCTTCCTTTTCTTCTTCTTCTTTTCTTCTTGTTCTTCTTGTTCTTGTTCTTCTTGTTCTTGTTCTTGTTCTAAGGTATATTTTTGGTTATCCCATATACATGTGTAGTATATATAAAATAAAAGATGATTCTAGAGTCTAGATCAGAGCTTCTTAAACTTTTTCTACTCACAATCCTTTTTTGCCCAAGAAATTTTCACATGCCCCCGGGCATTCATGTATTAAAAATAGTTATACAAATCAAACATTTACTGATATTAAATTATAAAGAGATTTACTTTAAAATAATTATTTAGTATACATGTAATTTTACCATTTACTAAAGATGAAAGCAAATTAATTATTTTTGCATAAAGAATTAAAACAGTGGAATGTTTGATATCTTTTACTATTGTCAATTTTTTCATGACCCCCACATTCACTTATGTAACCTCATTTGGAGTCCTGTCCCACAGTTTGAGGAACTTTGATTTAGATGACCTCCAAAGTCCCTTACAACTGCGTACTTAAAAATCAAATGAATTTTGTAGGTTGAATAACCTTAAAGTATTTTTTGAATTTTTAGTAGGCAACTTTCATCTTAGCCCACCTCAAACCAAATTCTACTCTAGAAAATGCAGGCTTTGATAGCAAAGATTTAATGTTTCCTGTCAATTCTAAATTTTCTTCCTTAGGTGAGGCCCAGGATGCATCAACTCTATTCTAAATTCAGCTCTATAGCAAAGAGGATGATTTAAAGCTTCAATGATATATATTTAGCTCACTTTAATCATAATGCCTTATTATATGATTCCTGTGGAGGCTGAAATGAGTTTTCCTTTTAAAGATATTGACTAAAATGAGGTGTTATGATGTTGTAAAAAGAATGCTGCTCTAGGAGACAAGAAAATACCCCCCCTCTCCAATTAGCCACTAGGGGGTTTGTGTAGGCAAGTTGTTTAAGCTCTTTGGGCCTCAATTTTCTCAACTATAAAAGGAGGAACTTGCACCGGTGATCTCTAAGGACCCCCTGGATCTACTATTCTATAGTTTTTTCATACAGTTACTAATTTTTACCCTTCACAATTGGTTTTGTTTTCTCTTTGGTGCTATGTCAAATAGGATAATAAACTTATTTCTGAGTTCAAATACAATCTCAGGCAATTATTAGCTGCATTAATTTTCTCTTGTCCCCAAAACAGTCACAAATGCTTGATTTAATAGGTGGAAGGGAAGAGAACCAAATAGTACTTTTTTCCACAGCTATAGTTGGCAGGAATGTTCAGTGGATTGTTTAAATGTTTGTTTGTTTGTTTGTTTTTTAATGATTCCATGTCAAGAATAAAGACATGTTTATCTGCTTTGGTGAAGGAATGGCTCTATTATATCAAAGTTAAGTGACTATGGCTTGCTGAAATATTAGGGTCAGGGAAGAGACAGGGTTTGCCAAAGGTAAGGACTTGAATATGAATTATAACTGGGGAAATAGATAAATTCACTCTCTAGATCCTCTTCTTGAGTAGGATCAGGATAGTGGCTAGCACTACTCCCCTGTGTTTAAACTATGATCTATTTTGTGTATACTCTGCAATTTACTTGCTTCTTTCAAAGGAGGTGACTTTCTGTCTATGTAATATGAGTATGCTACAGTATAAAGAATTCCAAATTTAGAACCCAAGAATCTGATTTTCAATCCCTGTTCTGCTATTAACTGGTTGACATTGAGTAAGTCATTCTAAACCTCAGTTTCTTCATATTTAAAACATGGGGGTTATGTAATATGACCTGATTGAAATGTTTCTGGGTTGATCCTGTGGGCCTAACAATATAGGGAATTAATTCTACTTCAGTTCCATGTCAGATGTGTGTGGAGGTGAAGAATTTGGGTAGGAATTGGGATCTGGTTCTGGTGTATTTGGTTAGGGAGTTTGGTTTATCAGAACAAAGGGAGATTCTGTGTTCTCCTCATTCTCTACTCAAGTCTTGAAGGAGATGCCCAGTCCAAGTGAAATTATTTCCCAGACTAGACCACAGCCCTCTTTCTGACTCCTCTGCCTTTGTTCTTCTGTGAAAATGTCAAAATTCTGTGTTGAAAGGTTTCCTAATAATAGTGCTTTTCTCCAGGGGCAACTGCCGCCACCATTCCTTCAGTATAGACTGTCTCTCTCTTGTAAGCCGCAGCCTGTGGGCGATGACAGAAATGTGCTGGCTTACAAATATCAACACCCAAGGCCACAGCAGGGATACACAACTCACCCGCCAGAGTGTCTGACACTCACCACAGGACAGGGCAACAGCTGAGGAAAACCCTGTGAGAAGTTTGGGAATTTGCCCAAGATATATTTCAGAATAAATCCTTTTGAATGTGAAAGAAATGCTGTCCTGTATCATAAATCAGTCTGATGCACATTTCTTTCATTCAATTCTCCCAAGGGTGGGAAGGACTAAGGATTCTATAAACCTCATTTTGCTATAATTTGGAAGATCATCATGCATCAGAGAGGCAGTGGGAATCATTTGCTCTCTGCAATCCAATTCCTTTCTTACCAGTATTCTCTTCAAACTCATCTATGATTTCTCACTTAACAAATCCATTGGCTTCTGCTTAGTTTCTCCTCCATGATCTTTCTGCAGTATTTGGCAAAGTTGACCAACTCTTTCTTCTTGAGCCTCTCTCCTTGACCAGACTTCTGGGACACCACTTTCATTAATCTGCCTCTTAGACCATTCCCTCTTCAGGAATCTTAACTGGTTCCTCTTTCTCCTCCCATCAATAATTTTGGACATTTCCTCAAAGTTCTCTCCTTTAGTCTTCTTCCTTGGTGATCTATGCTACATTATTTTACAACTGTTTCTATGCAAATCTGAATCTCCCAAAGTTATCTCTTTAGCCCCAGTATTAGCAGTAATAAGATGGCATAGGGAATAGACCATTGAGTCTTGGGTCAGGCAGATTTGAATTCATATCCAGCCTTAGTTTCTTTAAATATAAAATTGAAATAATCATATTCATCTACCTCCCAGGTTTGTTATAAAAATCAAGTGAAATAAAATTTGTAAAGCACTTAGTACAACATCCAGCACATAATTATTGCTGTGATTGTTCAATTGTGTCTAATTCTTCAAGACCCCATGGATGATATTGTCCATGGGTTTTTCTTGGCAAAGTTTGCTAGTTCATTCAGGTTAAGTAAATTGTCCAGACAACTAGTGTCTGAGGCTACATTTGAACTCATCTTTTTGACTTGAGGCCCTATGTTTTAATCACTAAGATATCTACCTCCCTCTCTCAGCACATAATAGGCATTTAATAAATCTTATTCTCTACCCTTCCCTCTCCTGAGCATCAGTCCTGTATTATCAAAGGTGCAAAATATTTGGAAGTTTTTCTAATATCTCAAAGTCAACATGTCTAAATTGAGACCTATAATCACCCTGTCCAAACATGCTTGTTCTCTTATGTTTCCCATCTCTATGATAGCAACTCATTTTCCCCCTATTCATTTAGCTTCAAAAATTTGGAGTCATCATTGACTCTTCCTTCTCCTTCAAACCTTCCATTCATAGGCTCAAAGCAATCAATATTTATTAAGAGCCACATCTATACTAGGTACCCAGATCTAGAGCAGGGAGGAGGCCTTGTAAACAAGTTAGTCCATCTCTTCATTTATACAGAGGAGGAAATGGAGAACTAGAAATTCAAAGAGATTTTTCTGTGATCATATATAGATCATATATAGCTGGGACTCAAATTCAGGTATGATGACTTCAATTCATCAGTCTTTCCATTTCAGATTCTACCTTTGATATACTTCTAACTCCTACCATTCTATTTGCCTCACACTGATGCTCTGAACTCAGACACTCATTGTTTCTCATTTGAATTATTTGAATAAACTCTTAATTGATTTCTCTACCTCAATCCCTGCTCTCTCTGATTCATGCTTCCTATTGCTGTCAAGCAATTGCTATGATGCACAGGTTGGTTCCCATCACTCTCCCGCTCAAAGATCTTAAATGACTTTCCATTACTTACTGAACTAAATACAAACTGTTTAGTTTATAATTCAAAAATTTCCATAATTTTTCCAAACTGATTTCATATTAATTTCTTTCAAGAATTTTTAATTCTAGCCACAATGAACATCTATCTGTGCCTATTTTTCTTCCCATGCCCTCTTGTCTCAATGCATTTACACATACTGTTTCCCATACCTAGAAATGCCTGTTACCTACCTGCTCCATCTATCCCTCCCTTATTTCAAGATCTAGCTTGTGTAATAAGTCTTTAATGAAGCTTACCCTGATTCTATTGGCTAAATATGATTCTTTCTACTTGGAACATCTTCCTAAGATTCTATCCCTAGGTGATGATTAGCCACTTTTCCCCTCTTTCAAAATAATCTAAGAGATTTTCTTCAACTTGAGAGTGAATGATGTTTTATGTTTTCTTATGTGTCACAAAGAGAAAACTCAAAAACCTGTCCAACACTAGACCTATCCATATCCAGAGAGAGAACCATGAGTCTGAATATGGATCAAAGCATAGGGTTTCCACCTTATTTATTTATTTTGTTGTTGTTGTTGTTTGTTTGTCTGCTTGTTTTTTTCCTCATTTTTTTTACCTTTTGCTCTGATTTTCTTTTTTTTTTTCCTTTTTAAAATTAATTTTATAATTATAACTTGACAGTACATATGCATGGGTAATTTTTTACATTATTCCTTTCACTCACTTCTATTCCGAATTATCCCCTCCTTCCCTCCACCCCCTCCCCTAGATGGCAGGCAGTCCCATACATGTTAAATATGATATAGTATATCCTAGATACAATATATGTGTGCAGAACTGAATTTCTTGTTGTGCAGAAAGAATTGGATTCAGAAGGTAAAAATAACCTGGAAAGAAAAACAAAAATGCAAACAGTTTATACTCATTTTCCAGTGTTCCTTTTCTGGGTATCACTGATTCTGTCCATCATTGATCAATTGGAACTGAATTAGATCTTCTCTTTGTTGAAGATATCCACTTTCATCATCAGAATACATCCTCATATAGTATCACTGTTGAAGTGTATAATGATCTCCTGGTTCTGCTCATTTCACTCAGCATCAGTTCATGTAAGTCTCTCCAAGCCTCTCTGTATTCATCCTGCTGGTCATTTCTTACAGAACAATAGTATTCCATAACATTCATATACCATAATTTACCTAACCATTCTCCAATTGATGGGATTCCATTCATTTTCCAGTTTGTAGCCACTACAAAAAGGGCTGCCACAAACATTTTGGCACATACAGGTCCCTTTCCCTTCTTTAGTATTTCTTTGGGATATAAGCCCAGTAGTAGTATGGCTAGGTTAAAGGGTATGCACATTTTGATAACTTTTTGGGCATAATTCCATATTGCTCTCCAGAATGGTTGGATTTTTTCACAATTCCACCAACAATGTATCAGTGTCCCAATTTTCCCACATCCCCTCCAACATTCACCATTATTTGTTCCTGTCATCTTAGCCAATCTGACAGGTGTGTAGTGGTATCTCAGAGTTGTCTTAATTTGCATTTTTCTGATCAATAGTGATTTGGAACACTCTTTCATATGAGTGGAAATAGTTTCAATTTCATCATCTGAAAATTGTCTGTTCATATCCTTTGACCATTTACCAATTGGAGAATGGCTTGATTTCTTATAAATTAGAGTCAGTTCTCTATATATTTTGGAAATGAGGCCTTTATCAGAACCTTTGACTGTAAAAATGTTTTCCCAGTTTGTTGCTTCCCTTCTAATCTTGTTTGCATTAGTTTTGTTTGTACAAAAGCTTTTTAATTCGATGTAATTAAAAATTTCTATTTTGTGATCAATAATGATCTCTACTTCTCCTTTGGTCACAAATTTCTTCCTCCTCCACAAGTCTGAGAGGTAGACTATCCTATGTTCCTCTAATTTATTTATGATCTCGTTCTTTATGCCTAAGTCATGGACCCATTTTGATCTTATCTTAGTATGTGGTGTTAAGTGTGGGTCCATATCTCATTTTTGCCATACTAATTTCCAGTTTTCCTAGCAGTTTTTGTCAAATAATGATTTTTTATCCTAAAAGTTGTGATCTTTGGGTTTGTTAAACACTAGATTGCTGTAGTCATTGACTATTTTGTCCTGTGAACCTAATCTATTCCACTGATCAACTAGTCTATTTTTTAGCCAATACTAAATGGTTTTGGTGACTCCCGCTTTATAATATAGTTTTATGATCTGATTTTTCTTGAGCAGCATGATAAATATGGAAATATGTTTAGAAAAATTGCACATGTTTAACCTATATTGGATTGCTTGTTCTCTATAGGAGGGAGTGGGGGGAAGGGAGGAAGAAAAAGTTGGAACATAAAGCTTTGCAAAGGTAAATGATGAAAACTATTTTTGCATGTATCTGGTAAAATAAAAAAGCTATTAAAATTCCTTCTTTCTTGCCTCTCCTTTTCCTGTCTTTCTCTATGGCTCCTTCTATGTACATTTAAACTTGTATTAAAGTTATTGTAAACACATCTGGCCGACAAGTCTTCCTAAGACATAGGTCTGATGATATTGTCTACTCAGTAGTCTTCTAGGGTAAAACATGTACTCTGGTCTTCCTGGCTCTAGGCCTTGCTCTCCATCCACTGAGTCATCCAACTGCCTCTTATTCAATGGCCTGCACTTTGTTTTTATCTTCCTTGTTTTTTTCTGCAGCATTTAATAAAGCCAGGGTTTTCTATTTATCTCTCTCAGAACCATGAAAATTAGGATAGTTCTCTTCCTAAAAGCTGTTGAAGCTATCTCCAACACTTTATCAGCTCAAGGAGCTAATGCTCAAATGGTTTATGTAGGTTTCTTCTCAACCAATTGCATAAAAAAGACCTGTTTCCTAGAGTCATGCCATTTAGACTTAGTGGATGCTGTAAAACCAACAAGTTAGCACACTGTCCTGCTGAGCAAAAGCATTTCAGTATGGAGATGAACCTCCCCATCTCTCCTACATTCCTGCCTCACATCTATCAGAACTGAAAGCTGTATCCGTGATGATTATCCTTTCTAAACTAAATCTATTAAACCTCTTTTGTTAATTATTGAATATTGAATGATTTACAAGTATCTCCTTTTGTTTCAATGTTAGACCTAATTTAACAAAATACTTGCTTGAGTCCTGCCCAGTTCACTATGTCCTTCATAATATACTCATCCTTAATTTATTCATCTTTTTATCCTTATAGACCAGTGAATGCCTACTTTTAATATTATTTCTGTGCATTGAGGTTTCTTTGTATTCTTCAAGTGAAATCACTAAAGGTTGTTGGAATCATAATATAAGCTTAGTTACTTCACAGGATCATACCTCCAGAGTCTACAATCTAGCTCAGCTGAACTTGAGGTAGCCCTTGGGACCTGCTATTTACACATGACGTGAACTGCCCTGGGAGAAGAGATCCAGTGTTTGATAGAATTTTGAGTTTTTCCCTTTGTAACAAGAAAAATGGACAGAAAACATCATTCACTCTCAAGTTGAAGAAAACAATCTCTTAGATTATTTGGAAAGAGGGGAAAAGTTGGTAACCATAACCTAGGGATGGAATCATAGGAAGAAGCTCCATTATTGTATTCTGTCCACACAATCATATTTGATAGTGGAGTTTGATGCCTGTTTCAGTTTGTGAGGAAATGAGTGACCAAATTTGCCCTCTTGAAATGGCCATGTGGCTTTCATTTAATACTTTAATAAGAGCCATAAGAGTGTTGTTGATGGCAGTACTTATCTCTAAGGAAGCAAAGCCCAGAGTTCCTGCCATCCACCCACATACATGGCTTTAATAAGTCACAAGGTAAAGGGAAAGTAAATGAACTGTTGCTACATTGGTAAGCCAGGCTTAAAGAAAAAAAAACAGACTAAAGGTTCTGAAGTGTCCAAATGGATATACACAACACTGGCCTTGGAGTTAGGAAGCCTGTATTTGATGTCACAGAGCAAAATGCCTCTCCCTTCTTTGATGCCTTTTCATTTTCAACATAGTTAGGAAGACAACACCTGGGTTTTTTAGTTCTAGGAAACAAACCCATTATAAAACAAGATTGCAAAAAGTGCTATATGTGTATAGTAACCATGTTTGCATAGTGTTTCTTTCCTATCCTTGCAAAATTTATCTCTACTGGATGTTTTTAATGCAGGTCTCTCTGAGAATAATATTTTTTGTAGCACTTGCTATGTGCTGTGCTAAGGACTGTATAAATAGTTTCTGACACAACATTGGGAGGTGAGTGCTCTTATTATCCCCATTTTACAGATGAAGAAACTGAGGCAAATAGGGGATAAGTGACTTTCCCTACCACAGTGGGTTAAGTGCCTGAGGCTGGATTTACAGTCAAGTCTTCCTGATTCCAGCACTCTACCCATTGTTATCGAGCTGTCTTGTTCCCCCACTATAGCCTTGGATCCTACTCTGTGAATCTGGGCTCAATAGGCGAGTCCCATAATTTGTTTTTGCTGTCTTCAAACTGTGGAGTCTCTTTCTGGCTCCCCTTTATGTTTTATCCCCTTCCATTAGAATATAAACTCCTTGAGGAGAGGCTTGTGCTTGCCAAGTAGTAAATACTCAATAAAAACTCTGTCCATCTGTCTCTCCTTCCAAAGAATGGCATCCTACTCCCGTCTTCTCACTGAGCGTGCACCTGGTATAATTTGGTTCAGAATCTGATCTGTGGTATTTTCCCAGATACAAAAATTCTTAACTCTGAGGTAACTATGTGGTGATTCCCAACCTCCACAATAAGTAACATGGTGGGTACTTAATTAGATAGTGCTTAAGTACATATAGTTAGAACACCAAAATTTATATAGACAGGCAAAAGTGCTTCAGATGTGAACTGAGCTGGAAATCTCAGGTTGAAGAGAGAATAGAACAAAATTCAGCTGTTTTAACAGCACCAGAGGAAAGGAAACAGGTAGATAGAAAAAGAGTCAGAGAGGGAGACGGGGAGAGGGAGAAAGAGAGAGGGGGGGGGAGAAAGAGAGGAAGACCGAGAGAGACAGAGACAGAGACAGAAAGAGACAGAGAAAGATAGACAGAGACAGAAAGGCAGAGAGACACAGAAAGAGACAGAGACTGAGAGTTAAAGTTAGAGAAGGGAGAGAAAGAGAGACACACACACAGAAACACACACACAGAGAAAGACAGAGGGGGAAGAGGGAGAGAGGGGAGGGAGGAAGGGAGGAAGGAAGGGAGGGAAGGAAGGAAGGAGGGAAGGAGGGAAAAGGAAAAGAGAGAAAAGGGGAGGAGAGTTAGAGGGAGAGGGAGGAAAAAGAGGGAGAGGGAGAAGCAAAGGGGGAAAGGGAGAGGAAAAGAATGAGGAAGAGGGAAGGATAAAGAGAGGGGGAGAGGCAGAGGGAGAAAGAAAGGGAGGAAGACAGAGAGACAGAGAGATGGAGACAGAAAGAGACAGAGAGTTAATCAGAGACAAACAGACAGAAAGGAAGAGAGACAGAGAGAGAGAGAGAGACAGAGAGACAGAGAGAGAGAGAGAGAGAGAGAGAGAGAGAGAGAGAGAGAGAGAGAGAGAGAGAGAGAGAGAGAGAGAGAGAGAGAGAGAGAGAGAATGAGAACAGAGGGGAGGAAAGAAGGGGAGGGAACCTGAAGAAGGAAAGGGAAGGGAAGGGAGGGAGGGAGAGAGAGAAAGCAATTGACAAATGCAAAGACTTATTGTCACTGTGTCTTGAGTATAATGAATCTAAAGATGAAATTGAGAATAAGCTTCTTCATTCCAGCTGTGACTCCTGATCAATCTTTTGGGGATCCACATCTGGATGGTTCAGTAGATAGAGTGCTTCAATAAGATTCATCTTCTTGAGTTCAAATCTAGTGTTAGACACGTAACTAATTATGTGACCCTGAGGAAGTCACTTAATCCTGTAAACCTCAAGTTTTCTCATATGTAAAATAATTTGGAAAAAAAAAAAAAAAAAAGGAAAACCACTCCAGTATCTTTAAGTAACAAGTACCAAGTAATCCAGACATAGGAAAGTCACATATGGCCTCAGGATGTCAGCTCTAGGAAATTATGTTGGCAATCTAATTAAGATCAGCATTTTCATTGGGACACTAATGTATTATTGGTGGAGTTGTGAACTGATCCAACTATTCTGGAGGGCAATTTGGTCTTTTGCCCAAAGGTTATAAAACTGCATACTCTTCTATCCTATAATAGTACTGCTAGATCCACAACCCAAAGATATCCAAAAGAGAGGGGAAAGGACCTACTTGTACAAAAATATTTATAGCATCTTTTTGTGGTAGTTAAGAATTGAAAAACAGTAGAATGCCCATCAACTGGGGATTGGCTAAACAAGGTGTGATACATATGATTGTGAAGGAATATTATTGTGCTTTAAGAAATGACAAGTAGGATGATTTCAGAAGAACCTGAAAAGACTTATATAAACTGATGCATTGTGAAGTGAACAGAAACAAGAAAATATTGTACACAATAACAACAATATTGTTTGATGAGGAATTGTGAATGAGTTAGCTATTCTCAGCAATACAATGATCCAGGACAATCCTAAATGATTAATGATGAAGCATACTATCCATCTTCAGAAAAAGAACTGCTATAGATTGAATGTAGACTGTTAATTTTTCACTTTATTTCATTTTTTCTTTTATTTGAATCTTGTATAAAATGATTAATATGGAAATGTTTTACATAATTGCAAATGTATGACCTAATTGCTTAGGCTTAAAGAGCGAAAGGAAGGAGGATAGGATAGAATTTGGAAATCAAAACATTACATAAAATGTTTTAATATTGAAAAAAAGGAAAACAAATTTCATTGATGTCTTTTGTTTATATATAACTTTGAGGTTCAGTTATGTCTGACTCTTTGAGATCTGACAGGATATGCCATATTAATCACTTTATTCACATAATCACAAAATTGCAAGACTTTGTTTGCAAAAATACATCCCTAGCTACCTTTGCCAATCCTCTAAACCTGCATGTATTGGGATCAGTGTAGTCTCAGTTTGCTGCATATAAAAAACATATTATAATATTTTCTTTTCCATCTCACAGGGTTGTTGTGAGGCTCTAATGAAATAATATTTGTGAAGGTCTTTATAAACTTAAAAATATCATATAAGCTCTCTTCTCCCTTCTATTGGTTTTCTTTTACAAAGTATATGGAGGGGAATAATGTTTATGGATACAAAGTAGGAGGGACCAGATTATGAAGAGGTTTAAATTCCAAAAAGAGATGTTTTTTCATTAATTCCAGAGGCTATAGAATGCCACCGGATTCTGAAGGTCTTGCTGTTGTGAAATAATAAAATAGTTTTATATTTAGATCATTTTGACAAGTTAAGCCTTCGTTGTTCACCAAGAATCCTGTTCTAGTTGGGACATATTTGCACTTCAGGTTTCATGTTTGAAATTCAGTGAAATCAAACAAGGAAAAAATCATGCAGAATGAATTCAAACAAAAGACCACTTTTTAAAAAAGATGAATGGCAAAAGGATTTTTGATCTTTCGAAGTTTCATTTCAGCAAATACTTATGTTCTTCAAGGAGCTTTTATAAATACTAGGCGTAGTATTTTCCATTCAGAGTCTTTACATACCCTAAACTGATCCAATTTCACCCTCTCTTGCCAGGAAAGCACAGAATGCAGACCCTGAGCTTCTTAGAAAATGAAAGGGGGAAAGTGTTTCAAACATTCTTATCTGAAAATGTATAATTTATAAGCTTTTGCTGCTAAGTGCAGTGTCGAATTTAGCAATCTATACATAAATTATATTTTGTGGAAAATTTATATTTAACAAAATTTCATATACCTATAATCCAAATTATAGGTATAAAGATATAGTGCCTCTCTTAAATAAAAATATATATAAAATACACAGTTATATAATTAACATATATATACATATATACACAAATATATTAACACATGCACAAATTACATATAATTAAATGTAGGCTAAATATAAATATATATATGTGTTATATATATTATTTAGGGGCACTATATTTGCTAAAGAATATTAATTATTTTTCAAATTTTCAAATTTTTTCAAATTATTTTTCAAAATTCCTCTTGAGATAGGTGCAAGCATTGTTATTCTAATTTTAAGACAGGCATTAGCCCAGAAAGATGATTTGGACATAGGATTTACAATCATCCCCATTTTAGAAATGAGGAAATTGAGGATGATATATTAAAGGACACAGATGAGATTGACCTCATGTCCTCCAACTTTAGGGTCAGCCCTTTTTTCACCAAGGAACCCAACCTCTGCCTTTGAGTTACTCACAATTTACTAAGAGAAATAGGATCAAAAAGAACTTCAGAGATTATCAAGTGAAATAGCCTCATTTTACATACAAAGAAACTGTGACCCACAGAAATGACTTGTTTGGGGTATATAGAAGTACATGATGGTACATGATGGTATGTGGCAGAATTTTTACTTGATCCCCCAGAATCAACATAGGACTAAAGAGATATTTGTCTTTGTTTTTGTCTCTTTCTTTCCATCTTTTTCTGTCTCTCACACAAATGTACAGGAAAAAATGCAAGCAAATGCAAATGTAGTATAAAGAACAGTTTTAAAGTATCTAGCAAATATTTAGAACTCTACGGCAAAATTAGACAGTCAATCAACAAGCATTTATGAAATACCTACTATGTGTTAAGCACCCAAAACACAAAAGCAAAAAACAAAGTCTCTTCTCTCAAGGAGCTTACAGTCCAAGGAATACAAATAAACTAATATTAAATCAAATTTATTTTGAATCCCAATCTCCAGAGCTTGTCTATGAATTTTTGGTTCTTGCTCAAAGAAGAGAACCTGCCTAAAAACTGAACTTTAATCTGGCCTAAGAGTTTTTGACTGGCTATATCTTTTTATTTTTCTTTAACAACACACAACACACACAATCCTCTATTAATAGAAGCATTTTAATCAATCCTAATGCACACTTTTAGCATGAATAATTTAGAGGATGAAAGAAATGTTTTAAGTGGGAATGACTAAAGAGAACTGGGGAATAGACATGAAGGAAAATGACTGAAATATAATTAGCATCGTGATATATGTATTTCATTCATAGGAATGGTTGATATTAGAACCACAGACTTAGAACTGAGAGAGAACTTAAAAGATTATTTAGCCATTTTTAAATTGAGGTCTGAAGAGGTAAAATCCTTGCCCATGATTTCACATATAGTACATAACCAAGTTGATATTTTAACCCCAGTTTTGTGCCTGGGGTCTTTTTCCACCATGCATCATATGGCACTATTTCTCAGTCAGTAAATCTGATAATCAGATTGTGTGAACTCCAGTCCTTGTTAGGTACTACTTACCCATGGACAAACGGATTAGGTGTAAAATTATATATTCATAGATAGAAGAAATCTTTGAAGTCATCAAATCCAAATTCCTCATTTATAATTGAGTATAAGACAAGAAAAAATAGTTTGCCCACAATTTCCTAGATAGAATGTTGCTGAGTCAAGATTTGAGCATAGATCTTTTACTTCTAAGTCAAGAACATTTATCCATGGCCTCAGCTGAATCTCGGTTTCCTCATTTGTAAAATAGGAATAATATCTGCCATATCTTACAAGATAGTTGTGAAAATCAAATGAGATAATGTGAAATGTCTTATAGCTTATAAAAACCTACTCAAATAAAATAAGATCATTGGATTAAAAGCTCTAAGGCTCTTAGAGTTCATCTATTTCAACTCTTATCATTTTTCTGATTAGGAGACTTGAGTTTTCCGGAGTATTCTGGCTTGCCCAACAATTTCCATATCTATACAGGTAATAAGTCAAAAAGCCACATTTTGATTCTATTCTAATTTAGGATTGGAGTTTTGGAATTAACTGAGTTTTGGAATATTTTATTATGGAATATTTTGCTGATTCTGGTTGTATTGGTATTAACCAAGGAAAACTCTCTGATTTGGATGAGGAGAAAAAGGAGCCTGAGATGTTACCTAGTAATACTTGGGAGACAAAACAAACAATTAAATTAAAGAGTTAGACAATTACAGACATAGCATATAAGTTCAAAGAAAGAATGGAGGGTGCATTCTTTAGTCCCTTAAGGAAATTGGAGCAGAGTGGTGTCACACTGCACCAGAAACCACATGTTAAGTCAGCATTAAATTCTTTGTGAAAGAATTGTACTACACCACAAATCTTTGTTATAGAATCACAGTGTCCCAGATGTGGAAGGAAATCCAAAAGTTATCTTGTCCAGTTCCCCCCTTAAGTACGAATATCATTCTTACTATTTTACTGAAAACTTGCATACTGCAAATGAAGCACATGGAGAACAGAAGTGATACAAGGACACTTCCAAGGTCTCTCTGAAGAACTTTAGTATTGATTGTGAGACATGGGAGATGCTGTTACAGGACTGGTCAGTATGGTGTGCCTGCATCAAAAACAATTCTGCTCCATGAACAAAGTAGAATCTCAGTAGCACAAAGAAAATATGAGATGTGCAAATCTAGACATAACTTCATCTCAGATGTTCAAACTACTTGTCCCTGACCTGTGGTAGAGCCTTCTGAGCTCATATTGTACTGATTAGCCATCGTTGAACATACTGTACCTTAACTCCATTATCATGATGTCACTGGTTCTCTTCAAGTATGAAGGGTGAACAAGGTAACCCTAATTAATAATGAAGTGTGTGTTTTTCAGTCTCTGCTTCCAAGATAATAGAATTCTTTGGAAGATGAGGCAATTCCTTTACTTGATTTGTTCTAATTACAGCATTGGGAGAGTCTGGATTTAGGAACAGTTGTGGATAAGCTTTATGGGTATGGCAAGTCTCTAGCTTCTGAAAATAACCAGACATAAATGGAAGAGGAGTTAAAAGGGAAATCACTACTCTATTTAAACATTTCCCCTTTGGCTTTGCTGAGAGCAGATAATGGTATAATAAGCAACTTCATTAGTGAGGGGGCAAGGGAGAGAAGAGGCAAAATTCAAATTCTTCTCTGGTGAAATTAAAATGAACTTATCTGGCCAGGTATGGTGGTTATAAGCTTGTCATCCTTGCACTGTGGAGGCTGAGGGTAATGGATCTCTTGAGTTTGGGAATTCTGAGCTGCAACAAGGCTAAACTTATCAGTTTTTTGCATCCAATAAGGTGAGTCTTTAGGAGAAGAGAGTCACAAGGCTGCTTAGCTGGGAAGAACTTGATCCCACTGGAAAAATGGTGTGAGTTAAAGTTTCTAGATCTCTGACTAGCTGCTGCATTTTCAGTTTGGGTGTGAGAGAGAAACTCTCAATTCTCTAATGCTGCAAAGTAATTCACTAAAGCAGTTGTTTCCAGTGAAAAGAGAATTAGATTTGAAATCAGTGGATTTGGGTTTGAATTCTTTCTTTGCTACTTATTAGACATGGGAACTTAACAAAGCCATCTAACTCCCATGAAATTCAATTTCTATATAAAGAAAATAATAATAATAATGACAGCTAGTATTTATAAAAAGGTTTATGGTTTGCAAAATGCTTTACATATGTTAACTCATTTGATTCTGACAACAACCCTCTGAGATAGATGTTATTTATTATTATTATCATTATTATTAATTCCATTTTACAGATAAGGAAACTGAGAACTGGGTGTGGATGGGTGAAAATATATGCCAATCCCTAACCCCCTAGACTTGACTTGCATAAATCCCAAACATGACCTATATTTAGTGTAATGATTTAGTATATTTGTACATATGATAGGAAGTGAATGCTATGATTTTAATGGTGAAGGGAGTGCCTGAAAAGGAACTCTTACAGTGGTCCTTTTATTACAATTTATAATGTTAAATTGTTAGCTAGAGGACTGAGAGGTTGCATGACTTCTCTAGTGATCCACAACTTGCCTATGTGAGAGGTAGGACTTAAACCTTGTGGTCCTTGGTGAGCTCATCATTTTGTTGACCAGGCATATCTATTATATATACAATACACATATGGATGTGTATATGTTGTTTGTATGTGCATCCATATGCATATATTCATGAACCCACATAGCTATTTCTGTCGCCTAGGTATCTATTAATTTTTCGATTGTTGTTTTGAAAGGAAAGAAAATATGATAAAATAGAAAAATCCAGAATTTATACTTGAAAAATCAGACTTTTAAAGATCAATTCTGCTATTGTGAAATGTTGAACAAGTAACAGCCTCTCTAGAACAATTTCCTTTTCTGTCATAATAATAACTTAAATTTATCCAATATTTTCAAATTTGCAAAGTATTTGCATGAATATCTCATTTGAGACTCAACAAAATCCTTTAAGGTACGTACCATGGGATTATTCATGTTTTGCAGATAGAGAAACTGATGGTTAGAGAAATTAAGGAACTCTATCATGGTCCTAAGACTGGTAAGAAGGTTTTATAGCATATTGTAAAGGAAAGAACATTGATTTTGGAGTCAGAGATCCTGATTCAAATTATACCTCAGATGCCATCTGTATGATCCAAGGAAGTCTGTTAATTTCCCTGGGTTTCAATTCCCTTATTATAAAGTGAAGTGGGTTAAGTGACCTTTAACATTCCTTCCAGCTCTCTATGGTCTATGGTCCTATCATCTGATTTAAAAGTATAACATATATTTGGACAAAACGAGAATAGGGATTCTTTACATTTGAATTTCCAGTGCCTAGCAAGGTGCCTGGCACATAGTACATATTAAATAAATGCTTATGGATTGATTGAAATGGCAAATTAGCTGTCGGTGTGTGGTATGCATAAAACAAGTGATTGGTTAAATTGCTAGGGAATTGTTTTTAGCTGTCTCTTGGATAACACCCTGAGTGACATTTATAGCATAATATAGCAAATACTATTCTGTGAAGAAATTATAGCTATCTAAATCCTAGCAAGGAAAGACTGAAATAAAACCATTTATAGGGATGCTCCTTTCAAGATCTTGCCAGCATTTATAAATTGCGTAGTGTTAGCTTTGATGTTAAAATGAAATCATAATAATTGTAAGTAAGAAAAGCAACAACAAAATTGAAATGCTTGGTAAAATAAAAATAATGAATAAAAGCAATTTACCGTTTTTATCTGACTAAAAATATTAAAGCCTTGCTCCATCGCACATAGCAAAGAAAAGCCAAGATTTCAGATAAATCTTGCAGTAGATTCATGATTGATGATTTTACCTATGTGGGCTAAATCATTCTTCAGATTCATATCATCCATGCACTAATAAAAAGTCTAATCAGTTGTTATAGCCAGATACAAAAAACTAAAAAACCATTACTTGGTGGCTAGAGCTCTCAGATAAACCTCTCTGAACTTAAACTGATCCTTGGAAGATAAGCTTATTATATTGATAGCTAATGTAATTATGAATGGACTTGGAATCAGAAATCTTTCCTCAGATACTAGCTGTATGGCCCTAGACAAGTCATTTAACTCACTGCCTCAGTTTCCTCATCTGTAAAATGTAGAATATATTGGAACCTATATTATTCACTGCCTCAGTTTCCTCATCTATAAAATGTAGAAAATATTGGAACCTATATTATAACATTGTGAAAACCAAAAGAGAAAATTACTTTATAAAATTTAAAGTTTAATTTAATGTTAGCTATTATTATCATCATCATCATCATCAGTGAACCTGAACTTGAAGTCTTTCCAGTTAAATAACTCATGTCAAGTGTTTGTACTCTATTGTCATATTCTTTGAGAATCCAGTCAATTTTACGCTGGAGAAAGTCTTTAATGGAAGTTTGAAACTATAGCATTGATTTAATCTTAATAAATTCTATAGATTTCAAATACTATTTATCTAAAAATGGGTGTATTTGCTTTTTTTCATACCTAGAAGCACAGAGTCACAGGATTTAGGAGTTGAAAGGGACTTCAGTGTCCTTGAATATGCAACAAATTTATGTTTACATTTGCATGGTTTGTAGTTTCAAATCTTTCTGATATGGTATGGACAAATTCTAGCAAGGAGATTAGCTTTGTATAACTCCCAAAAGAGAATAATCAGAAATGAAATGTCTTCAAATATTGGAAAGACTGTCAGATAAAAGAGGGATTAGACATGTTCTGATTGGTCTCAGAAGGTAGAATCAGAAGCATTACTGGAAATTACAAAGGGGCAAATTTAACCTTGATGAAAGAAACAACTTCCTAACAATTAAAGATAAACTGAAAGGAAGTAAAGTGGTTCAAGTGGTGGTGGATTTCTCTCCTCTAGAAGTCTTCAGTGAGAGACTGGATGAGTAATTTTTCAGTATGTTATAGAGAAGATACATCTTTAAGATGGGTTGGGGCCTGAGGTCTATTCAAATTCTGAAATTCTGTGTTTCTGTGAGTTTGGATAAATAAGTTTTATGAATTATTTTGGCTGTAATAAAATTGAATATCATGTGAGGTCTTAAAATTATTCACTGATGATATGAATTCTAGGCCGGGTCTAATCAAGACCAATCCAATAATTCAGGCTTGGTAATTAAAATGTAATGAGACACTCATGGAGCATAAAATGCAATAAAAACAATTTTACTAGTAAGTGATTAATACTATTTTTAAAAAAACAACAATAAAATGCAATTCTCCTCCATTTCCACAGATACCGTATCTACCAGCCACGAGAGATCCAAAGAAATTGTCCAGATGTCAGAGGGAGCTCCAATAAAACTTCTAATGCCAGTTTCCCCTAGGCTAGACCCTTTTATGCTTCTGGCAGCGAGGAAAGCACTGAACCTTCCATCTCCTTTAATGAATCTTAATCTCTAGGCTACTCATATCCAAACTCTGAGAAAGGTGAAGGGCACCAGGCAGGGCTATTGAGAAGATGAGAGTGAGGGAAATGGGAGGTGAATGGAAACAAAAGGAGGGTACTGGCTCTTGCTGCAGTTGTAAATGTGGATGGACGTGCTCCTGTTTCCATTATGCCAGATTCTAATTTTGGTTTCCCCATAAGCTGGTTGTTGCTATCTTTAAATAATGAACTTATGAAAGGTTGGGTGATAGGAATAAAAATAGCCATGCCCTTCCAAGTAGTCTGCACACTTGAAGATGTCCAAATACTTTGTGGTCATGTAGCTTTCCAGCAAGGAGTCAGTATGTTGCAATAGAAAGTCCTCTGGATTTGTATAAGAGAACTCATATAAAAGGTCTACCAGTGTGACTTAGAGCAAATCTTAGATTCTCTCTGGGTATTAAGTTCTCTCATTCAGGGAACTGAGTTCAATTCCTAAGGTTTCTTCTTTCTCTAAATCTACGATCCTATGATTTTGTCATAAAGACATATTTTCCAGGTTTCAATGAAGGAAAATAATTTCACCAGCACAATAAAATACAAACTCTTCTATTTAGTATTCATGTTCTTGTGCTTATCTATATGAAAGGAAAGACCCCAGGAAAGACTCCAAGAGTAGAGTGGCTCTCTATCGTTAGAACTCTTTGGGAGGCAGAATAGATATCTCTAGTTTCTTCTCTCCCATCCCTTCTCTAGAGGAAACAATGGATTACATATCTTTACATTTTTATTTTTTATATTTATCATTATTTATTTATTTATATATTATTCATTCATTCATTCATTTATTTATTTGTTATTTATTAATTAATTTATTATTTATACAGGGTATCTAGCATAGACTTAATGCCTCCCCTTCTCCTCTTTGTCTTGTGAAAATCTCATCTCCCTTCAATGATCGTTCAGGTACTATCTCCTATAAGAGGACTTTCTTGGTTCTTTCAGATATTCATTCTTCACACCAATGGAAATGACTTTCTATTTACTTTGTATGTGACAAGGGATGTGGGTGGTGTCAAATGTCTAGATGGTGGTGTCATCAGAACTATGCCCACATACATATGGCTTGGTCCCTTGCTATGTGAACCTATAGAGAACATCACTCCTATAAATAAGTAGTTATTTATTTTAGCCAACAAAATTGTTCTAACATTGGCCTATAACTGAGGGCCTTTTGCTAATTAGTTGTGAATGTGTGGACTTTTTCACTGACTCATAAGATGCTGTTGCAAGTACATACAGTTTATTTCTCCCTTGGTTCCCTTGGCTCCCTAGAAGTATGACCCAGAATATACAGAAAAATCAATAAGCAAAGAAATGAAAAACTTTCTAAGTAATCATTCCCCACTTTGTGAAATCTTTCCTTCTTGATCTTAATTGATCTTATTTGTAGAGTTTAGACAGATAAAATTTCTTGATATTTTTTATTATAACACTTCATTTCTCAACACATCCTTCTCATCCAACACTTATTTTTGGAGGGAGGGAATGGAATTTTATTTCATTAGCAAAGATTGACCATTTGGCCATCTCTTTTAGACCAAAGATAATCAGACTAGCCAATGATGGACAAACATGTTCATCAAACAGTTCATTTCTAACTATGAGACTTATGAGGGGGAGACAATGGGAAAGAGAAAAAGGGAAAGATGGATGACACTTTGAGAAGAGTCAAAGGGAACAATACTCTTTGATAAATAGATCTTACAAACAAAGGATACAAAGGAAAAAAGTGGATATTTATTAGCCTCTAGAAACATTTGGTGCAGTCCTGTGGTACTGGTGTCATCTCGGTTCTCCAACTCAAGTTAGGTAACTTGTAGAAATTTCCTACAAAATTGGTCTTAACAAACTTAAAATTTTATTTTGACAATAACCATGTGAGATAATGAAAGTTAACTCAAACCTCATGTCTCTAAAAGAATCATTGGAATCCACAATTTCAGGTTGGCCAATTTTCATCTTGATATATTACCTACCTAATATATCTGTCATCTATATCTATCACTCTATCATCGATATCATATCTCTATTATCTATAACTGCAAATGAAAATCAGAAGTCAATTTTATAAGATGGATTCTAATACAAAAATGAATTTATCTAAAAGTTGCCAGATATAACTTCAGTTGTAACAAAAGGTTCTATGATGGATATATAAATACAATGAGTAACAAATTTTAAATAAGCCCATTTTAAAATAGTGCCTATCAAGGAAATTATTTACACTATGACAATTTCAAATTCTAGCTCTGTTGAAATGAATAATTCCTTAGCAAAAATAGGTATTACAAGATAAAACAATTGTACTGATACTCCTTTCCTTAATACAGAACAGAGGTTCTCATATTAGCTAAATAACAAAATATACTGGCATTACAAACCTATGCATCATTTGCCCAATTATCCCCATAGTACTGAGAAATTAAAGGATCTTAACTTAACTGAGAATATATAGCTAGTAACAGATGTCAGAGCTAAATACTTAATTACTTCTTTGGAATATATAAAGGATTAAATTCTAGGCCAAAAACCTCAAATGTTTTACCTGTATTTTACTATACATAGTAAATCATATGGACTCCCAAAATTAGCTCATACAAGATAAAGACTTTAAAATTGTCTTCATACTTGTCATTTGACATAATTTTAGAAATTTACCACAAAAGAATAGGGACATAAGGGAAAATGTTTCCTTATTTTGATGTCAATCAATTCCAGGCAAAAGTTATATAAAAGTTCAATTTTGCCAAGTCAGATGGAATATTTTCTATTCAAGAAATATCATATTGGGGAAATTGAGGCAGGAGAATCCTGTCTCAGTTCATGCCAATAGTCATTCTCCCAGCCTTTCTCCCAGCATGTAAAAACTCCATAGGATTGCTGACATCATGAATCATTGAGCAGTCAATCTTTACAACACAGAATAAAATTGTAGTCCAGGAAACCTAACCAACAGACCATTAATGAAGTTCAGAAGTCTACTTGGTAGTTCATATCAGCAGCATCCCACCATTACTACATGGAAGGGAAGGAGGTATATTTCACATGTCTTCTTTGGGGCTAAGCTTCAAAGCTTGATGGTCAGCAAAATTTTATATCATTCAGTGTTAATTTTTTGGTTTTATTCAATAATTTACATTGTTGTTGTTGTTGGCTTCTTTTCAGTCATGTCTGACTCTTTATGACCCCATTTAGAGTTTTCTTGGCAAAGATACTAGAATGGTTTGACCTTTTCTTTTCTATCTTATATTATTGTAGTCATTATGTATATAAAAAGTTAACTTTTTTTATTAGACATGTGATTTTCTGAAACATAGTAAGACGACTAAAACAATAGTGTGGAAAACCTACTGCAACCAGCTTTTAAAATCGTTTTTCAGTATCAATTTTTTTTTTCCTCTTACCGTCTCCCAGCTGATCAATAAGGAATACATATTTGGGAACTTGACAGGGTTTCCTCAGTATGCACTCTGAAGAAACAGTGTGTGCATTGTGTGTGTGTGTGTGTGTGTGTGTGTGTGTGTATGAGAGAGAGAGAGAGAGAGAGAGAGAGAGAGAGAGAGAGAGAGAGAGAGAGAGAGAGAGAGAGAGAGGAGAGATCTGCATTGATTAGTGCTTTTTTCCCCTTTTAAATTAATTTTTTTGAGGCAATAGGGGTTAAGTGACTTGCCTAGGATCACACAATTATTAAGTTTCTGAGTTGGATTTGAACTCATGTTTTCCTGACTCTAGGACTGATGCTCTATTTACTGCATCACCTAGTTGTCTCAGCCTGCATATTCTCTTTAAGAATAAAGTAAACAGAAACTCAAGTATTGTGTTAAATGTATACCCACACATATATCGTACCTTCTTTACATCTTACTGATTTATTATCCCTAGTCACTTCCATGAGGCATTAGACATGCCTATCACATGTGCTTACTTATTTGCATACATGTTGTTTCCCCCAGCTGTGTATAAGTTCCTTGACAATAGGAACAGCTTAGCTTTTGTCATTGAAGACCCAGCAACTAGAACAGTGCTTGTCACATAAAAGATCCTTATTGAATGTATGAAAAATGAACTGTATATATAGCAAGCTTCTTAGTGATGAGATTTCTTGCCATGGGGCCTAAAGATGGCTGCATTAAAAATTTGCTCCTGGAGCTTGCTCAAGGTTAAAGCCAGCCAGTCAGCATGCAATGGCCTCTTACCTGCAGCTATGTGCTTTGGATCTATCAGTCAATTCATGCCGCCAGGCAGGGATCTTTGATCATAACCTTCTTTTCACTTCCCTTCCTGCAAACAGAGCATTGGGTGATTTTGTCTGCTTTTTTCCTCACTATTGTAACCTTCATAAGCACTAATCCGGTGAACAAAACAGTTTCCTTAAGCCAACATAAAGACTGCAAATCTGGAAGAAGCAGCTTCCTCCTAGAAGGAGCCCAGACACATCTGATGCTATTCTTTCTAATTCTTCTTTCTATTGCCTCAGCTGCCTTCCTTCCATTTCCCTGGAGGCCTGCTCCTCATGTGTTAATGGAGATATGGGACAACTTCTAGGAGAAATATGGCAATAATTTTAAGGTTCCCCGACCTTAGGGTGCTTCTGTTCTAATAGTCTGTCAGTGATTCTAGTCTTCTGGCTTTTGAATCTGTGATTCTGAGGTCCCTTCTCCACCCACAACCTTGGAGCACAATTGTTCTGACAATGTCTGTCAATGATTGCAAAAGTCCTCTGACCTTGCAATATAGTAATATTGCTTCCCTTAGACTTTAGGGAAGATATATTAGTGATCCTGAGACTCTCTAACCTTAGAAGGCTATTGTTTTGACAATCTTGTCTGACAATGATTCTAAAATCTTCTGGCTTTAGGATAGTTCTAGGTCTGCTGCACCACTTCTAAGTTCTACCTCTAGGCCATAAAATGAGTTTATCAGTGACACTCTCCTTGTCTCCTTGCTCTAGGTTTTTTGCTAAATCCTTTTGGAATTTAGCCCGTTTCTATGTTGCAATTACAATAAACTTTGCCCCTTGACTTGGATATGGGTTCAAGTCTGCAAATTCTTTTGAGAGACCTCACAACATTGGTCTGTGACCAACTTTTTGGGGTTCCTTCCCAACCTCAACTGTGGTGTCCTTAGGGACTGTGGTTTGGTAGAGGTTATGCTGGCTGTTTTTGAGGCTGGTATTTGATTATTTGATTTTGATAGCTGGTATTTTGAAGCTGCATTGATTGGGGTCTGTAAATTAGTTTTCCAGAGCAAGTAGTGCTTGCTAACTAACTGCATTTTGCATCTTTGAATGAATAAAAAGCTTCCCAGGCCTCTTGAAGGGGCCCTTAAAAGGAATCTAACCAAGTACTGTCAGCTATTCCTTAAAGAGAATGCATGAAGATGACTTGCATTAACTCTGCATGGAAAATGGTCCTTTAAAAATTTTTTATTTTATGGCTTTTACCTTTCAGTAAAAGATTTTTTTATTCATAGTCTTCTGATATTTTACTTTCTCCCCAAAATAGCCAATTACCACTGCTGCTGGGAGAACTGATTGTGAAAGCATTCCAAAGCAGAGTTTTCTCTTGTCATGTAAATGAAAGAGAATTGAACCAACTTCAGAACCCCTGAGAAGAGCAGGCACCACAGGACTAGCTAAACTTGGTGGGGGAAGCTGGGCTTTTCTTGGCTTTCAGAGCCTGTGCTAGTACATTGGAATCGAATGTCTTTAGACTCATAAAATTATTCTTTTCTGTTCAAGAAAACAATGAAAAAGCTTTCTTTTTCTAAATAATTTGAGGTAGCTAGCTATGTGACAATGGATAGAGTGCTTGCTTGGAGTTAGGAATAATTAAATTTGAATGCTCTCTCTGACATTTAAGTGTGTAATCCTGGACAAATCACTTCTCAAACTCAGGTTCCTTATTTACAGAATGGGAATAATAATATCACTTATTACACAGCCTTATTGTAAGAAAAAAAATGAAATAACATGTCACATATTTTATGAACTTTTAAAGTGCTCCATAAATACTACTTTTAGTTTATTAAAAATGCATTTTTAATTTTTTATTTATTTTGGTTTTAGGGATAATATATATATAGGGTTTTGGGGTATAATCATATATAATTAATCTGTTGTCACTGAAATTTCAGAATTGGGAGGTAATTTGGTCTAAACCTGTAGTAAGACAACCATCTCTGCAATATCCCAGATGAGTGGTCATCTAGCCTTTCCCTGAATGCTTCTAATAACAGGGAGTATGAAATCATAGAAAGACCACCACTTCTGGAATCAGTTTACCAGAGTTCAAATTACACTTCTAATTTCCAGTTGACATGAATTAGGGCAAGCCACTTAATCTTATCACTTATGATATGAGATGATTGGACTAGATGATGATCTTCATCTAGTCCAATTATCTCATATCATATCATATGATTTTATGAGTCCTTCCCTTCTTTTGGACAGCTCTAATTCTTTAAAAAATTGCATTATACTATGCCAAAACCTGACTTCTTCTCATTCATTCCCACACTTTGAAGGAACACAAAACAAGCTGACTTTCTCTTCCACCTGTCAGCACTCCAAATATTTGAAGACAACTACAAGGTCTCTCTTGGATCGTTAAGTGGAATGGTGGAAAGTGTTCTAGACCTGGAGTCAGGAAGACTCATCTTCCTGATGATGTAATATAGCTTCTAGGGGAGGCAGCAATAATTTTGAGGTCCCCTGACCTTAGGGTGCTTCTGTTCTAACAATCTATCAATGATTCTAAATCTTCTGGCTTTGGAATTTATGATATTGAAGTCCTCTGATCTAAGAACACTATTGTTCTGTCAATGATTATAAAAGTCCTCTGGCCTAGGAATATAATAATATTTCTTCCTTTAGACTTTAGGGAAGATATATTAGGGATCCTGGGACTATTGTTTTAACAATGTCAATGATTTCAAGTCTTCTGGCCTTAGAATAGTCCTACAAACTTTACTGGCTGTTGGTCAGTGATAACCAAATTCTTGAGACCACTCCTTGGTTCTATCTCTAGGCCATAAAATTAGCATATCAATTACATGAACTGGTTAAATTTGTCTCTTTAATCCAGGCTCCTTGATAAATTCTCTTGGAATCTAGACCACATCTATTGGCGTTACAATTACAATAAATTTTGCCCCTTGACTTGGATATGGGTTCAAGCGTGCAATTTTTTAAAAAAAGCTTTTTATTTTCAAAACATTTGCATGGACAATTTTTCAACATCAACCCTTGCAAAACCTTGTGTTTTAATCCCCCCTCCCTTCCCCTTCCTCCCATCCCTCCCCTAGATGGCAAGTAATTCAATATATATTAAACATGATAAAAATATATGTTAAATCTAATACATACATATTTATACAATTATCTTGCTGCACAAGAAAAATCAAATCCAAAAGGAAAAAATGAGAAAGAAAATAAAATGCAAGCAAACAATAACAAAAAGAGTGAAAATGCTATGTTGTGATCCCCACTCACTTCCCACAGTCCCCTCTCTGGGTGTAGATGGCCCTCTTCATCATAAGATTATTGGAACTAGCCTGAATCATCTCATTGTTGGAAAGAGTCTTGTCCATCAGAATTGACTATCGTATAATCTTGTTGTTGCCATGTACAATGATCTCCTGGTTCTATTCACTTCACTAAGCATCAGTTCATGTAAGTCTCTCCAGCCCTATGAAATCATCTTGCTGATCATTTCTTATAGAACAATAATATTCCATAACATTCATATATCATAACTTATTCAGTCATTCTCCAACTTATGGACATCTTCTCAGTTTCTAGTTTCTCGCCACTACAAAAAGTTCTACCACAAACCTTTTTTGCACAAGTGGGTCCCTTACCCTTCATTAAGATCTCTTTGGGAAACTTTGGAAACACTTCTGGATCAAAGGATATATACATTTTGATAGCCCTTTGAGCATACTTCCAAATTGTTCTCCAGAATGGTTGGATCAGTTCAGAACTCCACCAACAATGTATTAGTGTCCCAATTTTCCCACATCCCCTCCAACATTAGTCATTATCTGTTGCTGTTATCTTAGCCAATCTGAAAGATATGTAGTGGTATCTCAGAGTTGTCTTAATTTACATTTCTCTGAGCAATAGTGATTTTAATTTCTTCATCTGAAAATTATCTGTTCATATCCTTTGACTGCTTGTCAATTGGAAAATGACTTGAATTCTTATAAACTTGAGTCAATTCTCAATATCTTTTAGAAATGAGGCCGTTGTCAGAACCTTTGAATGTAAAAATGTTTTCCCAGTTTATTGCTTCCCTTTTAATCTTGTCTGCATTAGTTTTGTTTGTACAAAAACTTTTTTTTTAATGTAATATAATCAAAATAATTTATTTTGTGTTCAACAATGAACTCTAGGTCTTTGGCCATAAATTCCTTCTATTTCCAAAATTCTGAGAGGTAAACTACCCTTTGTTCTTATAATTTGCTTATGATATCACTCTTTATGTCTAAATCATGAATCCATTTCGACCTTAGCTTGATATAGAGATATGGGTCAATCCTAAAAGCTGGGGTCTTTGGGTTTGTCAAAAACTAAATTACTAGTCATTGATTATTTTGTCCTGTGAACCTAACGTATTCCATTGATCGACCACTCTATTTCTTAGCCAGTACAAAATGGTTTTGATGACCTCTGCTTTGTAATATAGTTTTAGGTCTGGTAGAATTAAAGCCTGTAAATTCTTTTGAGATACCTTGTGATATTGGTCTGGAACCCCAACCTTTTGGGATCTCTTCCCACCCTCAACACTGAGTTCACTTATTAGTTATATGACCTTTGATAAGTAACATTGCACTATTTGCCTCAGGTCTTCATCTGTAAAATGAATGGGAGAAGAAAATAAATGGCAAGCCATTTCAGTAGCTCTGCCAAGAAAGCATCAAATGGGGTCATGATGAATTGAACATGATAGAAAAATGATTAATAACAACAATAATTAGATCTCTTTTATGAATTTCTTTTTCCCCCAGGACAATTATCTCCAGATTTTTATTTCACATTGTTTCAGATACTTCTATCTGGTTGCCCTATTGTGAAGACTTCTGGTTCATCAATATTCTTCCTAAAACATGACGATTGGGATAAAATTTGGCATTTCAGCTAGAACCTGGCTAGGAATGAATGAATTAATGGAAAAAAACATTTAATAAACACTTTCTGTGTTCGAGGCACTGTTCTAAGCCTAGGGATACATACATACAAGCCAACTTGACAGTTATTATCCTCAAAAGAGATTACTATGTCAAAAATCTATGTATATTCTTTCCCCAATGTATGATAGTTCCCCTAAAGGTACATTTTGTAAATGATCAGGAAGTGACTTGATAGTTTGGATCCAAGAAAAAAAAAGTAAAACCTTTCCATCAGAGTCCAGGATCCCAGGGGGCAGTTTGGTAGTTCTGTTAGGAGGATGATAATGCTGTAGCTGTTGCTTATTGCATTTATTATCATTTTAAAGTTTGCAAAGCATTTTACATATTATCTCATTTGTTCCTCTTGACAATCCTATGAGGCAGGTTCTATTATTATCACCATTTTATAGATGAGGAAACTCAGACTGAGAGATGTTAAGTGGCTTATTCAGAGTCCAATATGACTTACTTGATATAGACATTTCCTATTTTCAAGAACCTCCATTTCAAGGAGGATGCCCAGGTCCACCTTATCTTCAGTTGTGGTACTGAACTTTATCATGTCAGAAAGACCTTTTAATGCTCAAAGTCCACCTCCACCCCTGGACTATGGCTCATATTGGAAATTTGAGCCTCTTCTTATGATTGGCTTGTTCTTCCTAGAACCCCCATTTTAAGGAGGCAACCTAAGCAACCAACCAAGTCTGCATTGCTGACTTATTTCCATAGGCCTTTCTCTATGATGTCCAGATGTCTCTGTACTTTTTGCCCTCCCTCCTCTTTTTTTTAACCTCTCTTTTGTGTGTTATTTTCCCCATTAGAGTAACTTTCTTAAAGGCATGGACTATTTTTCTTTCTGCGTGTAGTTATATTTCCAACACTTAGCATAGTACCTGGCACATAGCATTTAATAAGTGCTCATGGACTTGTTGACTTGATGTCAATCTTTGAGGAAAAAAATCTTTTAAATTTAACTTAAAACTGAGCAGTTGTTTTCAATTCTGAATTCTCAGATATATTCATGACTGAAAGCAATTCACAGATTTCTTTGTAGTATTTTGATTGGAATTGCGTCACCTGAATTATGGCTTTTGCTATTACTGTAAAAACATGGTAACCTGACAAAGGGAATGAAAAGTCACAGCAGAAAATTGAATCTGGGGATCTGTTTGTGTGGGATTTCTATTTGGCAAATAGAAAAAAGGAATTGGAAAAATTAGAAGAGGAAAAATGGGCTGGCTGGATGCTTTGGGGGATTTCTTTAAATGCTACCATTTACCTACAGGGCAGCACTTCTCAGAGAAAATTCTCAGGGACATTTGTTTCTGGTTCTCCATAAGGGGTTCCCTTACCTTGGAAATGAACTATAAGGCACTGGGCTGTGAGACTCATTACTTGAGAAATCCTTAAAGAATAACATCAAAAAGTTTCAGATGAGTTGCTGCTAGAATGCTGGCTCTGGAATTAGGTGGACCTGAGTTCAAACTTGGCCTCAAGCACATTAGCTCTGTAACCTTGGGAATGTAATTTAACCCTGTTTGCCTCAGTTTCTGCATTTGTAAAATGAGTTGGAGGAGGATACGTAAAACTACTCCAATATCTGTGCCAAGAAAATTCTAATGATTGATAGTACCACCATCACTAACAAAAAAGCATTCAACAAGCATTTATTAACTGCTAGGTATTATGTTAGGCATCGAGGATACATAAACATAGGAAACAGTTTCTGCCCTCTAGGAGTTTACATTCAATCAGAGAAAGCAACATTGATTAACATGAATTTATTCCCCACCTCCCCACTACTTCATTCTTTTATATTATCCTTTTATATTCTTCATCTGTCTGTGATAAACCTGATTTTTTTCATCCTATTTTAAGCCATTGGTTTTGGGGACATTATTAATAATAACTGATTCAAATATGTATAAGAGCCTTATATGTTCTCTCTATAGAAAAATTTACATGAGTTAGCATCAGAAGTCATCCATTTCAAACTGCTCATTTTTAAAGGAAATTAAGTAAGTTTCCCAAGTTCACCAAGGTAGTAATCTTCGTATTGAACTTAAGCCCTTTGATTCCAAAGAGGATTTTTTCCCCTACTGAACTGTACTGCCTATCCTAGGAAGTGATGGAGAAGCTTCATCACTTTATAATATCTTTCTGAACTATCAGAAAAAAGTCAGAAATGTAGGTGCTGCCTGAGAGGGACTAATTTCCTTTAGGATGGGCAGATGTAGTGTCCTGGGTATACAGAGACAAATAGTATTTCCTTAACTCTTTAGGATAAGATGGACTCCTAATCCAGATGGAACCTGCCTTACAAATATTATTGTTGCTTAGTTGTATTCGAAGTTTTCTTGGCAAAAAACTGGAGTGGCTTGCTGATTTCTTCTCCAGCTCATTTTACACATGAGGAAACTGAGGCAAACAGTTAAGGGATTTCCCCAGAGTCATATAGCTAATTTAGTGTTTGGGGCTGGATTTAAATTCCTGACTCCGAACTCAGTTTTATTCATTGCACTACCTAAATGCCCATTATACATGCAAGACTCTAAATATAGATTCAAGATTCACTGACAAAATATACATTTTTCATTATCATTGAAAGGTTCTGTGATCAAAGCACTCTTTTCACATTCTAAACTTGACCAGAACATTTTATCCCCTGGAAATTTAGATGAGTCATTTCTAGAGATTCCCTGGAGACAGACTTCTATTCTCTAGCTCACACTGACACCTGGTGGAAACATTTTTCTTGCCTTTCAACTGAATTTCATTTTAATCTGACTCCGACTTCCTGACTCCCTGGCAAAAGGTGAAGATATTCAAACTTGATCCTGAGGACAGATACTGCAAAAACTAAAAATAAAAAATACTGTGAAATATCATGTAGCTTTCACTGTTATAGCGACATCACATATTTCCTTCCAACTGCAGTTTTGAATCTTGAGTAATGGAGTTTATTGGGATCACAGAATCAGACCAGTCAATCAACTGGCAAACCATAGATTTTGAGCTGAAAGGGATTTAAATGCTATCCAATCCCTTTTCTTCCTTCTACAGGTAAGAGAAATGAAATTCAGAGAATTCAAGAGAAACTGTCAAAAATGGGACTTGAATCCATGAATTCTATTCTGTGATACTATACTGATCTTTACTATTAGGGCTGAGAGGGATCATTGAGTTCATCCAGGTATAGGATCCCAGAATTAGACCTGGGACACACTTCAAAGGCAATCCATCTTGATATCATTTTACAAATGTGAAACTGATTGACATCTATACAAATTAAATGACCGACTCAGAGTAACACAGCAACAGAAGTAGGTTTTGAACCCCAATTTTTGACTAGAAAAAAGTGATTCTTCCATTGTGCTCCATTTTTTACAAATGAGGATTAGGAATGAAATCATTTGTTTGAAGCTATACAACAGAGCCAGAACTTTATTTCAATACTCACTTTTGCCTAAAGTAATATTTAGAATATGTGCTGATGCTGAAATAATCTTATTAGTCCATTCTGTTCTAGTTCCTCTTCCTCTCCCCTTCCCCCAAGCCTGAGAGGAGGAAAGGTTGTTCTTCCCACTGAAAAGGTCATGTTTACTACTTTGAACAGCAGGATCAGCTTTCTCTACCGTTCCAGTCTCCTGGTCTCATGATGTTTGCACAGATAATAGCAGGCACAGAGACAAGTGGATGATTTTCTTCAATTTGTTAATAAATTCATACCATATGGGGGATAGTCTAACAACCTTGTTAATTTCTGACAAAGATACACCTCAAAACTTGCTTTTCTATTTGAGGGCTTCAGTAGTTCTACTGGGAATTTTTAAAGCATTACCCTGTGTGTTTTCTTATTACATAAACCCAGAGGATTTGACATTTAGGATAGAGATGACTTCCTGGCAAGCAGCTTTATGACTAAGTGAGTCATTCTGAGACAAGTACTAAGAGATTGAAGTTTGGCTTGGTTTGGAGCCCGGATAGACTAGAGTTTTAATTAATCAAGCAGAATCCCTCTACCCAAAGGATTGTTGTAATTAAAACAGGCAAATCTATCTAGTTAGGCTTAGAAAAAAGGGACAAGCAGACATTGAAAGAACAGTTGGGCTCTTTGAGAAAAAGGCAGAGGTCATAGTTCATACCTGGTATCAAAAAATTCAGTTTCCCAATCTGTAAAACCAGGTTGTTGTATCAGATGACTGAAGGTCCTTTTAAGGTTGAACTATTTATTAATAGTTGATATTTTGACTATATATATTTGGTAATCAAGAATGTAATTCAGGCAGAGATTCCCCATGTCTCCCAACTTCCACACTCTTTTTCAGTAACCTTTTGTGTATTGTCTTCCCTAATTAGGATATAAGTTTCTTGAGGACAGGGATTCTGTCTTATCTCTAGCACTTAGCACAATGACTGACACATAATAGGTACTTTATAAATGCTCATTTTCTTCCTTTTTTTTGAAGCCACATTTTCTTCCTAGGCAGTCTCATAAAGTTCCATGGTTTTAACTGTTATAACTATATAGAAGATCTTAGCTTCCATAGATTCAATTATTATCTCTATGTAAGTTTTTCTAGATCTATTTGTCCAGCTCTAATTTTCCCTGACTTCCCTTGCCTCATCAACTGGCCATTGGTCATCTCAAATTCAACATGTCCAAAGTAGAACTTCTTATCTTCCTCCACTTTTACCTTTTCTGAACTTCCCTATTATGATCTAAGGCTGTGATATCAAATGCAGAGATAGGAATAAGTAAGTAGTATATTCCTGTGAGCTGCATATTGACTTAGTTGTAAAGTGTAATGTTATTTATATTTTATTGTATTTTAATTTTGTAAATATTTTCCAATTATATTTTGATCTTTTTAGATCTGCCATCTTCCTAATCGCACAGGCCTGCAACTTTCATATTAGTCATAACTCTTCACTCTCATTCCTCTCACATATCTAATGTCTCTGAAATTTTTCATTTCTACCTTCGCAACTTCTCTCATAGGTTATTCCATTCATATAATTGCCACCCTCATGGGAGTTCTCATCATTTCAGTCCTGTTTCTGATCCTCAGATTCTTCTTTGGTAAAATGAGAGGGAGAATGAATTCTGAGAAGACTTCCCCTTCCAAGTCCTTTAAATCTATGAAGCCTACTCTCTCTCTCTTTTTTTTATTATAGCTTTTTGTTTACAAGATATATGCATAGGTAATTTTTCAGCATTGACAATTGCAAAACCTTTTGTTCCAATTTTTCCCCTCCTCTCCCCCCCCACCAGATGGCAGGTTGACCAATACATGTTAAATATGTTAAAGTATAAGTTAAATACAATATATGTATACATGTCCAAACAGTTATTTTGCTGTACAAAAAGAATCGGACTTTGAAATAGTGTACAATTAGCCTGGGAAGGAACTAAAAAAGCCAGAGGATAAAAATAGAGGGATTGGGAATTCTATGCAGTGGTTCATAGTCAGCTTCCAGAGTTCTTTCGCTGGGTGTAGCTGGTTCAGTTCATTACTGCCCTATTGGAACTGATTTGGTTCATCTCATTGTTGAAGAAGGCCTCGTACATCAAAATTGATCATCATATAGTATTGTTGTTGAAGTGTATAATGATCTCCTGGTCCTGCTCATTTCACTCAGTATCAGTTCATGTAAGTCTCTCCAGGCCTTTCTGAAATCATCCTGCTGGTCATTTCTTATAGAATAATAATATTCCATAATATTCATAGACCACAATTTATTCACCCAATCTCCAATTGATGGACATTCACTCAGTTTCCAGTTTCTGGCCACTACAAAGAGGGCTGCCACAAACATTCTTGTACATACAGGACCCTTTCTCTCCTTTAAATCTCTTTGGGATATAAGCCCAGTAGTAACGCTGCTGGGTCAAAGGGTATGCACAGTTTGAAAACTTTTTGAGCATAGTTCCAAATTGCTCTGCAGAATGGCTGGATATATTCACAATTCCACCAGCAATGTATCAGTGTCCCTGTTTTCCCACATCCCCTCCAACATTCATCATTATCTTTCCCTGTCATTCTAGCCAATCTGAGAAGTGTGTAATGGTATCTCAGAGTAATCTTAATTTGCATTTCTCTGATTAATAATGACTTGGAGCATCTTTTCATATGGCTAGAAATAGTTTCAATTTCTTCAGCTAAGAATTGTCTGTTCAATATCCTTTAACATTTATCAATTGGAGAATGGTTTGATTTCTTATAAATTAGAGTCAATTCTCTATATATTTTGAAAATGAGGCCTTTATCAGAACCTTTGACTGTAAAAATGTTTTCCCACTTTATTGTATGAAGCCTACTCTCAACCAATTGTAAAAGAACTAGGCGTGGGGTCAAGAAGATCTGAGTTCAAATCCTACCTTAGACACTAGTTGTTTGATCCTGGGCAAAACATTAATATCACTGTGTGCCTCAGTTTCCTCTTCAGTAAAATGGGATAATAATAGCATCTAAACTGCCAGTTATTGTGAAGATAAAGTAAGTTAACATTTGTGAAGCACTTTGCAAACCTTAGAAACACCATTTAATTATTAACTGATCTATATATGTATTTATCTTATTCTATGTATGTATGCATGCATTTTATTTTATATACCTATTTGTCTGTCTATCTAGCTATTCTGTCTATTTATTAATCTATCTTTTTATCTATCTATATTGATTGCAATATATTAATCCCTCAACCAACATTTATCATCCATTTACTATGTTTTTTACTGGATACCAAGTTAATTATTGTGAATAAAAAGAAAGAAAAAAAAAAAACAGACCCTGACAATAAGAAGCACACCATCTAATGGACGAAGCAATATGTAAATGACTAGGTACAGAATAAATAGAAGGCAATTTGAGAGGGGAAGACATTAGAGTCATTCATGATAAATTACAAAGATACCCTCTAAAAGTGCTTTCTTGAATCTAGGAAGGAAAAAGTTATTATACACTTGGGGATAAAAGAAAGCTTCTTGGGTTTGATAGTATTTGGGCTTAACCTTAAAGACTAGGTAAGAATTCTACAAAAGAAAAAGAGAAAGGAGGATGTCTTGGATATGGGCTATGACATGAGTAAGCTCAAAGAGGCAGGAAAGCTCAAAACATTTGAATTTAAAGCACAGAGAAGTTTATCTGCACCCAGAAAGGAGTGATATGACACATATTTTAGGAAGGTAATAGAATGCCGTACTTAACTAGCAGATAGAAGAGTTTAAAATTTACTTTTAAAACAGACATCAAATTTTTAGAAAAAATAGAGAAATTACCAGATTTGTGCATAAGGAAGATAAAAGTGGTAGTGATTGGAGTCAAGGTAATATGTAATACCAAAGCATAATAAAGTTGTTTGCTCATTTTCAGTTATTTCCCACTTTTTATGACTCTATTTGAGGTTGTCTTGGCAAAGACACTAAAGTAGTTTTTTATTTCTCCAGTTCATTTTACAGATGAGGAAACTCAGGCAAAGAGGGTTAAATGACTTGTCTAGAATCACACAGCTAGTAACTGTGAGTAAGTAGGTTTATGTTTGTTTATAGCTACGTGTAAAAATAATTTTTAACATTCTTTTTTGAGTTCCAGATTCTCTCTCGCTCTCTCTCTCAACTCTGAGTACCATCTCAAATCTATCAGATTTATTGGAAATTTTCCCACTTTTCTTATATCCCCTCCAACATTTATCATTATCTTTTCCTGTAATCTTAGCTAATTTGATAGATTTAAGGTGGCATCTCAGAGTTGTTTTAATATGTATTTCTATTGATTTAGAGCATTTTTTTCATAAGGCTATAGATAGCTTTGATCTCTTCTGAAAATTACCTGTTCACATCCTTTCACCACTTATCACCTGGGGAAGGACTTGAATTCTTATAATATGACTTAGTTTTTTATATAATTAAGAAATGAGAACTTTATAAGATAAACTTGTGAAAATCTCTTTTCTCTCTCTTGTCTCCTCTCCTGTCATTTTCTGCTTTTCTTCTAAACTTGACTGCATTGGTTTTGTTTGTACAAAAATCTTTTATTTTGATGTAATCAAAATTATCCATTTAATATTTTGAAATGCTCTCTATTTCTTTTTTTTTTCAGTTATACATTCTTTCAATATATGTAAAATATTCCATGCTTTCCTAATTTGCTTATGATATCACTGTTTATGTCTAAATCATGTACCCATTTTGATCTAACTTGGTATATGGTGTGAGATGTTGGTCTAGTTTCTGTCAAATTGCCCAGCAATTTTTGTCCCGTGCTGAGTTCTTCTCCCAGGTAGATTTGAGTATTTTATATTGTCTGTGGCTATTTTAAATGGAATTTCTCTTTCTATCTCATTTTATGGACCTTGTTGGTAATACATAGAAATGTGGATGATTTGTGTCAGCTTATTTTATATCTTGCAACTTTACTGGTTATTAATCGTTTCAACTAATTTTTAGTTGATCTTTTAGGATTCTCCAGGCATACCATATACAAATAATTATAGTTTAGTTTCTAATAGTTTATTCTAGTTCTTTTAATTTCTTTATTTTCTCTTACTGCATCTATTACAATAATGAATTAATAGTGATGATAATGGGCATTTTTACTTCACCCCTGATCTTATTGGGAAAGTTTCCTAGTTTATCCCCATAAATGATAATGCTTGCTGATGGATGGTTTGAATAGATACTACATATCATTTTAAGGAAAATTCCATTGATGCCTATGTTTCTAATAATGTTTCTAATAGAAATTTCTAATAGAAATGTGTTATATTTTGTCGAAGACTTTTTTGCATCTCTTGAGATAATAGTATGATTTTGTTGTTTTCATTATTGATATGGCCAATTATACTAATTGTTTCCCTAATATTAAGCTACTCCTGCATTCTTTCTATAAATCTGTTGTGATACAGGAATCACTTGCCAGTGGCTGCTGGATGTTATGGTAGCTACCTGCCAGTGGCTGCTGGATGTTATGGGAGCCACCTGCCAGTGGCTACTGGGGGTCCAACTCAGATCAGCAGAATGGATGCCTTCATATGAGAGGATGATAATGATGATGATAATGATGATGATGATGATGATGATGATGATACAAGAAGATTGAGAGGCAGTTGCCTTCTCTGACCTCTCTCCTCTTCCCTCTGCCTCCAATTTATTTCATTCCAGATCCACACATTTCACCCATATGTCAGTAAAGGCTACTTTGCAATTCCTTCAGATGTTATGATGTACAGTTATTGACCTGCCCCTTCACTTAGGTATGGTCCTTAACATAAATCCAACCTAGTTATGATATGTGATATTAGTGATGTATTGCTGTAATCTCCTTACTAGTATTTTACTTAAAATTGCGCATCAATATTTATTAGGGAAATTGATCTAAAATTGTCTGTCTCTGTTTTTGTCCTTCCTGGGTTAGGTATCATAACCATATTTTGTATCATCAAAGGAATTTGAAAGAATTTCTTCTTTGCCTATTTTCCTAAATAATTTATTTAGTATTGGAGTTAATTGTTCTTTAAATGTTTGGTAGAATTCACTTGGTCCTGTGGGTTTTTTCTTAGCTCATTTATGGCTTGTTCAAATTCTTTTTCTAAGATTGGTTTATTGTAATTCCTCTTCTGTTTATTTGCACAATTTATCTTTCACAAAATTTTATCTATTTCACTTAGATTATTCACTTAGATTTATTGGTATATCAAAGTTGGAACTTTAGAGACACAATCACATTAAGGATCAGGAAGTGGCTTTTAAATGTCACAAGGCTTTTCCCATTATGCAAGATGAATGGAGATAGTTATTTCATAAAATATGATATAGGTCAAATGTTATTTATAGTGTCCTATTGGCTACAAAATATATTGGTAAAGAAATTAGTTACAGAGTATATTTTAGTTTGATGAATGGGATTTTGTATCTAACCAAAAGCCATTTTTTTTTCAAAGTAAATTTTACTTCTAAGCAGATGCTAATATAGGTGATAGTATTAGTTTTATTCATTCAACAAATATAAGTACCTGACTTTTCCCAAACACTTGGTTTTGTGTTAAGCAAATAAAGACAAAAATGAAGCTATAACTGTCCTTATATAAACTAAACTACATTTTATGAGAGAGAAGCAGAAACAATGTGTACATAGAAAAGTAACATATAAAATATATAGAAAATAAATTCAAAATGAATTTTATTGTTTGGAGGAATGGAATGTATATATATATATATATATGGGAATGCTGGTAGAAGTATGCTAACAAGCTAGGGAATCAAGGTAAATTTCATTAAAGAGATATCATTGATTTAAGTTTTGGTAGGTGACAAGTAATTAAGTATTCTATTACATATTTTGTTTTTAAATTAATTTGTCAAATAGTATCTTTGTGTTATAATGATCAATATTCCATGGGCTCTGCAGGGCTTTGTAATGGCATTCTAATATTACTGCTTCCCTTCCATATGCTGGAGAGAGCTGTCCATGACTGTAGTTCATATGGAAGAATAAAGAAGAGGGTAGAGCTAATTCTGTATAGACCATTTACAAATTAGTTATTTTCAATTCAATGAATATGACAAAACATGGAAATCTCTTTGCTCAAGCTTAGTCTCTTTCCCCAATCTAATTAGTTTCTGGCTTTTCTTGATCCATTTTTTTGGACCATTGACGCTGCCTTCTCCACTGGATCTAGATGATTCATTGTTCTCAATGACTATATGCAGGCAGTTCTATAAAGTAAGTTGTAAAGTTCTGTTGTCTCTTAAGTTATAATCCTTCTCTGGGAGGAGGTTTCTTTTCTCTGTGAATCCTTTTCTCTGTGAGCAGGTTTCTTGGGAGGCTTCTGGAGCCTCCAGCCAGCCTCTTCTTCTTCCTGAATCCTGGCTCTGAATCTCCTCCAGCTCTTATCCTTGACCCAATCCAGAGTGTTTCCTTTCAGACTGCCTTCTTCTTTTATCCTCACAGAGAATGGGCTTGTGGGAACTCAGGGGCTTGTGGGAAATACTTCAACCAATGAACTTGCTCCTTTTAAAGATTATGTAAACTCCTTTTCAGAACTTCTTTTAAAGGTGTGAACTAAAGATGTGAACTAGAGAATTATTAAGTACAGACTTAGCACTTAGTAAGAACCTAACAGTAAGTCTCTTGCTTTCTGCCAGACTCAGCATTCACTAAACTGTCAATGGACTTCTGTACACTTTTACAACCAGCTGTTGTTTCTCGCTTTTCATGATCTTGGGTCACTTCTGACCATTTTGCCTCATTTATCTCCTGCCTATCTAACCTGTCTCTGACGCACCAAATTCTGTTAGACTAAAGTCATCACTGAGGCCAAGAAGAAAATGGAAAATAGTTGATAAATAAGTTTTCATTAAGGGAACTCAAGGGCTTATTTTAAATTGTTGAATATGTATGGCTCTTCATAATGGCTGAATGAATGAAAAAATCATCTTGCTACAGTTTGTACCATATATGGCAACCTAAAGATGTACTCATGCATGTGTGAAGACTTATTTTCCATCCCATATATTGTATTACCTTATTGTCTTATGTAAAATTGAAATGTTAATAATGCATTATGAAAGAATTTTTAAAAAATTACTTTGGCAGTAGTATGTAGGATAAACAGAAGAGTGAAAAGACACGATTACTGTAATCATCTAGGTAAGAAGTGATGAGGGCCTGAACTAAGGTGGTAGCTGTAGGAATAAAGAAAAAAGACATAGCGGTAGAAATGGCAAGATTTGGCCATTGATTGACTATGCACAGGAGGAAATAGTGAGGAATCCTTGAAAATGCCAAAAGTATAAACCTGGGAGAGTGGAAGGATGGTGGTTCCTTTCACAGGAATATTTTCTAATTAGCTGAAATGGGGAAGAGAGATATAGAATGATAGTTTGAGGGTATAGTGTGCTTATTTTTAAGGATATGAGAGACTTTGGCATGTTTGAAGGCATGTTAGGGAAGAAGCCAGTAGATAGGGAGGGACTGAAGATTTGAGTGGGAGGAGAGATTCCATCTGATGGAGAAGATGGGAAGGGATAGAATCAAGGATATGGATAGGAGAGTTGACTTTGGCAAGAAGAGCTACTTCTTGTCAGAAATTAGAGATAAAGGAGGAAAGAGTAGGAAATGATGTTAAAGGGTTTTGAGATCTCTTCCTCAAATTCTCTTTCTAGCTTGTTATTAAGGAGATGTGACTTTTATAGCTAATGCCATCTCCATAGACACTCTCTGATGATAAACCCTAATTATCCCTTTCCCCAACATGCATACAATGAAGAATTTTATTCTGAAATCTCTTTTCATTTAACTACTTATTTATCCAATTATCTACACATTTATATTTATTTATTTATTTTTGAGGTTCTCATTTCAACTATTTATATCACCTGGTCTAAACATGTTATTATCTTCCTCCTTCTTTACAGTCTTTCTACCTCAACATTTGCTGTCATATTTGGGGAACATTAATATCCATGTTAATATTCTCTTACATATCCTGGGCTCCCAGTTCATCAATTTCTTTAGTTTCCATGATTTAATTCTTCAGTCCATGTCAATCATCTACAAGTGGTCATATTTTAGATCTCATCATCACCTAAAAACTGCAGAAACTGCATGATCTTAAATTGTGAAATTCCTTTTCTCTTTCCCAAAACTTTCTGGGAAGCTTCTTAGGCCCTTAATCCCAAATCTCTCTGACTTCTCTGGGAAACGTGTCTCATAAATAATTTCCCCCTTTATCTCATATAAACAAGAAAATACCATAGATGTACTTCAATGTCACAAAGAACTGGACACAAAACAGTTGCCTATCAAGCAGTGATTAAATAATTTTTGGCATACAAATATGAAGGAATTTTGTTATAGTTAAGGGATGGTGAATATGGGGGATTTACAGAGATTTGGAAAGGTTTGTCTGAAGTGATACAGAATGAAATGAATAAAATCAGAACAATTTACCTGATAATTGTCATAGAAAAATAAGGGGAAACATTTTGAAAGACCTCAGAACTCTGAGAGTAATTAATTATGACTTTAAAAAACAGATGATAAAATGTTTCTCTCATCTCTTTGAAGAGAGGTAAGGACTCAAGGTATAGAATTAAATCTATGTTTTCCGAATAATCCATGTGTTGTTTTTCCTTGTCTAAATGTAGTTTATTTTTGTCATTAAGGTTAAATATTATTGAAATTCATCCTTTATTCTTGCCTCATTTTCACACTAAGTATATAGTTCTAGAACTAATATCATTATTCTAAAAGTATCCCTGGTCTGATTATTATTATTGATGCCAATATTAATTAGCTTCAAATTAACAATATTTATTTGCTTATCACATTTGATTTATGTAATCATGTGATTCTATTTAAAATAAAATTATATTATAAAATGATGCTAATTATATTATTAACAATAACAAGGAGGTCAGCAAGGTGGCATAGTGGAGAGAGTACCAGTCTTGGAGCTGGGAAGATCTGAATTTAAATCCAGCCTCAGATATTTATTATTTGTGTAACCCTGGACAAGTCATTTAACTGTTTGCTTTAGTTTTTCATCTCTAAAATGATCTGGAGAAGGAAAGGTAAACCATTCCAGTATTTTTAGTAAGAAGACCCCAAATTGGGTCAGAAAGAACTAGATATGACTCGTTAACAAAATAGCAACAATAAGTATGAAGATAAAATTCACAACCATAAAGGGTTTATTAAAAGAGTTTTCTTCACTCCCCTTTAGATAGGTGGTACAATAGAGGAAGAAACTGAATTTCAGAAATTTTCGACTTGATACAATACTAATAAATGGAGACACTGGGGCTTGGGACCATGTCTCTTGGTAACCAGTCCAGTGAACCATGCTTAGCTCCCCCTTTGGTAATAGGGAGAAGAATGTCAAAGACTCATAATGTTTGTAGAACATTTGTAAATGGACCGAGTCTCACTTACTTAGTATTTCTCCACTTTTCTTCAGAGTAAAGTTGTCAGGGGAGAAGAAAGAAAAATCATGGCAGTAGAGTATTTTATTTTTAGAGATATTGTTTAAAATAGTTCATAAGAGTTCCCTTTGGCTCTCTTCACATCACTTCTTTTGTCTGTACTCCAAAATGCCCCTAGGAACCTCATCATCAAAGAACTCATTATCCTGTAAGATTTCATTAGTCAGTCTTACTTTTCACACCGCATCAGTACCCTTTGACTTTCTGATTAGAGGACCAGAGGATAGCAATGAATTTCTCTCAAAGCCTCCATTTATATAGGAATTCTGTTCCTCTCTATTTTTCAGCTTCCTGTTGTGAATTATCATCTCCAGTTGGTGCATGGGATGTTCAAGGAGAACTAGTATCTCTGATGGGAGGATTTGCCAGCCCTTTTTGGGACTGATTATCTACCTTTGATATTTACCTGCCACTCTCCTATCACCAGTGACTCCAATACATTGTAGTGTGCTCAACAGCCACAGTTCAGCATACTGTCTTGGCAGATGGGCTAAACCAGGTTGAAGGTAACTGACTGGTTTCAAACTAGGCAGCGAGTTAAGGGAGTGTGTACTTCAAGCATGTGAAGATTTCCCCTGGTAGAATGGGTAGAAGAGAACAATTTGTTTCATTGGCCATGAAGGCAGTTGAAGCAAGTTTTGTGGAGTACTTAGAACTTAGTCAGATATCAAAGATGCCAAGGTCATCCATTTATCCTGAGTCATTGTGAGACTTTTGTCTTACTACTGAAGTTCAATGATTCTGGAAGAGATAATGAAGGCTGATGATTTTGTGCAACTCTTAAATCCAAGTAACAAGTAAGTCAAGGCATCACCTTATAATGCCATTGAGTGTCTTTAAAAATGAAGAACAAAAATATCTTTCTCTATTAGATTGTAAACTCCTTGAGGGCAGAGAATTTTTTTCCATAGTTCTGAGTCTAGTGCTTAGCAAAGTACCTGGAATAAAGTTGGCACTTAATAAATAGTTATTGACTGCCTTATAACAGGATATATATATATAAATAATATGATGAGTCCTGTTAAATGGGTTAGTAGAAGTTCCTTTATAGATTATTTAAAAATACTGAAAATATATTCAATATGATTCAAATTCTTTTTATTGAGACTGGTTTTCCCTATTTTTCCTGGCCTGGAAGTACAAGGCTTTCTCAAAATTCACTTGCTCAGTTTCATTTGATGGATGTGGTATCTTTGATCTACTTCATTTGACCTAGTATGGTTCAGCCTTTCTTGGATAAACTGTTATTCAGTCATTCAATCATGTCCAGCTCTTTGTGATCCTGTGGGCCTTGCTGTCCATGGAATTTTATTGGCAAAAATATTGGAATAGTTTGCATTTCCTTTCCTAGTGGATTAAAGCAAATAGGGTTGAGTGTCTTGCCCAGTTACACAGCTAGTAGGTGTCTGATGTGGATTTGAACTCATATATTTCTGACTCTAGGCCCATGATCTATCCACTGAGCCACCTAGCTGCCTCTTTTAGGAGTCTAATAGAAGCTTGTTCATAAAGATTCACCATACCAATCCCAAACTTATAGCTCAGAACTCCTGAGCTCAAGTGACATGCTCCCACAGTAGCAGAAATTACAGGATATGCCAGCATGCCTGTATGATTTCACTTCTTACTGTATTTGGTAGATTCAACTCTTAATGCAGCAACCCACTTGTTTGCATCTATAAAACCCAACCAACTGTCCAACTGTAATATCAAGAACATGATTATCAGGTTACAGGAGGGGAGAAAAATAGCAATGGAGGATGAAAGATCAGAAAAAATGATAATCCATAAAGAACAGGGATTCATCAAGATCTTCGGTTTTGGAACCCAACAACCCATGGAAGTCATAGAAAGCAAGATAAACCAGAACACTGAAAAATAAATCAGAATCTTATTAATAATTTGACTTCTTCAAGGTTGCTAAGTTCCCTAATCTTTTTTAAGGGGAGTTAGTAAATGCTGGGCACAGGCTCCTTCTTAAGAGGAAAATGGGGTCAAACTCTGATCATGTGCACTGTTTTTACATATTCATGATTAACCTTTTGAATTGGAGATGATTCACCTCCAAATGACTCACAAATATCTGCTGCAATTATCTTTGGTAAATAAAAGCAGACAGATACTCATTCAGTTTTCTTCTGTGGCTGTAAAATTACAGTAATTACAATAACATAAAAATAAATTGTTACTTTAAAATGTGCAGTTTATGCTGTATTTTTTTTGAAAAGGCTATTTTTTTCTTGGAATTGGGAAGAATATTTGGTTTCTGTGTTGAAAAGGGCTTCAGAGGCCATCTAGGGGAGGATATGTGCTTCACTGGAAAAAGTGTTGGATTTAAGTCAGAAGATCTGGGGTCAAATTTGGGTTCTACCAGTTGCTACTGTCAACCTGGCAAAGCCCACCCCTCAAAAGATTGGATAAGCATCTAATTTAAACTTAATTTAAAGCAGAAAAGCTTTATTAGGAGGAAAATCAAACATTAGGACTGAGGCATTCCAGAACTAAGTACAAAAGACCCCATAGCCTAGGAGAGGCAGGGGTGATTCATGCTCAAGAATCATAAAGAAGAGGTTTAGAGAAGGTTAGGAAAAAGTCTTTCCCAGGAATGGGATATTTTGCAGAAACAGTTGGCTGCAAGACTGTTTTGGGTCAGTTGTGGGGGGTATGGGGAACAGCTCCACAAGGTCAGCCAGCCAACACCAGCAATGACTTCTGGAAGTGAAGCAAGACTTTGACTCTCTGAAGACTCCTGATTAGCTCCTTTCTTACTCTGTGTCCAATGCACCTGCCTGAGAAGGTAACTCATAGAAAACCGATATATTAATCTAAGGGATACTTCTGCATTATCTGTATGGCTTTGGGCAAGTCAGGTAGCCACTTCAGACTTCCACTCCTCATCTGTAAAGTGAAGAGCAAAACAAGATAGATAGTCTCTAAGGTCTCTTCCGATTACAAATCTACCATCTTATGATAATACAACCCAAGCTTTATGTACAGTCATCTTTATAAAATACCAAACTTGGAGCCTGGTGAGGGAGAAGGTAGTACTCCTAAGGACAAGGCAGGGAGGTGAGAAGGGAACAATTTTGAACACCTCTAAGTCTTAGAAAGTTTGTACTTTTATCAAGTATAAACCTACTTATCAGAAACTTTCACCTAGTGCTCTTAGTTCTGCCTTTTGGAGCAAAGCAGATATTTAACTCACCTGTAAGGACTTCAGTAGCCTCTCCAACCAGTTAAATAAAGAAGCTGATAAGAAGCTCAATCTCCTGAGTCACCTTGTCAAAATAAGGCTTGTAGTAAAGAGGAAGCCAGTTTCTTATTACAAGGAGTTTCAACATCAATTGGCCACCAGCTGCCCAGGTTTTCCACTTGGACAACCCCCAACCATCTCAGCATACTTCAGCACCATTCTGCAAACCTTGACTTGTACAGAAGGTTGAGACTCCCTGTTTCACTTCTCTACTTCTGCTTGACTGAGATAAGACTCTTTTTAAAAAGCCATTCAAAACCATTCTATTAGAGTCTCAGTGGAGCTGACCCATTCTCATCCTCCTTGACTTCTTATTACTGTGAGCACCATCCATCAATGAAGTTTTCTTGCTTTTCTTTCTCTCTATCATCTTGTGTTGAATCCTGTCTCATGCTGTGTTCCTTTAAGTCACTTATTTTTTTCCTTGGCAGTATCAGCCCTTGGCAAGGACTTAGATCAATTATCTTGGCAGTTGTCTGTACTTTACAAGTCATATTGGTTTGATTGTCATCACCCTTGTCTTTGACACCAGGGCTATAACTGGGGCTCTGTCCCAACTATGTGTTCCAAGGACTCTTTTCTTTGGCAACAAAAGTGGCATATAAGAGATATTGTCCCCTTTCCAAATAACATACCTTGAAATCCTGAATCTTACTCAAACTATATTCCTTAAATACTTTAAGGTAGATACATCTTCCAGTTTTTCTCTTTTTCAGGTTATATAAAAATGTGACATTTGTAAAGAAATGGGGATCAAGTCAAATCTTCCAACTATTGGTTAAACTGATTTATTTAGAGTTGTAGCATATAGAACTGGAAGTTCATATAGTTAAAGTAAGAGATAATGGAGGTCCTCTATTCTAGCCTTGTCATTTTACAAATATCTCTGATTGTCTCTCCTTCCTAGAATACTTTCTCTCCTCCCACCATTGATTTCCATGGCTTCCTTTAAATGCCAATAAAATCCCATCTTTTACTGGGAGTCTTCCTCTATTACATACTATTTGTCCTTTATATAGTTTATTTCCTATATATTTGTTTCATGCTGTCACTCCACTAGATTATAAGCTTCTTGAGGTTAGAATCATCTTTTACTTTTTTTTAATATCCCTAGCATTTAGCCAAGTACTTGCCATATAATAGGTACTTAATATATGTTTACTGATTGATTTAGTGATTGATGAGAAAAGGAAGTCCAGATAAAGGAATTGTTTTGTCCAATGTCAGTTGGTTGTTGTTCTTCTTTCTTAAAGAGTGCCAAAATAACATCACTGTGCTAGAATGGAGTATGTTTACTATAGTTGATCAGACCAATATGAGCTAGACTTGCTCTGCCACAAGACAGGCACAAATAGTCCCTATGCACATTTGGGGTGGATTCTCTAACTTTGTGCATCTTGAGTTTCTTCTTAGCTAATTCAATTCTGCTTTGCTCATAGAATACAGCACCTTCTCTTATGAAGGCACATCATACTGGGTAGGCCTGCACCAAAATCTCCCATATCATGCAATCAATTCTAAACTTCAGAGCTTTTGAGAGTGTCCTTATATCGCTTTTTCTGACCACTTTATTTGCACTTGCTCTGTGTAAATTCTTCATATAAAAGTCTTTTTAGAAGACATACTTTGGCATTTTAACAATGTATCCAGCCCAATGGAATTGTACTCTCTAAGGTAGAGTTTGAATGCTTGACAGTTTATTTAAGATACTAATATTAGTACCAGTCAGTTTTTAGTATCTTCAGAAGGTTCCTAAGTCAATTCAAATAAAAGTGATTCAGTTTCTTGAAATGTGTGGGAGAGGTGAGGTATTAGACTGACCACCAAACTGAAGGTCTGCAGAGATGTTGTACTGACTCCATTGCTGAATGCCTATAAAACTTGGAGAGTATACTAGCACCATGACAGGAAAATTATCCAATGTATCATGGGTAATAAGCAGCAGGAGTGGATTTGAATCCAAGAAGTAGATAAAGCCCAAAGGAGTTAAGTGATTAAATGACTAAGATCCTACAAAGAATTAGTCAGTTAACTGCAAACCTGCATCATGTGACTCAAAATCTAGATTTTCCATGACTAAAAAAAGGAAAAAATAGAAATCCCATCCTTGTGATTTATATGCATCATTGTGATATTAAGAGAAGGGTTCTAATCCTTTCATTAGATCCCTATTGAGGATTTCTGGAGAAATAGAAACAAAAGAGAAAGTATAAAGATGTAATGGGGGGGTAAGATCTAAATAGATTTAACACTACATCCTCTCTCCTGCAGAAGAAATCCTGATCTTTCATAATAATCAAGAAAAGTTTTAATGCAAATACAACTTGATTTTTAAAATTTTTGATTTGCCATTTTTAAATATTTGGAAATTTTTAAATAATTGGAGAATTTCTGTACATATAGCTAAGTACTGTTTTTAAAATTAAACTTCTAAGTATGTACTTTACAAAAAAAGAAACAAGCTAGATTCTGGTCAGAATCCCTTCCAGCACTATTATTTTCTGGGATTCTGGGACAATTTTGAATCTTAAAGTGGTTTTTCAAAGATGATCTAAATGCTAGTCAGAATAGGGTGATTGAGTGACTTTGGTCTTCTAAATTTTAAACAAGAATTTCACTGTTCTCAGAGCAATGCTCTTTCATTGCCTTAAGTCATGGTACCATCATCCACAGTGTTTGGAAACCATGGAAAGAAATCTTTAAAACATCCTGTCTCTGCAAAATGGCAACATTAAACAGAACATTAATCCTGAGACTGAAGCTGACATTTATGGATGTATAAATTGTCAAAAAAAATAACTACTATTTGAAGAATGGAAAGTGAATTATACGGTGCTTTGTTTTAAAGAAATGGGTTTTTCTCCTGAACAGCATTGCCTCAATTAAAGCCTATTTTTGTATCAGTTTCATCCAATTTTTATTTTACAGTGCTATCATAACATACCTCCTAAGAGGATCAAACTGTTTTCCAGAGTCAGAGTTTCCACCAAGAAAATTAGGTGGTTGGTAAAATTTGAAATTAGAACAATGGGACATCATACTATACTGTAGTTAAAGCATTGACTCCCCTGCTTAGAATCTGTCAGTGCCTCTGAATTGCTTGTCAAGGTAAAGACTCAACTAAACTATTCACTCTGGCATTTAGAGACTTCTATCATCTCTCCCTGCTTTATTTTCTCATTGCTGGTCCCCAGTAAGATCTTTTAGTTTAGCTATACTGATTTGAGGGTTGATGGAAAGAATACCCAATCTATACTTATAAAATCTACTCTTGAATCCCATCTCTGTTTTGTATTTACTACATAACCAAAGGTAAATTACATGCTCTTTGGGGCTCCACTTTATTCTCTGTAGAATTTGAGGGTTGAAATAGTAGGGGTTCTTAAGATTGATTCACAGATCCTTAAGATATCTGTGAATAGATTTCAAGGGGTCCATGAAATTGGATAGGGGAGTAAATTACATCTTATTTCTATTTAATTGATTTTATTCTTGAAATCTTACATCTTTTCTTATATGCATTTAAAAACAATGTTCTGAGAAAGTGTCTATCAGCTTTCCCAGACTACCAAAGGAATCTTTGTCACAAAAAAGTGTCAATTAACACATCTTTTAAAAAAGATTGTCTCTAAGATCTCATTCATTTATAAAATTCTCTGTTTTCTTGAATTTATTATGATGATGGGACAGCTAAGTGGTGCAGTAGACAGAGTGCTGTCCCTGGAGTCAGGAGTTTTTGAATTCAAATCTGGTTTTAGAAGGTCACAAGCTATGTGACCCTGTTTGCCTCAATTTCTTATGTGTAAAATAAGTTGGAAAAAGAAATGGCAAATCACTCTAGTATCTTTGCCAAGAAAACCAAGAGTTGACTATGACTAAAATGAATCAACAGCAAAAATTATAAAAAGGATAATCATATGTGCACTACTCTCTGGATTTCATGAGGATATATGATGCTGTGGCTCTTAGGTAAAGGCAATGAGCAATCATGAACTTCTGGTGGGTCTTTAAGTAATCTTGTGGATTGGGTTGAAGATGATTGGTGAATGAGATTGGGTCTGCTGAGGACAATTGGTTAATGATCTAGGAAGTAGGCTATAAGAACTCAGACAAACTCCTCTTTCTTCACTTTTGGGTCCTTTCTGATATGGAATTTGGCTTTTCCTTAGACTTTCAGTGAAATGAAGAGGGGATTTCTCTTCTCTTCCCTCACATTCTTAACAAAGAAGCTATGGTAGCCTGACCCATGAGCACATGGCATATGTTTGCTTAGATAAGCTTGAGGCTGAAGGAATTTGTCACTTATTCTTTTTTTCTGATTTAGGTTCATTCTTTCAAGCCCAGGTGAAGAATTCTATGAGAGGATTATTTCTGGTCTTGGCAGTAGCTTTTTGAGTTTCAGAAGCCAGGAATTCTTAAGTCCTGGTGTTGGTGGACCATCAGAAGGTGATTTCTATAATAGTTTCATAGAGTAAGACAGAATTATAGCCAGGCGAGTTTTGCATCTAAAAGGTTAAAATCCAAGTTAGGAGAGCTGGATATGTGAGTAGCTTATTTAGACAGATTTAAATTGAAAGTGAAATATTTATGCTAAAATCCTACAAAATTATGTTTTTCTCACAGGAGATCACAGGGGTTATTGTTTCATATTTCAAATGTTTCTTTTTCACAAGATTTTTGCCAGAGTGAATATTGAAAACTATTTTTGCGCGCATTTTGAAAAACAAAAAGCTATTATTTAAAATTTAAAAAAAGAAAATAAAAAATAAATATTTATTCTTGGGAGTCTCTTGTATTTGTGTTTCTTTTGTGGAGGAGGAAGTAAATAAATGTTTTTTACTTGTGATCTACTTTGTATACTGAGTGCTTCTCTTGAAGAGTAATTGTTGATCTAATAATAAACCATATAGAAAATTTATTTAAGAAATTTCTCCTTTCTTCCCCAGAACTCTCAAGCGAGGTTAATGAATCAAAGGGAGTGAAAACAACTTAATTTCTATCTCTTTTGGGTCAAATTCCTCTACCACTGTACTTAATTACAAATATTCAGTGATGGAGATCCCTTTTGTAGGAAAGGCTCTTCCTGGGTCAAGGATGACAATATGAAATCAGAAGACACATATTGGGATGAAAATAATGAGCTTGGTTTTAAATCTGCTGATTTTGAGGTTTTAAACTTTCTTCTTAATAGATGGAAGACATTCAAGTGACTTGACAGGAATGAGAGAAAACATGATAAACTTTGTGACTGGGAACTCAGCTTTTAAGAATAGATACCATTGAATGTTAAAGGGAACTTGATTAAAAGAAAAGACTGAATGAGTTCATAGGCTCATAGATTAGGGATGACAGAGGACATTTTGAAATTAAGCCCTTCATTTTATGGTATTGCTCAGAGTCACAGAATTTATAAATATCTCAGGCAGGATTTGAACTAAAATCATCTAGACTTTTAGTCCAGTACTCCATTATGTTACCTCTAATCTATTATATTAAAATTTTTGAGGTCTTATTTCTATCCTTTACATAGAGTCTATATTTGTCTTTCACATAGATGTAAAATATGCCGAATCTTGTAAATTATTCACTGTAATGAGTTGCTCAATAATAATGGTAATAACTTGCATTTTAGGATGCTTTTATGTTTGTAAAGTACTTTATGAATGTTATCTCAATTTATCCTTACAGCAATCCTAAAAAGCAAGTGGTTTTATTATCTACATTTTATTGATGAGGAAAGCAAGGTAGCAAAAGTTAAGCAATTTGTCCAGAGTCACACATACATCTTTGAATCTGGATTTGAATTCAGGTCTTCCCAACATTAGGTTCAATGTTCTGTCTCCTTTGATAGTTTTCTAACAATAAACATTAAAAGTGACAGTAATGTTAAACAAGAGATGACAGTGTCAGAACTCCAAAACATTTTAAGACTGAAAGAACAAAGTGAAACTAAAATAAAAGATCACATTTAATAGTTAGAATGTATATTCCTGCACTTGTATTAAAAAAAATAACAACAGATAAAAATGTGAGAGATATGACTATAAAGCAATTCAAAGGAAATTATGAAAGTGCTTTGGAGGGGAATAGAGAAAGTTTGCAAATTAACAAATAAATTAATACTTTTCTCAGACCTTTTGAGCATTTACCCTTTCAATGCATACATCTAATTGTTGCCTACTATTAGACTTATTACACAATGAATTTCCCAAATAGAATCTAATGTGTGGAAAGACGATGTCCACAGAAGCAAAACAAATTTATAATAAAAATAGCAATATAATTAGTGAGTAAAAGGAAAATGGAATGGGCCTTAAAACTCTTAGCTGCACTAACTGCAAAATTTCCCCTTTTTCCTTTCTTATTTCTGAACTATGGTGGCAGTAGTAGAAATCAGGAACCTGATTCTAGAATCTTTAAAGTGAACTACCTGGGATATAAATAATTTAGAGCAATTTGAGTCTTCTCCCTTTCAAGAAACTATTTTCCTTCTATTGTGTTAATATGTGAATGGCTCTCCATGGGGTAGACTATACTCTCTAGTTTGGGCTGAGTCATCAAAGAGATGAATTTTCTCATGGTCCTTAGAACTTTCAGAAGCCACAAAAGGGCAGAGCATCACCCCTTTGTAGTATAGTGTCAGTCAATTCCTAAACTGTTTCTAGTCATTTCCATTGTTGACGAAGGATGTTTAAGAAAATAGGGAACAAGGGGAAACATTTGTATATTTTTAAAGTGTCTGAAATTAAAACTTGGCAAGCATATTATAATATCATTAAGACTCATCATGACAATTTTATTGTTCCATTAATTCTTGCTATGGGTGGGTGAGCTTATTGCTATAATCCCCAAGTATACTTGCCCTGATGGGCATAATAATGACATAATAATATTCCTTAAAATTTATGAGAGAAAAACTTGAGACTTCTCCAGATGTTTCCTACTTTCATTCTCTATTTTCCTTATAAAATGCAAAGTAAATAAAATGGAATTGGCTTTAATTCTGTGGTTGTGGTATTTTATTTAAACAATTTATCTGTAAATTGAATCAAGCCACATTACTGACCCATTAGGAATCAAATTGCCAAAGACTTTCTCCAAATTGCACTCTGTTTCTTCCCATGTCTTTTACCACCAATATCAGGTCTCAAATGATCTGTCCTATGACTAGCATGGCAATATGGTCACAGCTGGACTCCTGGATCTTCTATATGCATCATTAATTCCCTTTTCACAGCCACTATTTTGAGTAGGCAACAAAGTCTATTGAAGGAGAAAAGCAGAGTTATAATAATTGGTCTTTTCAAGTGAAATAAGAGTTTAAATATGGAAGTGATGGAAGAAAAATATTTTTCTTGATTTATCTTTCAAAATTCATGTGAATAAAATGCATAAATGTAGGTGAAATTTTGAATAAGTACTATGTTATATCATGTACTAAAAATAAAAAAAAACTATTTCCTTGATATTTTACAGCTTATTCTAATGAATAAATGAATATCACATACACATTTGTGCATTTGTATGTTTGTGCATTTTATTTTATTTTATTATTTTTTAATTATAGTTTTTATTTACCAGATATATGCATGGGTAATTTTACAGCATTGACAATTGCTAAAACTTTTGTCCAATTTTTCCTCTCCTCCCCATCTCCTCCAATGGCAGGTTGACTAATACATGTTAAAGTATAAGTTAAATACAATATATGTATACATGTCCAAACAGTTGTTTTGCTGTACAAAAAGAATCAGACTTTGAAATAGTGTACAATTAACCTATGAAGGAAATAAAAAATGCAGGCGGACAAAAATGGAGGAATTGGGAATTCTATATAGTGGTTCATAGTCATCTCCCAGAGTTCTTTCGCTGGATGTAACTGGTTCAGTTCATTACTGCTCTATTGGAATTGATTTGGTTCATCTCATTGTTGAAGATGGCTTCATCCATCAGAATTGATCATCATATAGTATTGTGGTTGAAGTATATAATGATCTCTTGGTCCTGCTCATTTCACTCAGCATCAGTTCGTGTAAGTCTCTCCAGGCCTTTCTGAAATCGTCATTTCTTACAGAACAATAATATTTCATAATATTCACATACCACAATTTATTCAGCCATTCTCCAATTGATGGACATCCACATAGTTTCCAGTTTCTGGCCACTACAGAGAGGGCTGCCACATGTTTGTGCATTTTAAAGACATCTTATTAAAGTACCCACTGAAATTAAATAAGAACACTTGTGACTGTACTACATTCTGCCTTCTGTCTTTTTACTGTCTCCTTCGCACAACACTAACAGTTGCCTGATAAAGATTGGTTTTTAACTTGTGAGTGATACAAGATTATTGCAAGCTGTAATTGAATCTAAATGTATAGCAAGTACTGGTCAGCTTGATCTTCATGTAGTTCATACAAAAAATGTAGTGTTACCTAATAAAATAACCAAGAAAGCATTTCCTATAGGTTCAATCATATGTCTTATGTGAACATGTATATGTTATGTTGAGCCATTTCACTTATGTCCGATTCTTTGTGACTCTGGAGTTTTCTTGGCAAAGATATTGAAGCAGTTTGCCCATTCCTTCTCCAGATTATTTTACAAATGAGGAAGCTGAGGCAAACAGAGTTGGGTGACTTGTCCAGTGCAAGACAGCTAATATGTGTCTGAGTTTGGTTTTGAACTCCTGATTTTAGACCTGGTTCTATATCCACTGGGCCACTTAACTTCCCAAATGTATCTTATCATTTTTCAAATTTATGTAGATGTGATTTATAAAATAAAATTTACTGAAGGAGAATTACTGAATATATAGTTATCTCTAAAATCATGTGTATTTTATATCAATATGTGCAATGTGTACAAATTATACAACTACTATATATGGGAGTCCAGGAAACTTACAAAAATGTTCCAAATGGGTCCTTAAATTTGAGAGGTTGGGATTGGAGACGAATTTCCTATTACAGTTAGAATAACTTTTGAAATATGCTAGAACACCCAGAAATCTCTAGAAATGACATGAAATCCCAGTGATGAAGAATGATTTGGCTTTTATAGAAAAACATAAAAACCCACAACTGCATCATACATTTTGATAATTCATCAAATCCTGCATTGTTCTCTTGCAGAGGAACCCAACAATGCCATGGCAAGATACCACAAAGGTACTTCTTGATATGAACCTCAAAGAAGAGGCATGCTGCAATTTCATTTAATAGTCTTTTATTTTGATATAATTTGAAATTTTTTCTAAGTCCATTTGAAATCCATTTATATATTTTTCTTTCTGTGTCATCTGTAGTATTGCATTCTGAATTAATTATTTTTTTTATAGAGTATTATTTCCTTTTATTGCACTAAATTCATCTTGCTTAGATTTAAAAGTGTAGATAACTTCTTATTAAACTGTTTGGATTTTATATGATTAACTTTTATATCCCTCTTATTATTCATACCACTTATTTCTCAATTAATCATGATTTTTTTTTTTTTTTGCTAATTGTCATTCTAGGTCAAAGATCTTCAGTCCTTTTAGTTTAGATTAATAAGTCTTATTCTAACTCTAACTCTCACTGTCTTCTTTCCATCTTTTTCTTCCACATTAGCTCTTTCTACCAAACTCACTTTAGGTATTTTCCTTCAAAATTTTTCCATTTTATGACCTAAATACTTGAAATATATTTATATATCCAATTTTAGAAAAGCATCAGCTAACCACACAGTTTGCTTTTATTTGGTATAAAACTCCAGGTGTCCAGTCAACTCCACTAAGCAAATTTTGGCATTTTATTTCTAGCACATCATCTGCACATAAACTATGTGACATTTCCCCCATCAAGAGTAAGACTCTATGCAAGGATCCAGGTCACTGGAAAGAACTGCTCCAAAATCATGTGCTTAGCTCCTCTCACTTTCTAAAAAGTGTAGTCATTGCTGCCAAATAATTTTTGCCAAGAAAAGGCAATTATTGCTATGGCAAATTATCATTCTTCCTTGGAATTTAAGTTGCTTTCTCCCCAAAATGGTTAAATATCTTTACTTTGATTTGGAAGTGTGTTGTTTGTATGTGTGTGTGAGATTCTCTCTCTCTCTCTCTCCTCTCTTTCTCTCTCTCTCTCTCTCTCTCTCTCTCTCTCTCTCTCTCTCTCTCTCTCTCTCTCTCACACACACACACACACACACACACACACACACACACGCACACACACAAAATCAGTGGCTTCAATTGGAAACAGGAACAGGACGAAGTCAGCCAATACTGTTTTGCCTAGCATTTTGTGTATTTCTCCTTGTCCTCCTTTATTCTTTTGTTCTTTATTCTCATTTTCTCTAACTCTTTTCATTTCTTTTTTCTTTTTATCCTCTCTATTGGTTATCTCTCTATATACCATCTTTTCTCCTGACTTTGGCAATACTGTTTTTTCCCATCTACCTCCATGCCTCTTTTCCCCTTCTTTTCTTGTTTCTCCCATCTTGTTTCTCTCACTTCTACTGTCCCTATTGATATTTGTCACTACCTGTCTCTGATTTTCAAGGAAAGAAGTCAGAAGACTTGATAAATTTAAAAAAAATACAATCCTAATATTTTAATGTTAATAGGAAAGGTGTTTAAAAGTCTTTTGTAGGGAAGCTATGCCACAATTTTGGCTTATTCTATACTTTCAGTGTCCAAGATCTTTTTTCACATTTAATCTTAGTTTATGACATTCTCAATGTTTCAGTCAAATGGCAATTTGGATAAGTATGTTTCTCAAAGAAAATAAGGTCTCCATTTCTGTTATAGTATTATTTCTGAGATGTTGTCCTATCATGTTAAGGACATGTTTTGAAAGAGCAGTTATGACATATCAGTATACATGTAATTTATTAAACAAATAGGCCTGGATACATATATAATCCTCCCAATATGAATTTTTTATCACATGAATTACTTTATGACTTTCCATCTTGAACTTTGTGGTTGATTTTTGGGACCTCAGTGTAAAACTTTACTTTTACTCCAATTAAATTTAATCCTGTTAGCATCAACTTGTCATTTTAGCAAAATTCTGTAAACCTTTTTACATTAGAATTAGTTTTCTCTTTCAGCTTTTTGTCATCAATATATTTGATGAACATGGCATGTATGCCTGCATTCAAATCATTGAAAAAAATTCATAATAGAGATGAGAATAGAATGCTATTGCATTCTAGTTCTAGTAATATTAATCCCCCCATTTTATAGCTTCTATAAACCACTCTTATAGAAACCCTGTGAATGGAAAGTATAGTCTGTATTATTCCAATTTTGCATGTGGGGAAGTTAAACTTCGGAGAAATTAAATGATTATTTTGGGATATTTAAAGAAGAAAAAAAGTAGCTATTAGATCCAGAATAATTAGCCTACTTTTATACCTTTAGATCACTTATGTGGTCAAGAGAGGGAGAATAAATACAAGTGAATGGATGTCCAAAGTATTGGAAGAGTACTCTCATTAAATATTGAAAGACAAAATGATGTAGTGAAAAAATTCTGTTTGAAGTCAGTTCTGGATTTGAATCCTAGATCTGCTATCCATTATCGGTATGACCTTTGTCAAATCACTTGTGTCTCAGTTTTCTCATTGTAAATTTTAAATTTTCAATGTAAAGTTGAACTTGATGATCTCTAAAGTACCTTATAATTCACTACATGTGATTGTATAATTTGTCAAAGTCACACAGATGATAAGAGCTAGAACTTTGACTTTAAATCAGGCATCCTATCTCCAAATGAACTGTTCTTTCCACTTTACTACAGTATAGTCCCAGCCTCCACCTAACTCTAGGTCATTTTAATCCATTTATTAATATTTTGTCTAGTCTTTTAACTAGTTGTTTTATTCAGCCATTTTAAGTTATGTCCGACTCTTCGAGACCCCATTTGAAATTTTCTGGGAAAAATTACTGGAGTAGTATGTCATGTCCTTCTTTAACTCATTTTGTAAATGAGGAAATAGAGGCAAAAAGGATTAAGTGATTTACTCAGGATTATACAGTTAGTAGGTGTTTGAGGTCAGAATTGAACACAGGCAAATGAGTCTTGTATTTTGTCCACTGTACCACCTAGCTGCCCTTAACTAGTTGTAATTATGCCCAAATATATTAACATCCATTCTGATACTTCTGATTTCTCAACTATAGACTTTGTGTAATGATGGTGGAGTATTATAGCTTGCAGTATATCAGATATATTATTAAACCTATTTCTGAAAGCACTGTTCATCATAGATTTGGTTTTTCCTTGAACTTTTTACTTTGGCATAGTGCCAGTTGCTGCCAAATCACATCAGGCAAAAATTAAAGAAGGTACAGAGAGACAGCATTTGTACTTTGGAAGTGGGCAAGTATTACAAATCAGGGTTTGATTATTGTTTTGTTGATTATAAGAATTAAGAAAGTGATGGAGAAAATGTTAGTAGTGCAGATTAAACTTTAAAAGATGTTAGATGTATCATAGAGCTGGTTGTTAAACATTTAACAGCGTTCTCTGAACATTCACTTCATTCTGAAGCTCCCAGCATGAATAATATAACCTGCCTAAAAGTGCAAAAGTTGGCCAGATTCATTACTCACATTGGACTTAGGAAATGACTTCTCTATGAATATTTTCCCAAACACTGGCCCCATATTGTGCATCAAAGATTGTGGAATGACTCTAGTCTGTTATTGGTGTGGTGCTGTCCACTAATTCAGTGCTGAACCAGCCAGCTAACTTTCCCTCAAATGAACTATTCTCTCCAAGATTATTAATGTAATCTATTAATGTTTAAAATCATTGACTTTTTATTAGCGTTCATCATTATTGATCTTTATGTAGCATTTGCTCTTGAGGACCACATCTTTCTTCTGTTTTTCCTGGCTTATCATTATCTTTTCTTTCCCAATTCTAGCTTTACCTACCTAGCTATTCTCCAGTCTCTTCTTTTTTTGATAATCATCTTTGCAACATCATATATGTGAATATATTCCAGGAATTTATTCTATGTCATCTCCTTTGTCTACTCACATTTTTGATGATTTAATCAAACTCCATATTGTTTATTATCATCACTGTGCAGGTAGCTCAAATAACATTCTTGTCTTTGCCTGAAATTCAATCCCAAGTTAGCAAGTGTCTATTAGATATTGCCAAAATGAATGTTCCATAAGCAACTCAATCTCACATCATATCCCAAAGATATATTCCTTCTGGCAAAATCCTTCCTATGTCTTAATTTCTTTAGATATGTTAAGGATAACACTACTCTTTTAGTCACTTATATTCATAATTTAGAGATAATCATCAATTCTTACCTGATCCTAAGCCCTTATTTCCAATCAATTGCAAAGAATTATTGATTCTACTTCTTTAATATTTATTATGCATTTACTTTTCTTTCTATTCACCAGGACACTTTTTTACTTATCACCTGAATTATTGAGGCATCCCCTAATTAGTGTTTATATCTGCAGTCTATCTTCACTCTAATGCATTCTTTATACAGTTGCCAAAATGATATTTTCAAAACAAATTTTAAAATTAATTTTATAATTATAATTTTTTGATAGTATATATGCATCAGCAATTTTTTAAACAATATTATCCCTTGTACTCACTTCTTTTCTGAATTTTCCACTCCCTCCCTCTATCCCCTCCCCTAGATGACAGGCAATCCCATATATGTTAAATGTGTTACAATATATCCTAGATACAATATATGTGTGCAAAACTGAATTTCTTGTTGCACAATAAGAATTGGATTCAGAAAGTAAAAGTAACCTGGGTAGAAAGACAATAGTGCAAACAGTTTACACTCAATTCCAAGTGTTCCTTCTCTGGGTGTAGCTGATTCTGTCCATCATTGATCAACTACTGGAACTGAATTAGATCTTCTCTATGTTGAAGATATCTACTTCAATCAGAATACATCTTCATATAGTATCGCTGTTGAAGTAGTTCTGCTTTGGTTCTGCTCATTTCACTCAGCATCAGTTCATGTAAGTCTCTCCAAGCCTCTCTGTATTCATCCTCTTGGTCATTTCTTACAGAGCAATAAAACTCCATAACATTCATATACCATGATTTACCCAACCATTCTCCAATTGATAGGCATCCATTCATTTTCCAGTTTCTAGCCACTACAAAAAGGGCTGCCACAAATATTTTGGCACATACAGGTTCCTATCTTTTCTTTAGTATTTCTTTGGGATATGAGCCCAGTAGTAGCACTACTGGATCAAAGAGTATGCACAATTTGATAACTTTTGGGCATAGTTCCAAATTGCTCTCCAAATGGTTGGATTCTTCCACAACTCCACCAACAATGCAGCAGTGTCTCAGCAAAACAAATTTTCTTAAGAAATTCTAGTAGTTCTTGTTAGATTTTAGTATAAAAATACAAATGTTTTTGTGGCATTTAAAACCTTTCACAATATGTTTCTAGTCTAGGCTTAATGTATACTACTCTACATGAACTCTATATTCTAGCCAAACTGTATTGCTTGTTCTCTGCAAACCATTTCATCCTTTTCTTTGCATAAGCTATATCCAATGATGGGAATGCACTTAATCTCACTTTACAGAGTCTCTAACTTCATTCAAAGCTCTGTTAAAGTTCTTTCTTCTTTAGGAAATCTTTCCTAAACCCCTCAGTTGTTAGAATCTTCCTCTTGAAAAATATATTGTATATATTTTGTATAACCCAAGATTCAAACCAGGACCATTTGCATAATACCCTATTCATTTGTGGAAAGGATGTAATTTAATATGACATGATGGAAGAGTGCTCAGGAGAATAGAGCCTTCTGTTTATTCTGAGAAATGGCACATGTTCTTTCTTTGGAATTAACTTTGAAGAGGGATAGAAGACTTTGGAAATCAAGATCAAGTTAAAGGCTTATATATGATACATATTCTCTCGCTCTTTCTCTTTCCTCTCTCTCTCTCTCTCTCACTCTTATCTCTGTCTGTCTGTCTGTCTGTCTCTGTCTCTGTCTCTCTCTTTCGTTGGTTCGAAAGAAAGTCTGGAACCACATATGTTCTTGCTTGGAGACAAAAATAAGAATGTCTCTATTTTCCCAGACTTTTGCTTCAAATCCTCCCTCAAGTTATTATGAAATGAGCTTGCTTATCATTCCCTATAGAACAATAATATTTCATTAGGTTCATATACCATAACTTATTTAGACATTCCTCAATTGATGGGCATCCACCCACTTTTTAGTTCTTTGCCACTGAAAAAAAGACTGCCACAAACATTTTTACACATGTCAATTCCTTTCTCTTTTTTATGATCTCTTCAGGTTGCAAACCTAGAGACATTGCTAGATCAAAGGCTATGCACAGTTTTATAGCCCTTTTGGCATAGTTCCAAATATCTGTTCAGAATGGTTTGATCAGTTCACAATTCTACCAATAATGTATTAAAGATCCAGTTTTCCCACATCTCCTCCAACATTTATCATTATCTTTTCCTGTCATCTTAGCCAATTTGATGGGTGTGAAATGTTACCTCAGAGTTGTTTACTTTTCATTTCTCTAATGGAGTGATTTAAAGCATTTTATATGATTATAGATTGCTTTTATTTCTTCGTATGAAAACTGCCTGTTCAAATCCTTTGTTCACTTATCAAATGGGAAATTACTTGTATGTTTATAAATTTGACTCAGTTTTCTATTAAAAAAATGTAACATTTATCAGAAACAATGGCTGTAAAATTGTTTCCCAGGTTTTTCTTTCCTTCTAAGCTTGGTTGCATTGGTTTTCTTTGTGCAAAAATTTTTTAATTCAATGCAATAAAATTATCCATTTTATATTCCATAATGTTCTCTATTTCTTGTTTAGTTATAAATAACTTTCTTCTCCAATCTGACTGTAAAAGTGTCCCTTGCTTCTTTAATTTGCTTACAGTATCAGCCTTTATGTCCAAATCATGGATCTATTTTGACTTTATCTTGCGATAGTATATGCAATGTTGGTTTACCTACCTGATTTTCTTACCTTCTACCCTATTCTACCATTCATTTTAAAATTTACAATTTATTCTCAATAAACTTCCTTATGGATATGAATGTTAAAAGCAACATTCTTTTAAGTTCCTGGCTTTAAGTGAAATGGAATCCTGAGGATTATATATTTCATGTAACTCTTTTCACTGAAGGACACTTCTTGTCCCATTTACCTCTAAAATCAAAGGGTCATTTTGAGCAATGGGTATATACCTTGCTTCCCACTGTTGTTTCCTCTGCCATCCTTTCCCATCCTCTATAAATTTATCCCATTAATCTACTTACTTTGTCCCACTACCATAAATCTATATATCTTTCTATACCCCATCTCTGATGCACAATTTTGTTTTGTTTGTGGGGGAAATATGGAGAGCTTGGAACTTCTGACCTACTTTATCACCTTCCCAGGATCTACTTTCAACTTCTCAATGATTTTAGTACCTAGCTCATCATTTTCCTCTTTACTGTATCCATTAATATCACTCAATGTATAAAACAACCTCCCAATCACAGTAAAAGCTAGTATTTTACAAATATGATCTAAAACAGTCCTAATAAGTTAATTCTACCATTATCCATCTAGTATATTGTATTATATAAATAAGGCACAGAAACATCAAGTAAGTTATCTAGGGCCTAATTTGAAAGTAAGACTCCCTTACTCCAAGTCTGATATTCTATCCATTATGCACCAAGCTTCCTGGTCATCATATATTATCTTACATGGTGATCAGTTTTATTCATAATAGGAATCAGGGAGAGCTATTAGCTCATTGAAGCTGACTCTAGCACATCCTTGGCTGATGACATTGTTATCCTATTTTATAAATGTGGCAAGTTAGCTTCAGAGACATTACATTAATTATTTAGTTTCAAACAACTGTCGTGCCTAAGGTGTGAATCGAACCTGTCTTTTTTACTCTAAGTCCAGTACTCTATCTGCTGCCCTGTTGTATCTGTTAATAAAAAATTTGATCTTTCTTCAAAGCACAGATCAGGCATCATCTTTTCCATGCATCCCTCATTGCTCTTCCCTAGTTGGTCCTCTCTTATTCTTCAATTTTCCTTTTCCTGTACTTATCTGGACACATATTCCATACTATGAATACACTATAAAATTATTGAGGGCTGGGTCATTTTCTCATTGTTTTTGTATTCCCTTAAATCATCTCATAATATTTTACAAATGATTATTGAAGGGAAATGAATTTACAAATCATGTCAAAATACCAAAAATCTCTTAAGATACTCTGTGGCTGAGAAGATGGGATTTAAGGGATGATTTTATGTGATATTATGTCCATTGTGGACAATCTATTGCAAATATCAGGGAGATTGCTGGTAATTGGGGAAAAGAAAAGCTGTAGATTATGTTAAAGTGGGCAGTTAGGCATTGAAAGTCCTGACAAATAATACCTTCCTACTGAGGTGGATGCATTGTAGAAGCTAAGGCATTGCTGAATGGATTAACTGGGAGAAGTTCGTTTTACATATAAAATGAAGTGTTGAACTCAGTAGCTTCCAAAATTCTTTCCAGATTTAAAGATATGATTCTATGAAAGGGCGTACTCATCTAAAATCCCTTGATAATTGAAACATTATAAAAATAAAACAAAAAAATTAATGACAACAATAACAAATTAATCAGAAATTTGTCTTCGTAGAAACAGGGTGCTTCAGTGGAAAGATCAGTGAACTGGGAAGATTATGTATAAATTCTGGCTCTGAGTAGATACTAGTTTATCACCTTGGATAAGTAATTAATTTTTTTTATATAGTCAAATTTTTTCATTTGTAAAATGAGGAAAACTAAAGGTTTGATTCCATATTAATTTGTCATCAAGTTTACAGTAGAATTGTTCCTTAAAGACCTCTTTTTGGTCCAATGTAACATTTTTATGAATGGTTTGGATAAGTATCTACTGCATCCTTATCAAATGTGTAATACATATAAGACTGGGAGGGATAGCTAAGAAGAATGTCTGGAAGGGGTAACAAGCTTCCCAATGAACTTGCCAGGTTGGAACATTGGGCTTAGTCTTTTATAAGAGGGAATTTCACTGAGATGGCACATATTGAAAGGATATTTGCTAAATAGGCTGTGTTATATGCAGTGACTAAGTTTATCAGGAATGTATAGGACAGAGTAGGTCTGTGCTTAATGTGGTCATATATGGTCATAAGATACTTTCACTTCATTTTGTGAGACTTGGTTCTAGAGCTCAGCATAATGCTATATCCATTTTAGTGTGGTACAGATCAGACAATGTGCAACTTACACTGAAGTACATTTTTGTCTCCTAGTAAAACCCAATTAAGGTGAAATAGTTATTTGGTAACATCTGATTTTCTTGCCCCCAGATTAAACTGGGATCCTTGAGAATATTATGGAGGGGAAAACTGTCATCTAGTTTCTAGTTGCTCCTTGAAGAAGATATGGCTATGGATCAGGTCAGAGCAGCTTTCATTATTCTGGGACCAGTGAAAAGAAAGCCATTTATTTTCCTGAAGAATGAAAAAGAGAATTCTCCTATCCTCCCCAGATGGGCAGCAGGACAGATGATGATGATTTACCAACTTATAGACATGGAATGGAAATTTGAAGTTATGCAAGGGGGGCAGCCAACTGTAGAAAGTGAGAAGTATTCTTTTCTTTTTGTCAGTTGAAGTTGCCAGTTAAAAATGAGAACCAGACTGAAAACTTGTATGTATGATTAAATTAGTCTCATTTCTCTAGCCTCCTGGATGAAAGTATGTTAAAGTCATGGACTGTTTTTGCTGGAGAAGGAAGGCTGCTTCAAAAAGGGTGGTTCACCTATCTTTCTGCTTTGTTCTCTGAGAGTGTCAGAGCTGGGTCCCCAAAGCAATTTAAGTCTGTTCTTGATAACATCATTACTATTGCTGCATTAAGTATCTCATCACTGGTTTCAGATGTCTCTGGAGGGGAAAGCAAAGCTGGTAACTTTGCACAGCCTCCCTCACTTAAATTCAATTCACTTGCATGTCATGGCATCACCTCCCTGATGTCATGGTCCTCTGAGAATGAAGGACAAACAACAATCTCTGTCAGTAGGAGTAGGAGCTGCCCTATTGGGGATTCAACTAGAGCTGATCAGTTGGGCAATGCAGTTCTTTTCCTTTTTCCTCTCCTCTCCTCTCCTCTCCTCTCCTCTCCTCTCCTCTCCTCTCCTCTCCTCTCCTCTCCTCTCCTCTCCTCTCCTCTCCTCACCTCTCCTCTTCTTTTCTTTTTCCTTCTTCTTTCCCTTCCCTCTGCCCAAATAGAATATCATTCTCTTACCTATGGATGCTTTGCTCAAAGGAATGTAAATTTTGATTTTTGAAACCTTGCAAAATACCTTGGGGTTTATAAACAAGGATATGCCTTAAGACCAAATCACTCTGACTTTTATTGAGTGACCAACACTTGGCCCTAGGCCAAGCCCACTGTGTCATGATTTGGGCCCTGATTGGCTTAGAGTGAATGTAAATAGAAATTATTTCTGTTGACCAGAAACCCTGAGGGAAAACATATATATGTATTGACTGGTAAAATAGACCACTCTCTATCTCTTTTCTTACCTAACCTTAATAATTGATTGGACATTGCCTCAGTCAAACTGAGATCTGTTAAACACCTTAGCTTAAAAAGGCCTATGTCTTCCATTGCATTCAAGGCCATCTCTAGTCATTCTGATCTACTTCTTGTCACTGGACCCAGATGGCTCCAGAGAAGAAAGTGAGGCAGGTGACTTTGCAAAGCCCTTCCTCAATTAAATCTAATTTACTCACATGTGGATGGCAACAGCTCCCTGATTCTTTGAGAATGAAGGACAAACAATAACACTTATCTGACTAATGAAATAATCATGCTGTAGCCCAAGATTCATTTTGAATATTTAAACAATATGGGTTTTGTGTTTGTATGGACTTCAGGAGGTGGAAAAATTGAGCCACTTTATGACAATCCTCTTTCTACCTTTCAGAAATCTCAGTTGCAAACTTCCAAGGTTAACACTCTTAATGACATAAGAAAGTTAAGTAGAACAAAGTTCAGTGAAGCTAAAATTAGGAAAGCAAACTTATTGGCAACACCTTGAAAACCAGAGTTTGAAACTACAACATTTTATAATTTCCTATGTATAGAGGAAGATTCTACATATATGAGACCTAATTTTAGTGAGGCATACATAGGTAAACTCAAGCAAGATAGATTATTTTTTAAAAGATATGTTTTTTTGGAAGCCTTAATTCTGTTATTTCCTCTCCTTTTGCCCTGGGATATGATCATACTCTGTAATTCCTTTGCCTTCATTTCTCAATCTGAGTAGTCACTGAACAGAATTCAGCTTTACTTAGTGATTAATAAAACTTTTGAAGAAAAAAAGGGATGAAATAATAAAAGAGATAACCTCACAAGTTCAAATGAAGGGAAACATGGTTGGTAGCAGTTTTTTTTTTTTTTTTTAATGGCTTGCAGATTTTTGGTAGGTTTCAAACTTGAATCAGGAGTGTGATTTGGTAGCCCCAAAAAGCTAATTAATCAATCAAGGATCTTTTGTTAAGTGCTTTGTATGATCTTGCATTGTGCTTAGCACATATTAAGAGAGGCAAAGCTTCCAAAAATAAGAAGTTGTTACTTCTGATCTATTTTACCTGATCATGCTACCTATGGAGAATTGGACTGAGATTTAGGCTTTTGGAAAGAGGAGACTCAGGTTTAAATGTATTACTTATGTGACATTGAGCAAATCATTTAAAATGTGCTTTGGTTTTCTTATCTGCAAAATGAGAGGGTTAGACTCACTGGTCCCTAAAATCCCTTCCATCTATAAATCTATCCTATATAGGATGATTATCCTATATGTTCTGTGACACCAAGAAACACTTGAAATGAATATATCATCTCTATTTTGCATTGCACTTGATATTAGTACCCAAACTAATGGTTGAATAAAATTATCAATGTCTTTGCATGTGTTATAGTTCAGTTGGAGAAAAGGACATATGTTTGCGGAGAATGTTTAAAGCTATATTTCATTATATTTATTGAAACAAAGACTATGGTATTTTATATTTTCTATTCACTTCTGTAATTATAGAATTGTAATCTATTATAAAAATGCTCTGTAAACATTTCCTATTTTCATTAATACCCATATTGTATGCATAGACCATTTTCATGAAGATTTCACATAGAATTCAAATAAGATATTAATGTTAGTAATCATCATCATCATCATCATCATCATCATCACCATCATCAGATGAAAAGTAGGCAGAAAAAACAGGCGGAAGAAATTGAATTGCCTATGGGAAACAACAAAGTTCTTTTAATGACCCCATACATTTCTCTGAAAAAGAGGTCCATCTTTTTTACCAATGTGAAATTCACAATTGGTAAAGATGTTGGATTTTTCTTATTTGTATAATTACATAAATAAAAATTCAGGAAGGGGTTTGCTTCAATTTAGTGTATATTATCTAAATATCCCACCAGGTGGAGCTTTGCTAAAATGGTTTTTTTGTGTCTATGAAACGTGCAAGACTATCAACTTCCGAGCAGGCTGCAACATCTCTACTAGCCACCAGAGGGTACTCAAAACCTTATTAATCTTTACTACATGATTATTTTTTTTTTTTCCACTTCCACATTGGCATCTCTCTGCCTTTGTATTAAACCCTAAAAGTGGTTCAGCCCCTGTGTTTCCAAAACAGTATTCCAGGAGGTAAAATGTTGATATTTAAAAATAGTAACTATTGTGATTATGTGTCTCTCCCATTTTCCCAATTAACCAGGTGTATAGACTTGGAGACATATCTATTCTTCAGTCTTTTTCTCCATATCTTATTAGTTGTCTAAAATTGTAAGTTTTAATTCTACAATATCTCTGAAATCTGTCCCCTGATCTTCTCTAGCTTCTTACCTAGACTATTAGTCTCAATTCTAATTGGTTTCAATTCAATTTTCCCTTCAAATCCATGTTAAGAAGAGTATCCAACACTTAGTTAACATCATGGTAATGAGATTTGAAGTGATCTTATTCTTGGAGGAACATTTTTATTCTGTGGAGCTGAAACCAAGAAGAGCTATGGATGGAAATTGGAAAAAACCAAAAATCAAACCAAGTAAAATGACATAAACTTGCCACTTGTTCATTTGGCTTCTACCTTTCAAAGTCTTTTTTATCAAGTGAGTTTGATGTATGAAGCTGCAGATGTCACTCTCAATTGCCCCTGTAATGGTATTGCCCTCATATGTTATTGGAAAGAACTGCCACTCCTCTCTTTTTCATATGTTTTCTTTTTTCTCCTTTTAGAGAGATCTTCCAAACTCTTGCTATAGAGGGAAAAACCATCCTCTAGTACTGATCTTTTGTTAGTTTTTCCTCTTTACAAATTGGGAACTTATCATTGGTGATTTTTATCCTTTTATGAGGTAATCATCTCACATTCCAAAGAAGATGTAATACTTAATTTTTCTGGATCCTCATCCCTCTCCCAAACCTAAAAACTTACTTTGAATTTAATTTTTTAATTTAAAAAAAGTTTCATTTGAGAACTTAAGACAATAATATTTGGTTGGGAACCACTGGTATTTAAATTATAACGCTAAAATATAATAACACTGTGCATCTCCTGACAAATTCTCATCAGGATTTACTTGTCCATTTTTTTTTTCATTTGCTTATTCTCATTTGATCATAGTTAAGTGTGTACACCAATCTTCTAGTTCTGAAAAAAAATTTTTTTGGCAATTCATAAGGCTTTTTAGACTTTTTAGACTTCTTGTTATTTCTCATAGTTGCAGCTTTTAATTAGATTCCATTATTCTGTTTTGTAAATGTAATAACATACACATATTTAATCATGCCTCCATTGTTGGGCATTTATGTTGTTTCTAAGATTTTTGTTTGTTTGTTTGTTTTTGTTAATACAGTTATGAATTTCTATAAAGATATTAGAAAACATATCTTTCTAATGCTTTGATAATTTTTTCAGTATACTATATTCACAGGAAGTCAATTGTTGAACCAAAAGATAGGAATATTTTTGTAACTTCCATTATATAATACTAGATTGCCATAGAAAATGATTCTATGTGTTTTAATCCCATGTGAGATAAATTAGTGCATTGTTTGCCTGTGACTCTACCTGGATTGAATTTTTCCTTTTATTTTATTTTTTCAATTTAATGGGTGTGAAGAATGCTTCAATATTGTTTTAATTTTTATCTCTTTATCTCTTTAATTATTAGACTGAACATTTTCAAATGATAATAACCATTGGAATTCCCCAAAGTAGTTGCTTATTGAAAAGGGAATGACTAAACAAAATGTTTATGTGCATGAAAGTACTGATGTAAGACATGCAAGAAATGATTTATGAAAAGTTCAGAAAAGCAAGGGAAGATATTATGAACTCAAGTAAAATGAAATAAACAGAGCCAGGAAAACAGTACACCTAAAACAAAATGCCATATTTTTAAAAAATATTTTCTTTTTTTCCAATTACATGTAAAACAATTTGTAACATTGTTTGAATTTTTTTTGAATTCTAAATTCTCTCCCTGTCTTTCTTACCCCTGTCTGAGAAGGAAAGCAATTTAATATAGATTATAATATGCAGTCATGCAAAACATTTTTCCATATTAGCCAGTTTTTGAAAATAAAATGTCCAAGAAAAATAAAGTAAAAAAGTATGCTTTCATCTACATTCAGACTTCATCACTTCTTTCTGTAAAATGGATAGCATTTTTCATCATAAGTCACTCAGAATTTTCTTGGATCATTGTATTGCTGAGAATAGTTGTCATTTACAGTTGATCATTTTACAACATTGCTGTTATGTGTACAATGTTGTCATGGTTTTGCTCACTTTACTTTGTTTCAATTCATGTAAGCCTTTCCAAGTTTTTCTGAAAGTGTCCTGCTTGTTATTTCTTATATCACAACAATATTCCATCACAATCATATATCAGAATTTGTCCAGTCATTCCTTAATTGATAAGCATCCTCTTATTTTCTTTTGCCACCACATACACACACACACACACACACACACACACACACAAAACTGCTATAAACATTATTGTACTTAAAGATCATTTCCTTTTTTATTTAATCTCTTTGGGGTACAGACTATTAGTGGTGTTGCTGGATTAAAGTATCTGCACAATTTTATAGCTCTTGGGCATAGTTCCAAATTGATCAGATCAGTTCACCTTTATCAAAGTGTATTAATGTCTCAATTTTTCTACATACCCTCCAACAAATGTCATTTCTGGCACATTAGCTAATCTGATAGATGTAGGATGGTACATCAGAATTATTTAGAGCATTTTTTTTTCAGGTAGCAACAGCTTTGATTTCATCTTCTGAAGACTGCCTGTTTATGCCCTTTGACCTTTTGCCAATTGGGGAATGGCATGTATTCTTATGGATTTGACCCAGTTCATTATGTATTTGTGAAGTGAGGTATTTATCAGAAAAAAACTTCCTGTACAACTCATGCCACTACATTCATTAGCTCCATTTCTGTCTATGTTTTCTCATAGATCATAATTGTTAGCTGCTTTTTTTTTACATCAGCCAAAGCATAATAGTGTCTACTTCAGCCCCTTATTTTTGACTTATGTGTTTCTCTCTCTAATGTGCTTCTTGTAAACAGTATATTGTCAGATTCTGATTTTTAATCTATGTGCCATCCATTTTCATTTAATGGTCAAGTTCATTCCATTTACATTCATAGTGTGATTATTAATTGTCCATTTTGCTACTTCCTATCCCTCCTATTTTTCCTTTTCTCTCTCTTTTCCCCTACTGTACTTCTTCAAAAGCCCCTGTCTATCCTTTGATTTTACTATTACCTCCTCTTTTATGCTTTACCCCTCATGCTTCCCTGTAGAGCAAGATAGATTGCTCTATCCAGTTGAATGTTATTCTCTCTTTGTACCAATTCTGATGAGACCAAAGTCCAAGTTTTATGCCTCCATTTTCTCCTTCATTGTATTATGTGAAATGATTTAGCCTACTCTACCTTTCTCTTACCATTTCTCCCAGTGCATCCCTTCATATCAAACGTTAATTTTTATTATTTTTGAAATCATCTCATCATAGTCAACTCATATTCATGCCGTGTGTGTGTGTGTGTGTGTGTGTGTGTGTGTGTGCCTTCTAATTATCTTCATAAAGATAACACGCTTAGGATTTACAAATATCATCTTTACATGTGGAAATGTAAACAGTTTGACCTTATAGAACTATTTCAGATTTCTCTATTCTGTTTGCCTTTTTATGCTTCTCTTGAGTCTTGAGTTTAAAAATCAAATTTTCTATTCAGTTCTGGTCTTTTCCTCAGGAATTCTTAAAAGTCATCATTTAATTGAATGTCCATTCCACTCCCCACAACCCCCCAAAGGATTATATTCATGTTTTCTGGGAAGGGAATTCTTGGTTGTAATCCTATTTCCTCTACCCTCCTGATTTTCACATTACCAGTCGTCTGATTCTTTAATGTAAAAGTGATTAAATCTTGTGTTATCCAGATTGTGGCATTATAATATTTGAATTGTTTCATTCTGGATACTTACAATATTTTTTCTTTGATCTGAGAGCTTTGGGATTTGGCTATTATGTTCCTGGGAGTTCTTGATTTGGAATCTGTTTCAGGTGGTGATTGGTTAGATCATTTCACTTTCTATTTTGCCTTCTGATTCTCAAGTATCAAGGTAATTTTCTTTGATAATTTCTTGAAATATGATGTCTAAGTATTTTCTCTGCTAATGTATTTCAGGTAGTACAAACATTCATAAATTACCTCTCCTCAAATTGTTTTTTTTCCAGTGACATTTTCTTTTTTTATTCATCCATCCATCCATCCATCCATCCATCTATCCATTCATTCATTCTTTCTTTCTACTGATAAAACTTAATTGTTAAATTCAAGAATGTGAAAAACCATTGTCAGAAGAACACTAGATAAGCCTATATGATCTGGTGATCTGGATACTTTAATATTTTTCCATAAAACATGGATCAATATTTACTAGTTTACATTTTCTTTTATCATTTTCCATTCTTTTGATTTGATTTTATTGTTATTTGATGTCTCATTGAGAAATTAGCTTCCACTTGCCTAATTCTAATTTTTAAGGATTTATTTTCTTCAGTGAGTTTTTGTTTTTCCTTATTCATTTAGTCAATTCTGTTTTTGCTATATACTTTTAATGATAAAGTTTATCCCCAAAGAAGAGACAAGAAAATACAATAAATGAAAACTAGATAGAATATTGGATATATTGCCATTCTTAGCAATCTGTTGGTTAGTTTTGCTAAATTGCTCCTTTTTTTCATTTTCCCTCAAGTTATGTCTCTTTGAGGGATAAATCTTGAAATAAGTTATAATTAAAGAAATAGGTCAACTATTAAATTTTTGAAAATGAATAGCAAAAGATGATATGGGTTTTTATCCTTTGAAAATTGACATTTTATATCCTTTTACCATTATCCATTATGATTTGGAAATTAGCATGGTGACTTTTAAAAAAGTTTTTGTGTATTATAGATTTCAACTTTTATCTATCATGTTTACTCTAAATATATTTCTACCATTTTATTTCAGTTATAGTGCTTTTATTATATAGAATTTGAAAGTTTTCATATATTGAAATACATCTTTGCTGTTCTGATCATTCTTTTGTTGAACAAATCATTTTTCTCTATAATTAAATCAAATAGGTCAAACTTATTATCTATAAGGGTTCAAGGAAGACATCCTAATAGAATTCATTGAAGTCATATGTGGGTCATAAACTCTTTCCACCAAACTGCCAAAAACTTTTCCTAGGATGTTGAAATTTTAAAATTCTGGACATACATGTTCAGGTTTAAAAAAAATCTAGATGAAAAGTGGGATTTATATATTCTAGGTGACCACCACCAATTTTAGAAAACTTAGGGTTCAGAAGTGATACCCAGCAAAACAGGGAGATAAAGCCTGCTTAGGAGGCTATTGGCTATAAGAATCAGGTTTATATTATTTTGTTGGTAATTGAATTAGAAAGGAGAAGAAAGGAATGTTGTGGATGTAGAACTAACAATAATATTAATAAGAAAATAACTAATAAAATACAACTATGCTACCATATCACCTCATGGAATTTTTTTTCATGTCTTTTTATAAATCTTCTCTAAAGCCTCCAACTAATTCATTAAGAAACAGGTTATTGCCATTCAATTCAACTTTTTAATACTAATACTAAATGCTAAGTATTGTTCTGAGCACTTTACAATTATCATCTTTGATCTTCATCACAAGCCTCGGAGGCAGGTACTATATTATTCTCATTTTACAGATGAAACTGAGGAAGGCAAAGGTTAAGTGATTTGCCCTATGTCACACAGCTAGTAAGTAAATAAGTGAGATTTTAACTCAGGTGAATGAATTTGACACTTCAGACTTAGAGGACTGGATGAGTAGACTACCACAAGGAGTAGAAATAAAATTAGGAGGGAAGATAGTAGATTCAGTTTTAGATATTTTAAGTTTATGATGTTTGTAGAAAGTCAAGATAGAGATATCCTCCAAGCAGTTGGAAATGTGGAGCTAGAAAAAGACTGATATAGAAAATAAAGATTTGGAAGTCATTTGTATTAAGATGAAACCTGCAGCCATGGGAATTAACAAGAAAGAGGAAGGTATGTAATCATTAAGGATAGAGCTGATGGGTAGGAGGGTGATGCCAGCAGAGGGAAGGTTTAAGCATGGATCAATATTTAGTTTTTCTCTCTGCAGTTAGTATGATCCTAAGGAGATAGAAGAGAAGTATCTGGTCCTATTGCCTCATTTACATATAACTTCAACATCAGTTTGATTTTATATCTTATTATTGTTGCTATTATAGTTGTTGTTTATTATTATCATTAAGAATCTCCAAGTAGAGGATCTGTTCTTTCTTAGTCTAATGCAGTGAAGGTCCTGGTTCAGATTAGTGTAAATAATGAATCCCTTGAAGCTGTTGCATTATTCTAACTTGTAGTTGATATTTCCATTGGGCTGGAACTAATTATCATATTTTACATAATTATAACTTCAAATAATGCAAATTCAAATACATGCAACCACTTAAAGGGATTCATTATTTGCACTCACTGGACCTAGATATAATAGATCCTTCTTTGCTGTAGGTCGAGCATCTAGCTAAAAGGACTTTTTTAATACCTAATCCCATATATTTTCCAATTTTATATGGAAGCATCTTCCTCACCCTCCTGAATTTCTTATTTTAGACTATATTATTATTTAGTATTGAACTCTGAAAGATATTTTGGCCATGAAAAATGACACATCAAATTCTATGTTAATGTTACATTTAGAAAAATTGTTATCAATCTTTTTATTCTTTGTTTAATTTGAAATGTGCATGAGTTAGTGGTGGTTCATAATCATTGCAGGAAACTATTTTAATAGTAATAAATAGTTACGGCAATGAGATTGTAAATTAATTTGGATGATAAATGAATGTAAGATTTATTGTCCCTATTTCTTTTTGGAGAAATGACAAGTTGAAAGATTTATTGGAGCACTGATGATAAGAGAGCAAGGGTTGAGTGTGAAATATCCTTGATTATCCACAAACTTCATATTGCTTCTCTTAGTGTGTGTGTGGCAGAATGCAGCCTGTAGATGTCCCCCAACAAGTGTTGCTATGTTAGTGCCCCAAAACTCAGTTTTGCTGAAAGCAGCCCTCATGATTATGAATTGCCAAAAACTCAAGTTAAACAATCCGGAAAAGATGAAAGGCAAGCCTAGAATGGCTGTACTTGTGGGAGGACAGAAGAGGTAATGACAGAAGGAAGAACACCTCAGACCAACAAAAACAGGAGTGAAACCAAGTTGATGAGAAAATGGGGAAAGAGGAACAGAGTTTTGAGTCTTTAAAAAGGGAAATAATAATCATCTATGGACAATTTAGGATTACCACACATGAAAAATATTCTTGTTGTTAATATGAAAGATCTAGATTTTTCTTTTTTCTTCTTTTAAGTCACCTCATTTGTAAAACAGGGATAATAATAACATACATATCCCAGGGTTGTTATGAGGTCAAATGTAATAATACTTTAAAAATTCTTTGCAATCTTTTAAATGATTTATTATTGTTATTGTTGTCATTATTATTAATAATATTTGTGATATATTATTAATAACAAAATTTAGGAAAATCATTTCTGGTAATTTTTAAAAAATTGAAATGTCAAACAATACACTATATATATAATATATATATTACATATATATACATATTTAAAGCAGTAGAGAATCTTAGTTTAAAAGTCCATATAATTTTATGCCCCAAATACCCTTTGGAAATAACAAAATAAAGGATATTTAATTTCTTTATTCTAGGGAAACTCTATACACTGTGGGAACTATAGGAACTGCCTTCATCTACCACTTATGACTTAAGAAGATACATTTTTGGGTAATGTGTGTGAAAAACAAAAGTTAAGTGACTTATGTGCCCAGGGCCACATAGCCAGAAATAATCAAAAATAGAATTTGACTTTTCTATCAAATTACAACTCTATGGGACTTTCATATTCTATAACATTTTATATTTTAAGAATTAAAAAATACAATAAAATTGAGACAGATATGACAGAATGGAGTAAGTACCAACACAATTGGGAAGAACTGCATTTGAATTCTGTCTCTGACACAAACTAAATAAATGTATTTAGCATTTTCTTCTTTTTAAAAATGATTATTTAATTTTCCCCCATTTATATTCAAAACAGTTTTTACACTTGTTTTTAAGAATTTTGAGTTCTAGGTTCTCTCCCTTATCCCCACCCACAATTAAGAAACCACATGTGAAGCTATGCAAGACATTTCTATAAAAGTTGTTTGAAAGAAAACATACATCTCTCACCCTAATGAAAGTAAAAACCTTAAAGAAAAATTAAGTTAAAAAGAGAATGAGAGAGAGAACTCTTTGGTCTGCATTCACAAATCAGTTGCTTCTCTGGATATGGATAAGATTTTTCATCACAAGTACTTTAGAGTAGTTGTGGATGATTGTACTATTGAGAATAGCAAAGTCATTTACAACTGGTCATCCAAGGATATTGTTATTACTTTGTATACAGCATATTTCACTTTTTTTATGGAGCACTTTTCAGGTGTTTTTTTTTTTTTTTTTCCCTGAGAGCATCCTGCTCATAGATTTCCAGAGAACAATAATATTCATTACAAACACACACCGCAGTTTTAAAGCCATTTTCCAATTGATGGGTATCTCATCAATTTTCAACTACTTTTTATCCTAAGAAGAGGGCTGCTATGAATATTTTTTGTGCATATAGGTTATTTTTCTTTTTTTTTTTCTGAATCTCTTTTGGTATTCATTCCTAGTAGTAATGTTGTTAAATCAAAAGATATGCATGAATTTACAGCCTTTTGGGTATAGATCATATCTTTTAATCATTTATCAATTGGGGCATGATTGTTTTTAAAACATTTTCTGGTTTTATATATATATATGTGTATTAAATTTTTAAATACACATTTCTTTATGAATCATGTTGAGAGAGAAAAATCAAAACAAAAGGAAAAATACAGGAGAGAAAAAAATACAGAAAAAAAGAAGTGAACATAGCATGTGTTGATTTACATTCAATCTCCAAAGTTATCTTTCCAGATGCAGATGGTATTTTCTATCCAAAGTTTATTGGGATTGCCTTGAATCACAGGAATCACTGAGAAGAACCAAGTCTTTCATAGTTGATTACTGCACAATCTTGCTGTTACTGTATACAATGTTTTTCTGGTTCTACTTATTTCACTCAACATCAATTCACATAAATCTTTCCAAGCTTTTCTAACATCAGTTTGCTCATATTTTTTAATAGAAAAATAATATTCTATTACCTTAATATACTGCAAATTTATTCAGCCATTCCTCAATTGATGGGCATCTACTTATATTTTTTTCAATTCTTTGGTATCACAAAAAGAGCTGTTACAAACATTTTTTGCACATTTAGGTTCTTTTCCCTCTTTTGTAATTTCCTTGGGATATAGACCCAGTATTGACACTGCTGCATCAAGGCATATGAGAAGTTTTATAGCCCTTTGGGCATAGTTATGGATTGCTCTCCAGAATTGTTGTATTGTTTCACAACTCCACCAGCAATGCATTAGTATCCCAACTTTTCTACATCCCCTCCAATATTTATGACTATCTTTTCCTGTCATTTAACCAATCTGAAAAATGTGAGGTAGTACCTCAGAGTTGTTTTAATTTGCATTTCTTTAATCAAGAATGATTTAGAGCATTTTTTTCATATGACTATAGATGACTTTAATTTCATCATATGAAAATCATCTGTTCATATCTTTTGACCATTTATCAAATGGCTTGTATTCTTATAAATTTGAGTCAATTCTCTCTGTATTTTAGAAATGAAGTCTTTATCAAAACTCTTGGATGTAAAAATATTTTCTTAGTTTATTGATTCCCTTCTAATTTTGTTTCTGGTTTTTTTTTTTCTGTGCAAAAACTTCTTAATGTAATGTAATCAAAGTTGTCCACTTTGCATTTTATAACAATCTCTAGTTCTTCTTTGGTCATAAATTTCTCCCTTCTTCAAAGTTCTTATAGATAAATTATCTCTTACTCTCCTAATTGGCTTATGGTATCACCTTTTACACCCAAATTATGTACCTATTTTGACTTTATTTCTGGGGTGTCTATACTGAGTTCCTGGCATATTATTTTCCAGTTTTCCCAGGAAAAAGCTAGTTCTTATCCTAGAGATAGGCTCTTATTTATTTATTTATTTATTTATTTATTTATTTTTATAAATTTGACTTAATTCCCTCTGTTTGAGAAATAAGGCCTTATCAGAGACACTTGCTTTAAAAAAATTATACAATTACTATTGTGGCTTGTATTCCTCCCCATTCTCTCTTTCCTTTCACCCTATTCCTTCTCAAAAGTGTTTTGTTAGTGACCACTCCTTTCCCCAAAATGTCCTCTCTTTTATCACCCTCCCCCCCTTCCTATACTCTCCTATTTTCTTGCAGTGTAATTTAGATTTCTATACCCTTATTGAATATTTATATTATTTCCTATTTGTGCCAATTCTGATGAGAATAAGCTTTACCCTTTTCACCTCGAATGCAAAAGATTTTTCTTGTTTTTTTTTCTTGTAAATAAATTATACTATTTTATTTCTTCCTTTCCCTTTATCTCAGTACATTCCTCTCTCACCCCTTAATTTCATCACTTAAAAAAGATAGCATCCCTTCATATTCAACTCACACTTGTACATTTTGTCTATATATACTCCTTCCAACTGTCATAATAATGAGATCATATTAATGAGTCACAAGTGTCATCCTGTCCTGTAGGAATGTAAACAGATAAATGTTATTATGTCCCTTATGATATGACTTCTGATTACCTCCTTATGCTTCTTCAGAGTTCTGTCTTTAAAAATCAGATTTTATATTTAGCTCTGGCCTTTTCATTATGAATGCTTGAAAAGTTTTTGTTTTATTGAATGAATACATTTTTCTGTCAAATATGATACGCAGTTTTCTTGAGTAGGTGATTATTGGTTGCTATCCTGGGTCCATTGCTCTCCAGAATATCATATTCCAAGCCCTCTGGTTCTTTAATGTAGAAGCTGCTAAATCTTATGTTATCCTTACTTTGGCTATATTTGTGCTGATTCTTTCTGGATGCTTGCAATGGTTTTTCCTTGACTTGGGAGTTCTGGAATTTGGCTATAATATTCTTGGGAGTTTTTATTTTGGTATCTCTTTCAGGAGGTGATCAGTAGATTCTTTCAATTTTTAATTTAACTCCCTGATTCTAAAATATCAGGACAATTTTCCTTGATAATTTCTTGAAAAATGATGTCCATGCTCTTTTTTTTTTTTTGATCACGACTTTCAAGTAGACTAATAATTTTAAATTATTTTTCTTGTATCTGTTTTCCAATGAAATATTTCATATTTTTTCTATTTTTTCATTTTTTGGATTTGCTTTATTGTATCTTGATTTTTTCATAAAGTCATTATCTTCCATTTGTTTAATTCTATTTTTTAAGGAATTATTTTCCCTAATTAACTTTTGTACTTCCTTTACCAACTGGCCTATTTTGCTTTTAAGGTATTCTTCTCCTCATTAACTTTTTATATTTCCTTTTGTACCTCTTTCAATTCTTTCTCTATTTTTTTCTCTTTCTCTTACTTGATTTTCAAAGTCCCTTTTGAGAGCTCTTTCATAGCCTGAGCCCAATTCTTATTTTTCTTTAGATGTAGGAACTTTGACTTGGTTATCATCTTCTGAGCGTGTATTTTGATCTTCCTTGTCACCATAATAACTTTCAATGGTCAGATTTTTTTTTTTTGTTTTCTGCTCATTTTTTCCTAGCCTAATATTCTGCTTTTAACTCTTTGTTAAAGTAGGGCTCTTTTTTCATGGTGGAAGGTGCATTGTTCCAAACTTTAGGGGTTTTGTGCAGCTGTTTCCAGAGATCTGACCACAGACATTCTTTTCTGTCCTGGATGAGTTAGGTATATCCCTGCCCCACCATAGCTCTAAGATCTAGTGTGCTGACTGGGGCTACTCTGACTGGGGCTTCACTAGAACTATATACCAGACTCCTATCCTGTTGCTGCAGACCCTCTCCCTTGACTTTCAAGGTCCTCCCTGGTGTCTCAGGGGTGAGAAGTCCAGAAAATCCCAGTACTGCTTCTGATTCAGAAGTTCTGCCTAGCTGAGCTGGTGCCAAGGCTGGGTCTGTACATTGGGCTCTTATCCTGATTCCATAGAAATTTTCTGTCTATCTTCCAGCTCCTATTTGGTGTCTCTGTCCCCAGAAGTCTGGAAGCCACCAGGACTGCTGCTGATTCAGATGTTGGACTGGATCCGGGGCTGGAGCTGGGTCCACGGTGAGAGCTGGATCCAGGGCTACACAGGTATACTCTGCACTGGGACTGTATGTTGGACTCCCTGGTGTCAGACTTTTTTCTGATGAGCTTCTAAATTTCCTTTGGCTTGAAAATGGTTTATTCTGTCTTTTTGGATGTTCTGATGCTCTAAAATTTGCTTATAGTCATTATTTTAAAGGAATTTGGAACAGTTTGGGGGAAAGATTGGGAAGTTCCTGCCTTTACTCCACCATCTTGGCTCTACCTGAGCATTTTCTTAGTCATAGGAAGTAATTAAGAAAAAAATATTACATTGATTCAGCAGCTTGAAGTTTCTCTGCTTCTAAGTTGGCTGTGCTAATCTGCTGGTCAAAACCTTTAAGCAACAGTTTCTGATTTCTTATTTTTACATTTAGGACACCAGGAAGCAATAAGTCATTCCAGCCTCAGGCTTCTCAGCCAGTGAAATCTCAAAGATGGTTTCAATATTCTTTAAGGAAAAATTAATTTAAATGACATGAGGGAAGACTTCATGTTATTGCTCCTCCCACAACTTCTCAGTACCTTAAGTAACTCTTCAAGATTCTCAGTTACTCCAAACTACTCTAAGATTTGTTGCCAGTTTCCACACAAGAAATTTTCCACATTAGTGCTATCACAGGTCTGATGCCCTCAAAAGGTGAGCTAGAATAGAAAAGTACAACTCTCTGAAGGCACATATTCTTTGATTTCTGTACCTCCAACCCCAGCACAGTGCCTTGAACATAGTGGGTTTTTAAAAGTATTTATTGAATTAAATGGAAAACCACTGGCAACCTAGAAGACCTTAGAGTGAGCCAGGTCCTAAAATTTGCAAATCAGATTTGTCAGTCCTTAATGGGGAACAGAGCAGATATGTCCTGTCAATTTCATACCTTTCTCATGAACGCATGCTGGAGCATCCACAGCATGCATGATTGTTTATGAAGAGCTTCAAGTGGAAAACATTTTGTATAAAGTCAAGCAGTACATATGCTTCAATTATCACAGTACCAGTGCCAGGAAAAGAAGTAGTATTTATTTACCCTACTAACAAGCTTAAGTGAATTAAGCTCCCTAAAGTGTGATCCTAAACTTACATCCCAAGTCCACATCTCTAGCTTTAATACATATTATTCCCTTTGTGAACTCTATGGCTTAGCCAAAGAGGCATTTCTGTTATTCATCAAGCATGGCACTCGATCTGTCATCTTTCTGCCTTTGAACAAGCTGTCATCTAGCCTGGGATTTCTTTCTTTCTCTCTTCCATGTTTTAGAATTTCTTCCTTCTCTTCAAAAATTCAGCTCCAAGTTCATCTTCTGTTTTAGGTCTTTTCTTTAAATGTAGCTGATAGTCCCCCTTCCTCGTAGAAACCTTAAATTATATATATATTTCACAATGACTACAAAGTGGAAAAAAGTTTAAGAAACCCTGGTATAAGTGATTAACCCTTAGGATGATTGTTAGTTATTGTATTATAGAGTTTCAGAGCAAGAAAAGAACCATAAGAGATTATCAAGTTCAATCCCTTCATTTACTGACAAAGAACTGAGATTCAGAGAAGGAAAATGAATGTCCCTAAGGACATAGATACAATTGGAAGCAGAGATAGGATTTTCCTTTCTGTACTCTATACCAATTATAGCATGCTTCCTATCTTGCCTATTTTTTCTATTACCTCCAAATATCATAATCTGTCAAAATTTCAGCTTCCCTTTACTTGCCTTTTCCCATGGCCCTATTTTTTATCTTGTCCCTTATCTACTCTTACTAGTAGGTAATGATTGTTATAGTAGTATTAGTAGTAGCAGCAGCAATTACAACAACAGCATTTAGTTAGAATTTTAAGTTTTGCAAAGTACTTTAGAAATGCTATTTCATTAATTTTTAAGATACTGAGTATCCATAATTGAACACCAGGTACATAATTTTGATTATACTAAGTTAAAAAGTTTTAGTACAAACAAAACTAATGCAGATAAGATCAAAATGGAAGCAATAAATTGGGAAATCATTTTTACATTTAAGGGTTCTAATAAAAGCCTCATTTTTAAAATATATAGAGAATTGATTAAATTTTATAAGAATTCAAGCTGTTCTCCAATTGATATATGGTCAAAGGATATTAACAGTCAATTTTCAGATGAAGAAATGAAAACTATTTCTAATCACGAGAGGTGCTATAAATTCTTATTGATCAGAGAAATGCAAATTAAGACAACTCTGAGATACCACTACACACCTCTCAGATTGGTTAAGATGATGGGAAAAGACAAGGGCAAATGTCGGAGAAGATGTGGGAAACTGGGATACTGATACATTGTTGGTGGAACTGTGAATGGACCCAGAATTCTAGAGAGCAATTTCTATGTTCAAGAAGTTATCAAACTGTGCATACCCTTTGACCCAGCAATGTTTCTATTGGGCCTATATCCCAAAAAGCTCTTAAAGGAGGGAAAGGGACCCATATGTGAAAAAATGCTTGTGGCAGCCCTTTTCATAGTGGCTAGAAACTGGAAACTGAGTGGATGCCTATCAGTTGGAGAATGGCTGAATAAGTTATGGTATGTGAATGTTATGGAATATTATTGTTCTGTTAAAAACTATCAGCAAGATGAAGATGCTAAGTGAAATGAGCAGAACCAGGAGATCATTGTACACAGCAACATCAATATTACATGATAATGAATTCTGATGAACATGACTAATAAATGATGATTGGCGCTAGTTCCAATGAGCTTATGATGAAGAGACCCATCTACACCTAGAGAGAGGATTGTGGGAACTGAATGTGAATCACAACATAACATTCTCATTCTTTTTGATGTTGTTTGCTTGTATTCTGTTTTCTTACTCATTTATTTTCTTTTTATCTGATTTTTCTTATACAGCAAGAGAATTGTATAAAAATGTTTATACATATTGGATTTAACATATATTTTGACATGTTTTACATATATTGCATTGCTTGTCATCTGGGGCAGGGGATGGGGAGAAAGAGGAGAAAATCTGAAGCACAAGGCTATGCAAGTATCAATGTTGTCAAATTATCCATGCATATGTTTTGAAAATAAAAAGCTTTATAAAAATTTTTAAAAAAGAAAGCTTTATGGGTAAAGTGAAGCTATAAACTCCATGGAAATGGAGTTTGGTGAGTTGCTGAGAAGGCATATATGTGATTGGGCCTTTGTTATTTACTTTTTAATCTCATTTTCTCAAGGCCAAATTCCAGGTGATAATGTCACATTTATTGACATATAAAATACTGATTTTTTTTAAGATACTGAGTATCATAGTAAGGGAGTCAGAACACAAAATTTTTTAATATCATAAGTGCTTTTAAAATAGATTTTTCTAGGAAACGAGTTGGTAAAATTAGAAATATATGAAAAGACTTGAACTTATGAATGAAGATACTAATCAGTTACAGAGAAACAGAGGACACGGTACAGTTTTTATAGATGCATATAAATGCATATGTGTATATCTGTATCAGACTGTATATATCTATGAATATTTATACATATGCTTATATGTATGTATATATGTTTATGTGTATACATATATGTGTGTATGTGTGTGTGTACACACAAAGATATATCTGCACTTAATTGTAGCCTTGGTAGACAGAGAATAAAGAAAAAGTGGATAGCAGAGAACAAAATGACCTATAAGAAAGCAAAGAAAAAATGAACAGCTCTGAACACACAATGTATAAGTATTTATTATATAGGCTTTCTTAAAATACTGCTTTATATTTTGAGTCTTTATGTTCTGTGTGTATATGGCAATGTTTTTTTTCTACTTCTCATTTATGTTCAGAATAAATAAATAAAAAGTAAAAGAAAATCTATCCTTCCATCAAAATGATTAAAAAATAATGACTAGTATTTATATATTTCATTTATATTTGTAAAACAATTTACAAATATTATCTCATTTTATCCTCACAACAACTTGGAGAGGTAGGTGCTATAATGATGAAAAGACTTGCTTAGAGTCGCAGGACTTATATATTTTTGAGAGGTTCTATTTGAGCTCAGGTTTTCCTATCTCCAAATCAAGTCTTCTATCTACTATTTCAGCTAGTTTTATCTCAGGCTAGAACAATAATATTGGCTGGCATTTATTTCAGGTTTGTAATATAAGTGCTTAAAAACATATATTACCTCATTTGAGCCTCATAACAACCTTGTGAGCCAGATACAATTAGTATTATTATCCACATGTTTTTAATAACACTTTTACAGATTTTACAGATGATAATGAGTAGCCATACAGATATTAAATGCTAGAGGCCAAGGTCAAATTAAAGTCTTCCTGACAATAAGTTCTATACTCTTCATTCTACATTAAGCTGATTTTAATAAATAAATAAAATTTCACTGCTATACCCACACATATAACATATACACAGCATACACACAGCACACACACACATACACACACACACACACACTCACACACAAATTCACACTCTGCTCTGCTTTATTCTGCTATTCGCCAAGTGACTCTTTTAGGTTTCCTGGACTTGATCTCGAAGGCCTTTTTCAAATACATACCCCTTAACTTTTAGTACTTGTGACATTTTATAGCTGTTGATGCTTGTTTTTATCCTCTATTTAAATACTTTTTTTCTCTTAACACTCTTTGTCATTTGACTTAGAAGCTAGAATTTGAGTACAATTAACCAGGCAAAATTCATCCCCTTCTCCACCTAACAATTTTGATAGAGTTGTTATTTCAGCTGATCAAGCAGATTCTGGGATGGAAAGATCATTCCAGATCCCTCTCCCTGACAGACTCAGTGTTGAGTATCACAATCTAGCATTTTGTATCATAATGGACTATTCTAGAATATTTTCTCTGTTGTACTAGGGAAAGAATGCTAGTTTGAAACCATAAGACCTCAGTATGCATGTATTCTTCCATTTAATTTCCATGTTACCTTGACCAATTTTGCCTCAGTTTCTCTTCTGTAAAAAAAGAGGAGGTTAGATGATATTGCCTAGGATTATTTCCAACTCTAAATATATATAATTTTATAATTGTAAAAAGAATCTATAAAAGACAAAGAAATGTTACATTAAATCTCATTTCCAGAATTATTAGCATAAATAGGAATAATACTCACAATGTCAGGGGCAAGTGAACCTACTTTCCAAAAGACAAAATCACATATTAAGGAAGTGGGACCCAGCATGTATTCAAAAGGCCAGAATCTCTTAGCTGTCTAGTTCTGTCCATGCTGGGGCTGGAGAAAGAAGATAAGCTATAGAGGACTTTTGGATAATAAATCTCAGGTCCCACCATGTTCTGGCTACATTGGGTACATTATGTTCGTTTCTGGATGCTAATGTTATGATATTGAAGTTTTTTTGGAAATCAGAGGGCTTTATGAAACTCAGGATATTTCAGTCAATAAAGCAATAAACATTTATTATATGTCAGGCAGTGTGTTAGCTCTGGGAATACTAAAAGAGACAAAAGATAATTGCTTAACTTCAAGGATCTTACAATCTAATGGAAGCTTCAGTGGAAGGCTTGCAAATAATACTATTCTGTGCTAAATGAAAAATATTTCAAGGGCTATTATGTTCAAGATGGACTAAATTTGTTCTCTGGGAGAATTAAGGAAAAAAGAGTGGAAATGAAGAAAAGATAGACTTAGGCTTAGTCTAATAAAAAAAATTTGCTAGCTTTCACATAGCATTTAATGTTTGTAAAGTGCTTTATAAATATGATCATATTTTATCCTTACAACAACCCTTGGAAGTAGGCGCTATTTTTATCTTCATTTTAAAGATGATTAAACTGAGGAATATGGAGGTTAAGTAACTTTCCTAGTATTATCGTTGCCAAATGTCTGAGGCTAGAGTTGAATTCAAATTTTCCCAACTACAAGTCCAAACATTATCTACTACTGTATGGCCTAGCTGCTTTTGATTTGTAAATTCCCAAAGAGAAATGAGTTAGGGTTAGGGTTAGAAGCAGTGACTTTCTCCTCAGTAGAAGACTTCCCCAAAAGTTCATATGACCATTAGTTGAATAAGATGAAAAGGAGATTTCTATCCATGTGCACAATTTGTTAGGCCCCTTCCAGGGGCCTTTCAGGTTTGACATTAAATTATATGGGGATGTTGCACTCTCCTGTTTGGCTGTCAGGGCTTTTTTATGCTCTCAAAGGGAAAAGAAATGCAAAGAGTAAGGTCTAATATTAGCCAAAAGCCCTCTATAGCTTGTCTTCTTACTCTAGCTGCCTAAAGGAAAAAAAAAAGATTAGGTTAGTCAAGGGTAGGGTTATTGGGGATTTTTTTTTTTAGGGGGAGAGAGGTTTGCTTATTTTTTGGTGGGGCAATCAGGATTAAGTAATTTGCTCAGATTCACACAGCTAGCACGTGCCAAGTTTTTGAGGCTGAATTTGAACTCCTGTTTTCCTGGCTCTAAGCTTAGTCCTCTATCTATTGCACCACTTAGTTTCCCCAGGTGTAGAATGAAAGAAATAGGTACTAGTCTCATCCAGCAAGGGAAAAGGATGAAGACCATCAGTTCCTCTGTATTGGTCTTTTTTTCTCAATATTCCAGTGACCTAAGTAAAAACTTGTGATAAAAAGTCTTATACTACTCCTTGAAATTAGAGGAAGCTCTTCTATCTCCCTCCTTTGTGCTTTTTCTCTTTCCTTCTTTTTTCTCAAGAGATTAAAAATAAACAAACAAAAGACCCCATAATACTGCAGTGGAAAACACTGCTCTTTCATTCTGACCTTCCATTAGTTTCTCTTCCAGAATGGGAAGATATATAATTCTCAGGGTCTTGAGCAACCAAGGTCACCTTGCAAGGCAGCTGGTGGAAGCTCTGCTAACACAGTGTTACATATGAAAAAGGAGAGGAATGGATAAGAAGAAGGAGAATAACAGAAAGAGAGGGAAGAAGAGAGGGAATGGGTGAGAGATAAACTAAAGCCAATGAGGTAAAAGACTGGAAACAAGAGAATTACTAGTGTCAAAATGACCCAAGTATTGGTAATACTTCACCTTCTCTTTTTGTCCTTTAGAGAAATTACTCAAGACTTTGATAAGTCTGTGATATCACTGTTAGGGATATTTATACTACCAATGCAGACTACAACCTTGCCACCATATTACTTTGGGGAATTTTTGTTCATGTTTTACTGTAAATCTTATCTCAATACCCCAACTAATTCACTAAGATGCCTTCTTCAATTCAACTTAATAAACACTTAATTAAGCATCTACTAAACCATCTACTAAGAATATGAAGACAAAAAAGGAAACAATTCTTGCCCTCCAGGATCCTGTCTATCATATCAAAGATACCCTAGTGGGTAGAGTGCTGGACCTGCAATTAGGAAGAACTGAGTTCCAATATCTTTAAATACTTATTATTTGTATGAGTATGGGAAAGCATTTAATTTGTGTATTAATTTCCTCATTTAGAACAACAGAGAGAATAATAGTACCTTTTGTTGTAAAGATTAAATGAAACAATACTTATAAAGCACTTTACAAACCTTTAAACATCATATAAATGCTATCTAAGACTGCTGTTATTATTATGATGATGATACTTTATTCACTCTCAGTGTAGTCCTGTCTATTCCAAGAGGTTGTTATTGTTGTTTGTTTGTTATTCATTTTCAAAGATCATGACATCAAGGAGGTGATGCCATGACATGCAAGTGAATTGGATTTAAGTGAGGGAAGACTGTGCAAGGTTACCTGCCTCACTTTCCCCTCCAGAACTTTCTGGGTCCAGTGGCTAGGTATGGATCACTGGAGATGGCCCTAAATGCAATGGGGGATCTTGGCCTTTTTAAGCTAAGGTAATTCAGTGATTAAGGCCATTACTATATATGACTATTTCAGAAGGTGCGTTCTCTCTCCTCCCTAATAGAAACACTTATAAAAGAGAAAATTGGGATGATTGGGTCCTCAAATACCCTTTATCCAATCACATGCAGACTGCTCCTAGACACTGCCAAACTAACAAGTCCAAATATCCCTAGGTTGGACTTGTTAGTTTGACAGTGTCTAGGAGCAGTCTCACAGACTATCTCACAGACACTAGACAGGTCCAGTCTTCTTATAGGTGGTGCAATAGATAGAGCACTGATCTTGGTGTCAGAGAGATACATTTGCCCTGGTGACATTTCCTGTCAGAAAGAAGTAATTCAGATACTTGCTAGCTGTGTGATCTTGGGAAAGTCACTTATACCCTGCCTAAAACTAAAGAAGGAAATGACAAACCACATAGTATCTTTGCTAAGAAAACCCCATGGACAGTTGGTCCACAAGTTCATAAAGAATTGGACTTGACTAAACAACAATAATGTCTGAATAAAAGTATTTCTTTAATTCCTGTTGATGAAGAAACATTCTAAAACTGCTTTTAATTGTTGTTATAGTGAGTTACTGAATGTTTGTTGAAAAAAAAAGATAAAATATAGTTGTATAATTGAGCCCAAAATAATTTTTGAAAAGCTTCAAGAATAAGTTATCAATTTATGTATATGATTGCTCTGCATTATATAGTTACAAACATTCCTACAATCCTCCTACCAATGGTACCCACCTCCTGCCCATTAAAATCATGACCTATTGAAAACTGGTAGCATTTTTTTATTTTCTACTTCCCATTCTTCCTGTGAAGAATACTTAGCCAAGATACCTGTAGTTCTCTAAGTTGTTCAAAATCTCTATCAGTTGGTATGAATAAAGATGCAAACTTTCACCAATATTGACCACATTTACTAGGATCATATCCTAGTTCTATGTATGAAGAGTCTTAAATATTGAGGTCATTTTCTCTCTGTGTATATCGAGTTGAAAAACTGGGTGGACTTTATCAAGTACTATTTCTAGGCATATGTATAAAGCTGCAAGGATAAACATGATTATCAAATGATTGACAAAAAGGGTTATTGTTTTTTCTTTTTTATCTAAATTGATGCCATCAAACCAAAATTTTATATAAAAGCTGAGGTCCAAGTGGCCGACCTTTGTGTCTGCCCTTCTCCACTCCAACCAAACTTCAATGCTCAATTGCATAACAAAGTTGACTTTTTTAAAGGAATTGACTCGCTGGGAGTGAAAAGTTCTTAGTTTTCCTAAGTCTGTGTATAATTGGATTTTCGTTTTCCATAGGCTGCTCAAACAGAGCAAAGCCCTGTGAATAATTGAGGCCGATTACACATTCCCATCCAGATTTGTCACCACACAGGCAGCCTGTCCACAGGCCAGGGATTTTGATGAGATTCAAACATTTGCATTTGCAGAGTTTATAGAATGTTCTACTTTATCCATAAGAACTTCGAGGGATATGAGTGGTATTTTTTTTTATTTCTTTTTGTCTCCTTAGTTATCCTGTCATATGCCCTTTTAGTATAATTTATTAGGTTCTGTGAGAATGTTCACTCCTCAATTTTATATGACTATTGTGCCAAATTAAAAACTCACTTTATTTATTCTTCCACTAGGTATTGCTTTGACACCTGTTGGGTAAAAGCCAAGAAATGTCAAAACTTTTCCCTAAGTGCTTTCCTTCCCCATTTTTTTTTTTTTGCAGAGACATTAGATCCTTGTGCAGTAGCCAGTTTCCCCTTTCAGAACACATCTCAGAGAAGACAAGCAGCAGAGACTACCCCTCCCCAATCTCCCTCTTTCCTACTTGGAAGAGTTCTGCTGCCTACCATGATATAGTTCAGTGGCCCCTCAACAATTCATGGAAATGGACAGAAAAACATTCCTGGAAAAGGTTATTATGAAAAGAGAGAAATGTGTTGCGGGCGAGATTAAAAAATACTTGGATTTCTTTCTGAGGAGTACCCTAGAGCTATACCTTCCCTGAAATTTTGCTGTTTTTTTTTAGTGTGGAGATGGAAATGAGAATCCATCTCCATTTTCTTGTCTCATGCTTCACTTCATTTCAGACAAGCCATTTGGATCTTCTATTTTAACTTGCCTGGAAGGCAGGCAGGATTTATTCAGCCAAAAATGCTAAGATGTATCTGTGGTTCTCACTAAGAGGTCACCATGGCTAGAGACAAAATTTCAAGACCAGTTCAAACTTAGGAAGGTTGTGTGATCTATCTCCTATCAAGTTTTTCATTCAAGACATTAAATTCACTTAGTCAATCATTATTTATAGAGGATCAACAAAATCACAGGTATTTGAAAAAAATGTATCTTGCTTTAAATAACTAGTGTGCCTTTGAAAATGTTGTATATGAATTGAATTACTTCAAAACTACATTAAATGCTAAAGAAGGGCTTGGTATACAGAGTAATCTTATATAGAATTTAAACAAAAACTAGAAAAATCTCTCAATTGCCAAACCCAATGGTCTTTTTCTAGTGCTAATTCATCTTGACTTCTCATCAACATTTGACACTATGGACCATCCTGCTTTCTGAATTCTCCCTCTTCTCTTGATTTTTCCCACTACTTTCATTCTCTTCCTCCATGTCTAACAGCTCTTTCTTACATCAACATGCTCTGTGCCCCATACCTACAGTGGTCACTGTGACTCCTCTACTCTTTTTTTCTCAGTGTGTTGCTAAAATACACAACTAAAATTATCTTGACCCCCCCCCAAAAAAAGAAAAAAAAAGAAAAAACAAGATTTAGTATCATTACTGACAACTATAAGAACACTGTCTTGGGAAAATTGATATTTAAACCTTATCAGAACTACTTTTCTTGGTTTTGCTATTGTTATATTTAAATTAAATTTTTCTAATCTTAAATAAACCCTGTGTTCCTAATACAAACCCAACCTGATCATAATATATAATTGTTTTGACATGTTGTTTTAGGCTTTGCTAATATTTTATTTATATATATTTGAATCAGTACTTATTAGGGATATTAGTCTATGGTTTCCTTTTTCTGTTTTGATTTTCCCTAGGTTATGTTTCATGACCATATTTGTATCATACAAGGAATATTCAAGGAAGCCTTATTTTGATATTTTTGCAAACAGTTAATGTAGAATTGCAATAGTTTTAAAGGTTTGATGGAATCCACTTAGTTCTGCATTTTTCTTTTAGTTTATTTATAATTTCTTCAATTTCTTCCTTTGAAAAGAGTTGTTTAATAAAATTCAGCAGCACTTAATTTGATATAATTTTATTGCACTGCAATAAGAAAAGTATATGCATATTTTTTGTTTTGTTAATTTATGTACATAAATATTTAATTTAGGTTGTTTAGTTTTACTGGTATTTAGTAGAACAAAATTAATTTTAACTAGCACCTTTTATTCTTTATTTGTTATGAATTCACCTTTTTCATATTGATAGTAGTAATTTATTTTAAAAGTCCTAGTTTAATTTATTAATTTAATATTTATCTTTTTTCAATTTTGTTAATCTCTTCTTTGGTTTTTTAAATTTATATTGTTATAGTTAATTGTTTTTTAATTTATTGTTTCTTTATGTACTAGTTACATTCCCAATTCATTAATCCATTTTTTTCTTTTTTGATATGAAAGTGTTTCTCTCCTCTCAAAATTTGTATGGCTACAACTGTTGGTCATTATCTTTAATGAAATTATCATTTTTATGATTTATTCTTTGACCCTACCAGTTCTGTAGAATTAGATTACTTTCCAATGATTTTTAATGATTTTTTTGCAGCAGCAGTTAATTTGCTATAATTTTTATTGCATTGTAACCAGAAAAGGATGTGCATAACATTTCTGCTTCTCTGCATTTGTTTGTGAGACTTTTTCTGTCCTTTAAAAAACATTACTGATTCATCTAAGTGTTTTGTACAGCAGAAGAATATGTGTTTTGTACAGCAGAAGAATATGTAAACTCCATTTTATTTCTATTGGATAATTGCCACAGTTCTTTCATAACAATTTCTCTAAAATTCTCTTTAGGCCATTATAATTTTTTTGCTAAGTTTTCGGTTAGATTTATTGAGGGATTATTGGGATAAATTAGGTTTCTTCACTATTATAGTTTAGTGATTTCTTTTTGAAATTCATTAATTTTCCCTTTAAGTATTTAGAATTTATGCTATTTGGGATATATATGTTAAATTTTGAGATAAGTTAATTTTCTATGTTATCTTTCAGCAAAATATAGTTCATTTCTATCTCTATTAAGCAAAACTTTTTCTATTACCTTGTCTGAAATAATATTTTCTGCTCATTGTTTTTGTGTTCATAAGAAATGAGATTTTCTACATGCCTTTATTTTAATTCTGTGAGTCTGTGTTTCAAGTGTGTTTGTTATAGACAATATATCAATAGATTCAGGAAAAAAAAACTTTTGACAAAATAAAACACCCATTTTTGTTTAAAAAAAAACATACACTAGAAAATATAGGAATTAATAGACCTTTTCTTAAAGTTTTAAATGGTATTTATTTAAAATAAGAATCCTGAAAGGTAAGTGGTGCAGTGGGTAGAGTATGAAGCTAGAGTCAAGAAGATGAAAGTTCAAATCTGGCTTCAGAAAATTATTAGCTGTGTGACTCTGGGCAAGTTATTTAGTCTGCTTGTTCCAGTTTCCTCATCTGTAAAATGAGCTGGAGAAGGAAATGGCAAACTATTCCAGTATCTTTTGCCCAGAAAACCCCAAAGGGAGTCATGAAGAGTTAAACATGATTAAAACAGCTGAATAACAAAAAAGATGAGCTATCATTATATGTTATAGATAAACTAGAATTCTTTTCCAATAAATTAGGGTGAAGCACTATTTCTATTTGACATAGTGCTAGAAATATTGACTATAGCAATAAAATAAGAAAAAGAAGGGAATATAGGTAAGCAAAGAGGAAATGAAATTATCTTCTTTTATACATTATATGATGGTTTACTTTAAAGAAATCTAAAACTTTAACTAATATCATCACATTCAACAAAATTGGCAGGTTATAAATAAATCCATGTAAATCATTAGTTTTTGTATATTCCAAGAAAACCTAGAAAGGCAATGTACAAAGATAAATTCAATATAAAATTGCTTCAAAATATATAAATAACTTGAAAACTTATCTAACAGTATGTAAACACAAGCATTATATAAATACAATTATGAATCACTATTTAAAGAAATAAAGACAAAAATTGGAAAAATATTAATTGTTCATAGGTAGGATTCATGACAATAAAATTACAATAAAAACTACATTTTTATCTATCTATCTACCTATCTATCTACCTATTTAGTTCCATGCTGATCAAACTTCCAAAGGATTGCTTTACAGAACTAGAAAAAAGTCAAAAAAATCATATAGATGCAAAAATAGTCAAGAATATAAATGGAAATAGTAAAAAGTTAGCATGAAAGAGGCATAATAGTGCCAGATAATATTATACTTCAAAACAGCAATTTGGTACTAGTTAAAATTATATGGAGATTGATTAGTGGACTAGATTATGTGACATTCAGAGTAAAATATATCTAGTACCCTAGTATTTGATAAACATAAAAGACTAGAATTATTATGATAAAGACTTACCATGTGACAAAAAGCTATTAAAAAGTTGTACAGAAGAATGGAAGAAAGTTTTAATCCAACCCCACATATCTTATTTTGTGACAGGCTCCAAATGTGACCTAGATAAAAAAAAAATTAAAAATAAAAAAGATCACATCATAAGTAAATTGGAGAAAAATGGGGGGAAAACTGCCTATTAGGGTTTATGACAAAACAAAGCCTAGAGATGATCACAGAAGATAAAATGGCTAATTTTGATTGTATAAAATGTAACAGCTTTTGCACAAACAACTCCAATAAAGGTAAGAACAGAGGGGAAACAAGAAAAATGTACAACAAATTTCTCTGATAAAGCCTTTTTTGTTTACTTGATCTGTGAAGAAATAATTCAAATTAAAAAAAATAAAAGCCATTTTCCAATTGATAAATAGTCTAAGGTTGTGAACAGGCAATTCTCAAGGGAAGAAAACAAGGCTATCTGTACTCATATGAAAAATCTTTAAATCACTACTAATTAGAGTAATGCAAATGAAGCAATCATGAGATTCTAACTCACATTTCTGAACTGTAATGTGATAAAAAAGGAAAATAAATGTTGGTTGGGTTGTAGGAAAAAATCACATTAATGTACTTGCTTTTTGGAACTCCTACCCCTCTTTAAAGTTTGGTTTAACTGTTACCTTCAATATACCATTTCTTGTTCTGTTTTTAATAATCCCTTCCCCAAACACATTGCAGTATTTTGCATATAGCTTTTATTTACTTGTGCATGTATTTTTTGTGCAGCTTGTTTATTAAAGCCTAGAAAAAAATTTAACATGTTAATTCCAATGGCTTTATGCTTATTTATATTTTTCTGAACTTCCTTTTCTTCTTCTTTTTTTTTTTTTGTTTGTTTATTTTTTTTTAAAGTAGAAGCCTAGTCCCCTTTGACAAGCCTCTTCTATCCAATGTCTGTCTCCTTATTGGTGAATCCTTATTTGGGTCCCTTTCAAGAGGGTCTCCAGCCTTGCTCACTTCTCTCCCAGTTCATTTCCCTCTGTGGACTTTATCTTACCAGGAGTGTTGCCTTCTTATAAATGCCTCTGTTCTTAGGATTATTCTCGCAATTAGTGAGTGTTTAGCCAGTATTACAATTTAATGAAAGGCTACAGCCCTGTTCACTTCTTTCCTAGTCCTACTTTTTCATTGTATCATGTCTTCTTTTATAGAAAGTTAGCGCTGATATTTGCTTGTAATTATACCTTTGGCAGAATAAATGATACATAGTAAGCTCTTAATAAATGGTTTATCTATATTTCATTAACAATTTTTTTTCTCTCCTTTTAAAATGTTGCTATAACTATCATCTTGGTTTTCATTTCTTTTATTTTTTTGTGATTTTTTATATGATTATTATTTGCTTACATTTATTTTGAGAATTGGCTATTCATATTCTTTGCCCATTTATATTTTGAGAAATGTTTCTTGTTTTAATAAGTTCAAATAAATTACCTACATAAATTGAATATTATCTTGTATAAGAGAAGGTTAATCCAAATATTTCCCTCAGTGATGTTTTCTAAATTTATCTGAATTAATTTTGTTTATATAAATCCCTCTTAATGTTATACAATTCTTTTTATCTTCTATGGTTTTTTCTATTCCTTGTTTGGTGAATAATTTTTTCCTATCCAGATTTTTTAAAGTTATCCCTTTTCTCCCCTCTAATTTGTTTAAGATATGTAATTTTATATAGATCTTGCATCCATTTAGAGCTTATTTTAGCATATGGTATGAAATGTTAGTCTAAACCCAATTTCTGTAATTTTTTTTTAATATTCCTAGTAGTTTTTGTGAAAAAATTCTTTATTCAGTAATTTTTATTCTTTGGTTTATTAAATATTTTGCTCCTTTTTCTGTTTGCTTTTTGATCTTATGTTTAAAAACTATTCAGCTTATTGATTTTTTAATTTTGAAGTCAGTGCCACAGTTTTTACAGTTATTTTTAACTAATTTATTTCCATACCTCATATTACTTAGCATCCTCACTTCCCACTATTTTCATTGTTTTCTTTGAGCATTTTGAACTTTTTCCCTAAATGAATTTGACTGCTATTTTTCATAATTCTATAAAACAACCCAATTGGCAGCTTAATTGATAGGATACTGAATAAAAATATAATTTACATAGTAATGTTAGCATAGTATATTGGGTATGATCACTCAGTATGTATCTAATTATTATCTTTAGTTTTTAAAAAATGTTTTATAATTGCATTCATATAATTCTTGTGAGTATCTTGGTAGGTGAACTCCTAGATAGTTTACATATTCTGTATTTATATTGAATGGGATTTTTCATTCCATATTTTCTTGCTGAGTTTTTTTAGGTAAAGTGATATGAGTTTATATTTTATCTAGTTACTTTGCTGAGGACAATAATTGTTTCAATTGTATTAGTTGAATATCAATGGTTCACTAAGTAAATATATATCATTTCAAACAGCAAAAAGCTACTTTTTCTTTTTTTCTACATTCTTTCCACAATTGTTATGAAAAGAAAAACAAAACTTCTATTACAAATATGTATAACACAGCAAAACACATTTTTATCTTGACAATGCCCCCAAAACATGTCTCATTCTGAATTCTGAGTCTTTCACCTGCTTATTAGGATGTGTAGCATTTTCCATTATTAATCTATTGGTCTTATCGGTTGTTCATTATATTGATCAGAATTCTTAATTTCTTCAAAGTTCATCTTTACTGTATTGTCATTGTAAAAATGATTTTCTTGATTCTTTTCACTTTAATCTATATCAATTCATATAAGTCTTACCAGATTGCTCTGAAAACATAGCCTTCACCATTTCTTATAGCCAATAGTATTCCATAACTTTTCTATATCACAGCTTCATCATCCATTCCCACTTCCTATTCTTTTTTTCATGATTGTCTACTGAAATAATTTTACTTAATCTTTTTTCGTCTTCCCTGCCTAATACATTTTTCTTTCCCATTTCCTTCTATTCTTCTCTTAAGAACATTCAGACATAACAGTACCATTCCCAGATCTTATTAGACTCTTCTTATGACTTCTGAGTATAATATAGTTCATAAAGAACACATGTATCATGTCTATATTCTCCTAACTCCTATGTTGAAGCTTCAATACAGTTTTGGTTTTTTCATCAAAAATGTTTGCAAGTTTTTTATTTCAGCTATGTCAAAATCAATGAGAATCACAAATCTGTAGGTCACATATTGACTGAGAAAATCACAAATCAATATCATCTTTTTTGTGTTGTATTTTAATTAATTTAAAAACATTTTCCTAATACATTTTAATCTGGTTTAGGCATTATTTGCAGAGAACATATGGTCATTTCTGCTCTAATTAATTAAAGGCCAATTTTCCCCTGAAGAAACTTACTTAGTTTTCTTAAGTAAGTTATTCAGTATTATTAAGTTTATGTCCTTTGCCTTTTGAAATATCATATTCCAAGTTTTTCCTTTCTTAATAGTATTGGCAGTCATATTCCTAGGAATTTTTATTTTGGGATTTCTTTTGGTAGATGATAAGTTGATTCTTTCTACTTATACTTTGCCCTCTATTTCTAAGATATCTGGTCTGTTTTTTTTTTAAAGATTTTTTTCTTTCTTTTTCTTTTTTTTTGGTGAGGCAATTGGGGGATTAAGTGACTTGCCCCAAGCTCACATAGCTAGTAAGTATTAGATATTTGAGGTCAAATTTAAACTCAGGTTCTCCTGACTCCAGGACCAATGATCTATCCAGTATACTACCTAGTTGCCCTCTTTTAAGATTTCTTTGAAACCCAATGTCTGCATCTGCATCTTTTTCTTTTTGGTCATGATATTAAAGTAGTACAATGATTCTTACATTTTCCCCTCAATTTGATTTTAGGTCATTTTTTTGTGCTTTGAGGTAACTGTCATTTTCTTTTTTTAACTTTGGTTTAATATATTTTTTTGTTTCTTATGGAATAATTAGCTTTTCTTTGGCCAGTTTTAATTTTCAGAGAGTTTATTGCTTGGACAAAGTTTTTTTTTATTTTTGTGTCAAGCTGTTAATTCCTTTTTAACTTCTTGCTTCTCTAGATCTCAGTTGTTTTCAATTTTTTTCTCTAGTATTTTTATTTCTTTTATAATTTTAAAAATTCTTTAAAAATAACCAGGATAGGAATCTCAGGCCAAAGGAGAGCTTGAAATGCTTTCATTCTGAATCAACAGTTTCCCAGCTATTTGATAGTGGCTGAGTCCAGCATCAATCTATTGTTGCTCAGTTGCAGAATCAGGTCAGGAACTTGCAGATCTTAGAGCAGGGTGAGGGGTGGATAACAATCAGATCATTTGGGATCACTGAAAGTTTGCAGGTCCCTTTCCTGAGCTACCTCTGCAATCCTGGAATAGCGTAACATTCAGTACTCCAAAAATGCAGCTACAGAATAAGCACAGGTCTTTCCACTAGAAGTACACAGAATCTGGCCCCAAACATTAAATCTGAACTAAGGAAATAGTCTAAAGGAATGAAAAAACAAAAGAATAATCCCAACATAAAAAACTATTATGGTGGTAGGGACATTCAAGACATAAATCCAGAAGAAAATATCTCCAAAACATCTATGAGCAAAGCTTCAAAGAAAACATAGTTTGGGCACAAATTTAACTAGAATTCCTGGTGGATATTAGGCAAAGCAAGTAAAACAAATAAAAATATAAACTCTACTCTCAAAGACCTCATAGTGTAATGGGGAGATAAAATACAAACAACAATGTACAAACAAGATATATACAAGATAATTTGGAGATAATTTACAAGACAGAAGTTACAAGTCTATGGAGAATTGAAAGGCTTTTTGTGGGAAAATAGGATTTTATCTGGATTTCAAAGGAAGTTAAAAAGTAGAGAAGAGGAGAAAGGGAATTCCAGGGATGGGAAACAGTCAATGAAATGCCCAGAGTTGGTTGATAGTGTATTTTGTGTGAGAAATAGTAAAGAGGCTGGTCTCACTGGAGCTGGGCATATGGAACTTAGGCATAGGAATAATGTGAAAGGGCCAAGTTATGAACAACTTTAAAAGCTAAATAGAAGATTTTATATTTGATCTTGGAAATAATGGGAAACATCTGGAATTTGTTAAATGGGGAGCAGTGAAGGCATGGTCGGAGCTATACTTTAGAAAGATTAATTTGACAGCTAAAGTGACTGGAGGGGGGGGAGACTTGCATAAGGGAGATCAATAAGAAGACTATTTCCAGGTAACTAAGGCCTGTGCCAGGGTGGTGGCAGTATCAATGGATCTCTATATGAGGGATGTTATGCAAGTAGAAATAGCAAGACTTAGCAACTGATTGAAGATGGAGGTTGTAAGAATGAGTAGTCAAGCATGACACCTAAATTGTAAGCCTGGGTAACTGGAAGGATGATGGTACCCCAGGGTGCTATTTTTTCTCTAAAACCAATGGATAAAAGAATAAAAGCACTCCATGCATAATTTTTATCATAAACACTATCATATAAAATTATATTAATACCAAACTGAAATCCCCATATCAAATTTGGCTTATGCCAGACACAGCATTTTCTAGTCAGACAGAGCTAATGAATGATTTTGCCTAACTATATTTAACTGTAGAGAGGAGAATGGACCTGTAATTGGGAAATTGGCTTCACATCACACTTTAGACTCTTCTTAGCTATGTAACTAGGAGAATATCTGTGTCTATGTTTCCTTATTTTAAAAATCAACAGTCATAGTAGATATAGAGCTACGAGATTCTTTCCATTTCTCTTTGAGTTTTACATCATTGATACAAACTATTGTAGATGAGGAAACTGAAGCACAGAGAAGCAAAGTAATCTGTCATATATCACACAGGTAGGAATGGCAAAGCTGGAATATGACAATGGCAAAGTGGATCATCTGTTTCCAAAGCCAGGACTGTACTCTCTCTAGATCTTTTTGGAACTAAATCTATCATTTGATGATCTTTTAGAAGGTTGTTACATTTCTCACTGATGTGGAAGAAACTCATATAATTCCTAAATCATAAAATCTCTAAGTTGTAAAGCCCTATAGTGACCAGGTAGTTTATTAAAATTCCTTTATTTAACAAACCTTACAAGTAGTCAGACCACCTTTACTTGAAGACTTCCAATGAGAACAAACCTATTAATCCTAGATGCATGTCATTTCATTTTTTGGAAAGTTTTCCTTTTTTTATGCTTTTTATATACATTTTTGAAATGTTCATCTCGTTTCTATTGTAGCTCTCCCCTGAGACAAGTGTAACTCATTTTTAATATTAATGTCTTAAATTCTTAGAGATAGTGATCATATCTCTTCTTAGATTCCCTTTTCCCAATAATGTCTCCCTCCACTCCACATTTAACAAAAGCCAGCTGTTCCTATCATCTCCAAGATTCTATACAATCTTCTATTTGACTTTTAAAGCCCCTCATGACCTGGATCCTTCATACTATTTGTAGACCTTTGTTCCTTCTACATACTCATATCCTGTGATTGCTGGCATTCTTGATGTTCCTCACGCAAGATATTTCATTATCCAATATCCTCAGTCCCTTCAATTGATGCTCATATGATGCTACAATGCATGCTGGTTGTCCTCATCTGGATACTTTTTAGTTTAACAGTGTATTTTCTAAAATGTGGTAACTCCAATGGAAACTCCAATGCGTCCTTACCTGGTAAGAGTACAAAGCAACAATTACTTCTAGAACATAATCAATGAGCATCTAATTTCAGCAGCCTACTAAGTTATCTTTCTTCACAATGTACCTTGGAGGTTGTTAGAACTGAAAAAACAGAAGCTCATTTCTTCCTTCCAGAAGATTGATGGATAGCTAAAACAAGAGAATAAAGGAGATCACTCTGGTCAAAAAGATAGCAGTTTTGAAAATTGCAGTGTTGAGGGATGTGTATTGGTGCTGTTAGGTCAGTGAGCACATGTTTTAAATTAGTGGTTTCTCAACAAGGAAGTGGCAATTATTTGTTATGATTATTTGTCAAATAATCCTCCCATCTGTACCCAATTACCACTCATGCTGGTGCTTGGATATACATATCTCTCCTTGGAAAGCAGACAATGCCAATCATTGGATTTTGGTGGTAAATTTAAAAGATAATGTTGGAGCTCTTGATATAACACGGATTAGTTGTGTTTAAAGTTGCAAATCAGATAGATGCCATATTGGCCAGGCCATTTTCCTTGATTATTTCTGGAACCTAGAACTAGAAATGAAATTTAGTGGTTTTGAGATGTCAACTCTTTCAGCTCCACAGATCCCATTTTCTTATCATGTTTAATGTCATGTTCTACAAAATAATGCCATTAATGATAATAAATTCCTTATCTATCATGTATGATTTGGCCAAAATGAGCTGTTACTAAAATTTATTGCTGTAACTTATCTAGGTTATTTATAGATTTTTGAAAAGAGCTCGACTTCTGTTTTCTCTTTCATAAAGTTATCTTCATATGAAAATCAGTATGTTAAAATTGACTTGAATTGAGTAAGCATATCAAAATCTTGCTCATCTCTATGTCTTGGAATTTTTGATTTCCTTCAAAGCTTAGCTCAAGGCTAACCTCCTTCCATGAGTTATTTTTCAATTTTTCCAATTTTTAGTGCCTTTCTCTCTAAATTGACACATACACAATACATACACACACTATGCAATTTATTTTTTGACATAATTTAATCTCCTTGAAGGTAAATAATGTTTCATTTTTGCTTTTTTTTGTCTAGTTCCTACATATAGTATAGTTGCTTACTGTCAATACTTAATAATTAATTGACTCAACATTATCTTGTGCTCCCAGAAATATTTCAAGTTATGGTTTTCATATGATATTCTTTGCCACATAATATATGAAAAATTAAAAAAACTTATCAAAATACTGATGGTATCTCAGGAAATAATTTACTTTGATTTATATCCTATGAAAATGGGGACTGATTTGCTTAACTAGTTCACTGATAATTAAATATTAGTGCTTGACTCACTAGAGTTGGTTCATTGATAAAAATATTTTGATACCTTAAGGAATAATCAAATGGAAGATGCTAGAGTATTTTGCTCTTTTTCTCTGAATCCCCAAGGCCTCCTACATTCCCTGGTATATAGTTGGCATTTAAATATTTGTAGAAGTGAATTACTCTTGATTAATCCTGATCTTAATTTTTATCAGTTTAGAAATTTCCTATATAAAGGTAGATTCAAACACAGTCATAACTGTGTTTTAGCATATATTAACATGACCTGAGGCTTAGCAAGGTTAAGCAACTTGATTGTTCATAATGATATAACTAGTAAATAAATATCAGAAGTGGAATTTGAGCCAGGTCTTTTTAACTCTAAGTACTGTATCCTCTTTGCTATATTCTAACTACCTTTCTGCTGATGAAAAGGATAACTTTGTATATATCATCTAATTTGAATTTTACAACTACAGATATTATTATCATTGTTTTGAAGATAAATAGATTGAGAGTCAGAAAAATTAACTTGCAACTTTTAGAGGTGATATCTGAATCTATGGATCTTCCTGATTCCCAGGATTAACCTATCCACTGAGATACCACATTGTTTCTTTGATAAGCAGGCAGCAAACAGCAATTTCCTCCTGAAAATTTAGCCTAGCTTCTTCTTTCAATTCACACTCTTGTTCCTTTACCACAATTTTTTTTTTTTTTTTGTGGATAGGAAAAGTAAAATGGACTCTAGTAAGTTATCTCTTTTGTAGATATAATTCTCATAGGAAATTGCACTCTGGAGAGGCAGAAATTAAATTCAGACTATACAACAAAGTCCCAAGGAGGATACTGGGGATTAGCTGTGACCACATTAGTAAAATGGGGCCAGGCCTAAAATAGCTTTAATGGTTGAAGCATTGGTCATAAGGAGCTATTTTCAGTCACCTGGAGAATAATTCAAATTTGCTCTTAGTTCTTTGACATACATGTGTCAATAAGGCTTTCCTCCAGGTGTTAGTGGACATCTCTGCCTTGTGAAGGTATAGTGTGTGGACCCACTGGAGTTTAATTTTTTCATGTTTGTTAGGGACTTTAAAATTCATATCTTTGGTTGTATATTGCTGCATTTCCACATTTATCTCCTTTCCTTCCTCAAAATGAAATTTCTTATAACAAAGAAAAAATAAAAATAAAGTTCAGTCAAGTTAACACAGTAGAGTCAGTAAATGCAATTTTCTAGACCCTTGACAAGACTAAATATAGAAAATGGTTGGGTGCCATATGTGTCCATGGGAAGTAGTTTCAGGGTTGACCTGCCAGAATGTTATATAATGGTGTCTGAGATTCCCAGGTCTTAGCTCTATTGTGTTTCTGCCTCTATGGGCCTTTGCTTGGCTTATTTAGAAACCTAGGGGGTAGAATGTTGTGTTTATGTGACCTGAGAGAGTATACTTATTCTACTCTCAGAGTAGCGTACTCTACTTGTCAGAGTGAGAGAACTATACTAGAGGCTGAGCAATATAATCAATGAGGAAAATGTCAGTGGTGATAAGACATTTACCCTCTAGACTCAGTTATTGATTGCATATCTGAGGTAACCTTCCTGGGGCTTTTCTCTTATTCCTATGGTGGGAACTCGAGAAAAGATCAGGCCCTTGTCAATCTCTTTTCTTTGAAAAGGTGAACTTGTGTGGGCTCTCATGGAATTGGGGAGGCAGTGGGAAAAGGTAATGTTTCAAGTGGTCTCTTTAAATGAAAGCACACCTTTCAGTGAACATTGTTTCAAGGTCAATCAGTAGATACTGACAGATATTAAAGATGAAATGATGGATGTATCTGTGTACATGTGTCATGTTGCTTGTAGAGAGAGAAAAATGAGATTTCATGGCAACTAAATGAATAATTCAGGTATTGCTTTTCTTGGAATTCTTTATAAAAGTCCTTACATGCCTTCAGTGGGCCCATGCTAAAGTACTTTTCTGCCATATTGTCACCACAGTGATGAACTATTTTGCTAAAGTCATGTAGTTACAAAACTTTAAAGTCTGATGGGGAGGCAACTTTGATGTAGAGGAAAGAGCCCTGGATTTGAGTGCAGAAAATCTGAGTAGATGCCAATTCTTTCATTGTTGGACAGGTCACAAAACCAGTATGAGCCTCAGTTTTCTTGTATCTCAACTAGGGTAATAAATTATAGTGGATAGAGTGCTGATTTTTTAAAAATTTTATTTATAAATTTTTTGACATTATAAATGCATGAGTAATTTTTTTAAATAACATTATCCCTTGTATTCATTTTTCCAAATTATCCCCTCCCTCCCTCTACTCCCTCCCCTTGATGACAGGCAATCCCATATATTTTACATATGTTACAATATAATCTAGATACAATATATGTGTGTAAATACCATTTTCTTGTTGCACATTAAGTATTAGATTCCGAAGGTATAAGTAACCTGGGTAGATACACAGTAGTTCTAACAGTTTACATTCACTTCCCAGTGTTCCTTCTCTGGGTGTAGTTATTTCTGTCCATCATTGATCAACTGGAAGTGAGTTGGATCTTCTTTATGTTGAAGATATCCACTTCCATCAGAATACCTCTTCATACAGCATTGAAGTGTACAGTGATCTTCTGGTTCTATTCATTTCACTCAGCATCAGTTGATGTAAGTCTCTCCAAGCCTCTCTGTATTCCTCCTGCTGGTCATTTCTTACAGAGCAATAATATTCCATGACCTTCATATACCATAATTTACCCAACCATTCTCCAATTGATGGACATCCATTCATCTTCCAGTTTCTGGCCACTACGAAAAGGGCTGCCACAAACATTTTGGCACATACAGGTCCCTTTCCCCTCCTCAGTATTTCTTTGGGATGTAAGCCCAGTAGTAACACTGCTGGATCAAAGGGTATGCACAGTTTGATAACTTTTTGGGCATAATTCCAAATTGCTCTCCAGAATGGCTGGATTCTTTCACAACTCCACCAACAACGTATCAGTGTCCCAGTTTTCCCACATCCCCTCCAACATTCATCATTATTTGTTCCTGTCATCTTAGCCAATCTGACAGGTGTGTAGTGGTATCTCAGTTGTCTTAATTTGCATTTCTCTGATCAGTAGTGATTTGGAACATAGAGTGCTGTTAGGATTACTAGGTGAGAACTCAGGTTGTCTGGACAGTGACAAGGTGAGAATTCAGGTTGTCTGGACAATTACAAGGTGAGAACTCAGGTTGACTTGATAGAAGGAGCAAGCTCATTGGCTGAAGTGGTTCTTCCCAGAAGTCCTTGCATTATCCCACGCCCATTCTCTGGGAGGATAAAAGAGACAACATTGGGCCTGGAGAGCAGATTGGACTGGAGAAGGACAAGAGTTAAAGAGGAGAAGACTCTGCACTACATCTGGCTTGACACAGCTCTCTGCAGGAAGGGAAGTCGGCTCTCTGCAGGAAGGGAAGTCACTTCTCTGGACAAGAGTTAACAGCAACTGCCTGGAGACAACGGTTCACTACAGGAAGAAGAATCTGTCTGAGAGATTTGAGTAGACACAGCAGATCTCTTCCCAGAGAGCGATCCAGCAGCTTCTGGAGACGACAGCTCGCTACAGAGTGCTAAATTTAAAGTCATACAACCTGAATTTGAATCACTTCACCTTTCTGGTCCTCAGTATTTTCATCTGTGAAATGAGGGTGCAAACATTTATGGTCCTTTCCTCATCTATGATACTGTGAATTTCAAGCACTATCTCCACCACCATCGTAAGAATCAAATGTCAATTGTACCATGGCATGGTTAGGAAGAGCTAGATTTAAATTCTGACTTGAATGCTACCTAGGAAACAATGGGAAAGTATGATAATTTCATTGAGCCCAAGGTTGCTGATCTACAAAATGGGTATGATAATACTGTGGTACTTGTCAAAATTGTTTCCACATACTATTCTAAAAAATTATACTTTTATGTTATTGCCCAGCAATTACTATGGGAAACAAGCACAAATAGCTTATTAATAACTTGTGTTTAGATTTCTCCAAATGTGCATTGTATTCCTAGAACTTATAAAAACATTCAAGTTAACAAGTACATATCAGGTACAGGATGGGTTTCATTTTACCACCTAGAAAAATGCAGATGGATCCAATAAACAAATGTATAAAAACATGTAAAAGAACTGATGTTAAAATAAGCAATACATATAATTCATCTTCTCCTTTTAAAAATACACTGAAAATCTTGTAGTTTTGATCCTCTGCTCCCCAAGGACATACATATATTGAGATACTAGATTGGCAGCCTTCCTTCTGGTTAAACATACACCAATTAAGTAAATTATTTTAAGAGGGGATGAAGAGTTTAGATGCCTTTATCTAAGATAACTACAGATAAGAGAATTTCCCCTTCCCTTGATAGAATGCCAGATATCCAAACTTTCAAATTTGGGTTACACACAAGGCAATTTGCAAGATTGGCAGTTCCCCCTAAAAATCTTCTTCTCCTAGTTAAAAGGCTAGATTGTCAGATTACATTACTTAAAAAAATCTTCTTTCTCTGAGTAAAGTATCTATGGATTCAATATCTCTTGAACTTGGAATCACTAGGAAAATGATCCTCAGAACTTCCCTCAAAGATCTTGAGTTGAGGCATATATATGTATATATGTGCATGTATCTTTCTTTTTTAGGTTTGTGAAGTGTTTTACATATCTTTTCTCACTTAATCTGTATTATAGTGAAGAAGGTGCTATTATCATCATTTTACTAGGGAGAAAATAGATTGTGAGAATTAAGTAACTTGCCTATGGTCCTATAGCTTGGCATTTTCTAGGCAAAGTTATCAACACAAGACACTTGACACTAGCACTGATCTAGAGGCTATAATCTTGTGGACTCATAAAATTTATTCTCATATCTCTGATCTCTGTATTCAGAAAAGGAAAAAAAACTATTTTTTTAGATGTGATTAGCTATTTTTTTCACTCAAACTCTCTAGGTTTCTCATGCATTACAGAAATTAGTGACTTTTGGAGGGATAATCTCCTACCCTACGATCTCTTGCGTTTTAACTGGTTTTTCAAGGAAAAATAAAGTACAAAAAAGAAAGTGAAAAGGACATCTAAGTCCTGGATGAAAATGACTTTCATAGGCCAGAAAGAGGATTACAACTTTGATAAAAAGAGTCCACCTTCATAAGAATTTGAGCCAACTTATTCATTTTTGGAACAACTCTCATCAATGAGTTGCCATAGAGCAATTCCTTATTAAATAATTCAACTTGGGGGAAGCTCTATTCACTGACACTTAATAAGATGTCTTTTTGTCCTCTCAGCAAGGTTTCAGTATACATTTTCACCCTAATAAGTTCAATCCTGACACCTTAGGATTTGATTGCTGAACATTCTCTATATAATCAGGTTCCAGACCTACCATATCACTTCTCAGAAATTTTCATGTTATTATATTTATACATTTATATATTATAAATCCTCTATCACCTTTCCAACTCTAGTTCTAAGATAAGAAATCTGATCAAAACTATTGCACTAGAAAGAATGTCAGTCAATTGACCTATAATGTCAAATACTGTAGATATGACTTCCCTGTCCAAAACATTTCTATCTGGAAATCACTACTCTATATGTGTTGTTTCTTTCTTTCTTTCTTTCTTTCTTTCTTTCTTTCTTTCTTTCTTTCTTTCTTTCTTTCTTTCTTTCTTTCTTTCTTTCTTTCTTTCTTTCTTTCTTTCTTTCTTTCTTTCTTTCTTTCTTTCTTTCTCTTTCTTTCTTTCTTTCTTTCTTTCTTTCTTTCTTTCTTTCTTTCTTTCTTTCTTTCTTTCTTTCTTTCTTTCTTTCTTTCTTTCTTTCTTTCTTTCTTTCTTTCTTTCTTTCTTTCTTTCTTTCTTTCTCTTTTTCTCTCTTTCCTTCTCTCTTTCTCTCTTTCCTTCCTCCCTTCCTCCCTTCCTCCCTTCCTCCCTTCCTCCCTTCCTCCCTTCCTCCCTTCCTCCCTCCCTCCCTCCCTCCCTCCCTCCCTCCCTCCCTTCCTTCCTTCCTTCCTTCCTTCCTTCCTTCCTTCCTTCCTTCCTTCCTTCCTTCCTTCCTTCCTTCCTTCCTTCCTTCCTTCCTTCCTTCCTTCCTTCCTTCCTTCCTTCCTTCCTTCCTTCCTTCCTTCCTTCCTTCCTTCTTTCCTTCCTTTCTTCCTTCCCTTTCTTTTTTCTCAGGCAATCAGACTTAAGTGATTTACCCAGGGTCACACAGCTAGGAAGTGTTAAATGTGTAAGGTCCGATTTGAACTCAGGTCATCCTGACTTCAGAGCCAGTACTCTATTCACTGTGCCATCTAACTGCTCCCTGAACAGAGAAGTATCACCTCCTGACAGAGAAGTGAGGTACTCAAGAGACAAAATAAAATATACATTTTTGGACATGGAATTTGTACCCTTTTCCTTTTGTTGCAAGAGCTGAAGGACTCTGAGAACAAAACATTGCACACATGCCAAACATGGTCATTCTTATGGTTAGTTTTGCTGAATATTTTTTCTTTGTTACTAGATGAGGCTTACTGAATGGGGAGATTGAAAAAGGTATATAATTGGGAAAACTGAAAAAAAAAAAAAAGCAAAAGGCATCAATAACAATTTAAAATGAATACCTGTTTCTGAACATCTTTCCATAATCCTAACCTGTCCTTGAAATTTCATGTCTCATATTTGCACAGTAGGGTCTTTAAATGGTCAGTTTCTATATTTCCTTTCCTATGATATTAGAAAAATCAACTTTTGACCTACCTAAATGTGATCCTGACTTTTCACCATAAAACCTACAGCCTACAACTGTTTCATTCAGAGAACCCGAGGAAGAAGTAACAAAAGACTTTGATTCCTATCCATCCATGAACAAGATTAATAGTAGGAACTTGGTTTAGACTAGATAAGATGAACGGGAGGGCAACTCCACTATTTCTTTCTTCTGTGACCTGAAGATTGGTGAACTTAAATCTTTATACCTGTAATGCTCCTTCTTATCTCTTACCTATTGGCTTCTTGGTATTCATTTAAATCCCAACTAAAGCCAACCACTATAGGAAGCTTTCCCCAAATCCTCCTTATTCTAATGCTTTCTCTCTCTGTAAATTATTTCTTATTTCTTCTGAATATAACTTGTGCACGTATATTTGTTCATTGTCTTTTTCATTAGATTGTAAGTTCTTTGAGGCCAGGTTCTGCTTTTTGCCTCTTTGTAGCTTCAGTGCTTAGCATAATACCTGGCACACAGTAGGCACTTAATGTTTATTGATCAAAGCAATGTAATTCACTTACTGTGAATCTGAAAGTTCCTTTCTTTAAACTGCCACTTAAATTCTTAATGACTTTGGAAAAGTTATTTAACTTCTAAGAGCCTTAATTTTCTCACCTTTCAAAAGGAGCACAATAACTGGAAACTGAGTGGATACCTGTAAATTGGGGAATGGCTGAATAACTTATGTTATATGAAAGTCATGAAATATTATTGTTTCATAAGAAATGATGAGCAGGCTGATTTCAGAAAAGCTTGGAAAGATTTTTATGAGTTGATATTGAGTGAAGTGAGCAAAAGCTGGAGAACAGTATACATAGTAATGGCAAAATTGTGTGATGATCAGTTGTGGTGGATTTGGCCCTTCTCAATGTAATGATTCAAGGCAATTCCAGTAGGCTTGGGACAGAAAATGCCAATCACATCCAGAAAGAGAATTATGGAATCTGAAGGTGGATTGAAGCATAGCATTTTCACTTTTTGTGATTTTTTTCCTTTCTTGTGCTATTTTCCCCTTTTGGTCTGATTTTCTTGTACAACATCACAAATATGGAAATATGTTTAAAAGTATTGTACATATTTAACTGATATTAGACTTCTTACTGTCTTGGTAAGAAAGGGAGGGAAAAATTTAGAAAACTATCTCATAAAATTAATGCTGAAAACTATGTTTATATTTGTAAAAATAAAATACTATTGAAAAAATTTTAAATGTTACTATTTGTACTACTATACAGGATTATTGTGGATAAATCCCTTTGCAACCTGAAAAGTATATTAGGAATATGAATTTATGAAATTACTATGGAAGAGTAGTAGTGAATAGAAATGTCAGTTGTAATGGCTAAAGAGCTACTTGAAGCCTTTCTTTCCCTATATCTTCATCTCTTTCCTGCCTGCTCAATTCATAGATAACCATATCTATGGCTATGATAATAGCATCTTTTTTCTTTGGAATACTATTATTGACATATCACAAAAATTTTCTCACCTTTAAAAAGGATCATAATAATTGGAAACTGAGTAGATGCCCATAAATTGGGGGATGGCTGAATAAATTATAGTATACGAAAGTCATGGTATATTATTGTTTTATAAGAAATGATGAGCAAGCTGATTTCAGAAAACCTAGTACCTACTTGTCTCATAGACTGTATTCTAACAGGACCTGTAGATTCAACCTTTAAACAAATTCCAGAGATCTTTCATATAATGATCCCTTTCCACCCTTCCAACCTTCTTACATTTTATTCTTCATGTATACTACAATCTAGCAACACTGGCCTGTTATTCTTCACATATGACATCCTCTCACCATTTCTGTACATTTGCACTGGCTACTCTCAATGCTTTGCATATGTTAACTCATTCCATCCTCATAACACCCTAGATATAGGTGTTATTATTAGTTCCATTTTGCACATGAAGAAACTGAATTACATAGAGGCACATAATTTCCCTATCTTCCTTTTAGGCTTAGCTCAAATCCTACCTTTTGAAAGAGACTTCTTGTGATTCCCCTTCTCTTGCTCATCCAGTGCCTTTCCTTTTAAGATACTTTCTGTTCACATTGTACAGACCTTGTGTTTTCAATATTATTGGTGTAATATTTCTCTAGCCAGAATGTGAGTTCCTTAAGAGTAGGGATTATAATATTTGCTATTTTTTTTTGCTATTTTTACTCAAAATGACTGCTATATACTGAATAGATTCTTATTGACTGATTGTCTTTAAATTGGTACTTATAATCTTGCGACACTGGGAAAGTTAGTTGAACTTTTAGGAACTTTTTTTCTTACCTGTAAAAAGGAACACAATATTATTTGCATGATTTAGGGCAAATTAGATAGCATGCAGCCAGAACATGGATTTGGAGTCAAGAAGAACTTGATGTAATCCTGCTTTAGATAGTTATCAATTTGTAGTCCAAGGACAGCTCCCTTAAACTCTATATGATTCATTTTCTTCATCTGCAAAGTGGGACTCCCAGGGTTATTATGAGAATGGAATAGATTCACATATGCAAATCCCCTTTCAAAATTTTAACTGCCACATAAATGTCTGTTATTATTGTCATTATTATTAACGGTAATTAATATCTAACACAGAGAATTGTTATGAATAAAGTGTGATGCAAAATCTGGCAATTAGACTTCCTATTCTGCCTCTCATCACCCTTCTCAATGAGGAAAATTGTCATCCAATATCCAAAGGGATTAAAAAAGGGGATAAAAAATGTAAGAAAGGAGGTAGGGAAGTGGAAAGAATGGTTGCCAGGTGAAATGGAACAGATGGATTGTGAAAGAAAGAATGATTTTTCAGGAGGAATTGGAAACTGACAGTGGTCAGATTCCTGAGTGATATAATAGTGTGTCTTCTGAAAAGTTTCAGAACACAGAGGGATTATGGGAGCAGAGAAAGGGAGCATGACAGAAAAGTACTGGAGTGAACTAGAGTTATCCCAGTAGAATGCCAATATCTTGGCACTTTCATTCTTCCTTTGGGGGAGGATCCAGCTCAGACTCTCTCATGCCACAAGTTTCTTTTAATTTGACAGTTTCTCTCTTGTACCAGTCAGATAAAGACTTGGGAGGGATTCATTTGGATTAAAACTTTAGGGTGGGAACTGGGTTAAAATGCGTTCCCAGCTTATGTTCTTCCTATCAGATTCCCAAGCCAAATGAAAAATGCCATCTCTTCAAGGTTGACATATAAATGGATTTCACTTCACATAACACAGTTGGATTTTTTGAATGTGAAGTTGATCCCAGGGGGCCAGTTAGAAACTGAACTTTCACCAGTTTCAAGTTATTGAAGAGCTTCCAGCAGTCCAAGTACTTTTAAAAAGTGTGCTTTCAATGAGAATTTCAGCACTTTTAAGTGAAACGTGATTTTCCTATAATTTTTACAAGAAAATATCAGCCCCATAATGTTTTTTTCTCAATGAAAATTACATGATAGAGTACATTTAGTGAAATACTTTCAAGAGGAGGGTTTTTACAAAGATAAAGCCAAGTAGATTTAAAAGATATTCACCTGACTATGGCAAATCAAACTCAAATATGGCTTCAGTTTTCTTTACCATAGAAAGATGTCAACATTTTCAAAGGACAGGGAATTTATTTTTTTCTCAAAAATTTGGTCAGGTTTTTTAAAATGAAATACTTAATTCCCAATTTTGTTCTCTAAAACCAGATTGGGAAAGAAATATATTGCTTTAAAAAAGGCATTCTTTAAAATAAGTGCTACTTTGTTGCATTTCAAGAACTCCACCAATTGAAAAAACTGTATTTAAATCTATGTGGTCCATATGTGTCTCCCTCAAACTCTTCAAAAGAACCTGGTCATAGGGTTGTTACCAAAGACTGGACATCATCAGAATGAGTTCCCATTGCCTCCCTCAACTCTTTTAAAAGAATGTCACTAAAATATAGTACAGAAGAATAAACTATTTATTTTTAGTGTACATCTTGAATGAAACTTCTATACTGGTAGTTTTTTTCTTTTAAAACATCATTTTCAAATCCATCATTCTGTCATTTTATATTCATCCACTCTTGGGCTTAGCAAAATAGGCACTAAAATACCATGTTATATTATTCTGCTTAAAGAGTCTGCCCAGGGTTGGAGAATGGTAAATGCACCAGGAATTTTTCAAGCATGTGCTTTTCATTCTGGGAATTATGAATTTGGTTCTTGGTATTTGTTCAAGATACTGAGAATTCTAAAAATCCAGATTCTAAAAGTAGCCTTAACTATTCAAAGGTCATGCAGTTTAGTCAGTGAAAGGGTAACTAAGAACCATTCATCATCATGTCATCAGAGCTCTACTCATTCTCTTATCTGTGGCATAAAAAAGAGAAGGGCAATGAATTCCTTTCCCTTTTAGGTATCCCTTATTTCTGGTGCAGTAGACTAATCTTCTATTTGAACCAAAAACTCTAGAGGGATAGTACTATTGTACATTGGCATAACTGGGTAGGAACTGGTTGGGGTTAGCCTCCAGCCTCTCAGGATCTTTAAACATTTTTCGCTAGTCTCCAATACTGACTTATTACCATTTCCCCAACCAGCCTTTTCATCCAGGAAGAACATTTTTCCCAATAGCTCCTTCCTTTGATTGGTTGGTTTCTCTTAGAATTTCAGTCTTAAATAAAGTCCTCATGCAAGCAATGTCCACTCTTTCATTCATCTGTAGGTTCTGTTCCTGATTTTGGACTTTGCTACCATCTTCCCCTTTCTCCTCTCACTTATACTTTTCAGCTTCCTTTTGTGTGTAAGCCTTTTGAATGTAAATACCTTAAGGCAAGAGGTTATCTTTATTTTTGCTTGTATTTGTATTTCTAATACTTAGAACAGTGCTCAACATGTAGCAAATACTTAATAAATGCTTGTTGATTTGACTTTCCTACTTGACATGTCAGACTTCTTATGATTGTGATTCCCTTTTCTTCCATAGTGGTCCCATTGTTTTAGTCAAGCCCAAATGTTTTTGACCCCATTTGAGATCTTCTTGGCAAAGTCACTGGATGGTTTGCCATTTCCTTCTCCAACTTATTTCATAGATGAGGAAACTGAGGCAAGGAGAGTTAAGTGACTTGCCCAGGATCACACAGCTAATAAGTATCTGATTTGAGCTCATCAAGATGAATCTTCTTGACTTCAGGGACAGTACTCTATCCACTGTGCCATCTAACTTTCTTATTCACTGTACTAAATTATTCTTCCCCTATCCAAAGTTAATCTAAATTATTTAGCAGCAAAAAAACTGTGAATTCTCACATTTGTTAATACCTTACCTGCTAAAAAGTTCCTTGTATTTGTTTTTTATTTATCTTTTTGTAATGGGGACTGACAAATAAGTGTCTTGTCTCAGGAACATGCAAAATCTGACTTGCCTAGTGTCAACCACTATGGATGCTTGAGGAAACTGATCTCCCCCCCCCCCAAAAAAAAAAGGAAAAAGTGGCTTGGCCTTCACTTCTATAAATATAGAGGTATTCTGTGACTCTTTTCTGTTGGTTTACTGTGGGATTATGCCAAATCTTTTTAACTAAGCTGTAACTGAGTGTATACGAAAGGGATGAACTGATCAAATTGTTTTTCCTTTATTAGCCACAACATGTAAGCACGAGTCTCTGACTTTGAGGTGATCATTGAAGAGAGTGCCCTTCCCCATCACTGCCTTGATTAGTGAGTATATATAAGTCTAAAACCAGTCTGTTTCTAATGGGACTGAAATCTGTGTTTTCTTTCATGATACATTGTTAAGAGTTCAGAAAACTAAAGTTCCAGTAGCTTAGCCTAAAAAGGAGACAATGTAAGTCTCAGCGAGTGATCTAATTGACCTTAGCATGAATCAACTTGACACTTGAAAGACCATGTATTTAAATGAGCTACTCATCCATTGGCTATGCCATATATGGGAGTGAATGCAATTATGAAGATATTTGAAAGCAGCTAGGTGGCACTATTGATAAGGCAATGGGCTTGAAGCTAAGATGACTGAATTTAAATATGATCTCAGATTTCTACCAGTTGTGTGACCCTGAGCAAGTCACTTTTGTTTACCTCAGTTTCCTCATTTGTAAAATGGGGATATAATGTCATCTATCTTCTATGGTTGTTGTAATAACAAATGAAATAATAATTATAAAGCACAATGCTTGGCATATAGAAAGTATTATATGAAGGTTAGCTATTATTATTGGCAACCAATATAATTTTAAGCCCGCTGTCCTCAGAGGCATATGTGGTAAAGGGAAGATTGTAACTAGATTTTTTGAGATATTTTAATTCTTCAGATTTTTACTTTAATTTCTCTGTAAATATTCCTTTGTAAAAACTAACTTTACTTCTCAATAATTTTGAGGGAACAGAGGCACTAATAACTTGGTGATTGATATTGGGAGTTCAGACTTGGAAAGATAAAAAATAGATTCTTCTACTAGTTCTTATACCAGAAGAACCCTTCATGTCCTCTAAGGTACCCCTTAGAATAGTGATGAAGAAATGTAACTAGTCACCCAATGGGGACCTGTGTTGTTAATGAGTGGGTGAGAGAGTAAGTTCAGAGCATGTTGATGCATATACAAATACTCAAGAAAGCACCATCAACACAGTGCAGGCTTGTTGAAGGCAGGGACTTTTTTTTACTTTTGTCTTTCTATTAGTGCTTAATACAGAACCTGGTTCACTGAAGCTGCTTAGTAGATATTTATTGATTCTTTGATCTGTCAGGTCTACAATATCAAAGAACTAAAAAGGACTTCAGAAGTAATTTAGTCAAATCTGTGCTTGAGGATTTCAAATTAAGGAGAACCCCTATCATTTGGTGAATCCCATTCTGCTTATGCACTACTCTAAAACTTAGGAGGTTGATCTTAATAAGGAGCTGAATTCTATTTATTTTTTTAATTTTTTATAAATTTTTATATTTTTTAAATTTTAAAATTTTTATATTTTTTATTTTATGCACCCTTCTTTTCTTCTGACTCTTCTGACTCAACAAAAAGAATCTAATTACTTTTCTACATAATGACCTTTTGAAAGTTTCAATATAACTATAATGTCCCTCCTAAGTTTTCTCTTCCTCGGGTTAAATGTCTCTAATTCAACTGATTATTCTATGTCCCTCATTCCTAATCCTCTTTCAATTCTGATATTTTGTATAAGGTTGACCTCACATGGAGAACAAAACAGATCTGAGACAAATGAAATAATGTCCTCTGAGTCTCCATTCTGATTTCTTACAACTCTTGCCAATATAATTTGTCCATTTTCTTCTTCCTTTCATCACTTTTCTCTTACTATTGCAATTAAATTATATATTTCCTTAGCTCCTTCACTTTTCCTACCACTGTCTCCTATGAAGTTATTGGATTCCTGGTCTTTTGTTGTTGTTGTTCAATACGTCAATCAATAAGTCAGATAAATGAAAAATGTCAGGCTTATCATATTACATGTAATATGAAATTAGAAAGGGTTTCTAATTTGTCAGAAAAATCGGTAACCAGAAGATCTCAATATGCTATACTGTTAGCTAAATCTTATAATATAAAAATGTAATGTATATAAATGTCAATGCTAATATATAGGTTCAAAAAGTCAACTACATAAGTAGTACATAAATATCCTTGAGTCATTGTCTAACATTTTTTAAAAGACCTTCCTAAAAGGCAGTACCTACAATGGAACATAATATTTGAGAAGTATTTTCACCATAGTGAAGAAAGGAATATAGTTTCTAGGATCAGGACACAGCCTTCTTATTAATACAGCTTCGGTTCTTGTCAGCTGCTATGGCCACCATGCTGTCAGTGCTGATTTCCTAGAGAGTCAGATTAGTTTAGATTTGGACACAGGAGGATTCAGGGCTTGAAATCTGACTGTGCTTATGGGCACATTTCTTAACCTTTCTGAGCTTTTCATTCTTCATCCATAAAATGGTAATAATCTACTTCATCAAGTCATTGTCAGGATCAGATGAAATAATGTGCATACAGAATTTTATAAACCTTCATGTGGATTTTACTTATCTGGAAGTTCATTAAACCCCTAGAGTTTTTTTTTTTTTCACAAGAAATATCATACAGCCACAACTGAACTTATATAGTTGAGACTTCCCCTTCTCTTCCCCATTTTGTTTTCTGTTCTCCCCTTTCCCCCCACCTTTCTGCCTTTCTCTCCCTTCATTCCTCCCCCTTTCTCTTTCTTTCTCTGTTTCAGGTTAAGTGACCTGACCAAAGATACACTGATTCTCAGTAAAGAAACTTCCTCTATCAGCACAGATTGTCCACTCTTCTGAAACTTCTATTATTGACTAGATCTCTGAGAGATCATTCACTTTTCATATAGTCGTAAGTCTCAGAGGTGGGACTTAAATCTAGGATTTCCTGATTTCAAGGTTCTTTGACATGCATTGTGATAAAGAATTATCCCATTATAGTGTGTGTTTGTGTGATATTTGGATTTTGCTAGTATCCTTCTAGCAGTGAATTAAATGACAAACTTTGGTCCAGGTGATAAGGTAGTATATTTGAACACAGATGGACCTTCATGTCACACTTTATACAAAATTGTACACTCTGTCTTTGAATAGAATCAACTATGATACTTTTTAAAAAAAATTGTTGATAATACTAAATTAGAAAAAGCAACAACAAATAAGCAATGATTAAATTTCCATTTGGAATAAAAATGCCTTAACATGTTTAGGAGAAAATATGAAGTTTTTATGAAGGCAGCAGTCTTAGGCAGTAGAATTTAGTCAAGTCTTTGCCATTCCTTAGAATCAGCAGGCTCAGTTCTCATGCTTCCATGCATCCTTAGTAAAAACAATGTAGCCTCCAAAAGAGGCCAAACACAATGCTTGAAAGGAGCTTAAACTAAGTGTTCTCTCTGACTGTCATCTATCTAACTCCTTATGGCATAGATATATTTGGGTGCATTTCTAGCCTTCATCTATTGCTTATGTCAGGTTAGTACCACTCTGGAAGTTCTGGCTTTACTTCAGAGAAGCTGAATCTCAGGGGGCAATCTGAGGAGAGTTAGTATGCCATTATCAACGTTACTCTTTTATTTGGTCTCTGTCACTTTTAATTTATTTTGAGTTAGATATATTCTGGTAATCACTTACGTGAAAGACAACTTTATTGGTCCATGGAAATCTTGCTGATTCTATTGCCTTCTCAGTAACTTAAGACCTATTGACTATGAGTTGAGAGACAGTATAAAATATAACCTATTGCAAATTACTGTCCCAGTGGACAATTTTTGGCACTTTCATTGACATTCCTGTATTGAAGGTTAAGAAGTTACCTCTCAAATTCCATTAATAAAATATGGAGAAATGCTGCTTTGTTTTATTTTTAAACTTTATTGTTCATTTAAGTGATTATTTAAATTTACTTCTATCTGTACCCTCTTATCTTCTCTGACATAATTGACACCATGGTGCAGGCCTTCTTTACCTGTACTCTTGTATCCCTTACTCCAAGCAGCCAGGTAGTACAATGGCTAGTGCTCTGGGCCTGGAGTCAGGAAGGACTGAGTTCAAATCCTGCCTCAGCTTCTTAGTGACTGTGTGATCCCTGGCAAATCATTTAATCTCTTTACCTCAGTAAAATGAGGAAAGAGGATAATAACAACACATTCCTTGTAGGGTTGTTGTAAAGATCAAATGAGGTCTTTTGTGAAGTGTAAAATGCTTAGCATGGTGCCTGGCACTTTGTAGAAGCTATATAAATGCTTCTTTCCTTTCTAATCCACTTTATATCACACTTTGACTCTTGCTCCCCTTCCCTCTCCCCCAGTTCCAGTCCATTTTCTATTAAAATTTTCAGCTTCCTGAAGAGCAGGTCTAATCATATCAACAGTTTATCCCCCACCCATCCTAAATTCCAGTGACCCCCTATTACTTCTAGGATTAAATACAAAATCCTCTACTTTGTTTTTAAACCCTTTATTTCCTGACCTACCTTCCAGTCTCCTTTTATGTTATTCTGCTCAGCAGAGATACTGGCCTCTGCTGCTTCTCACACAAGATACCCCATTTCCTGACAGAATTTCACTGGCTGTCCTCCATGATTGGAATTCCCTTTTCTCTCATTTTTACCTCCCTCTTCCTTCAAATCCACACTATCTTATACAAAAAGCCTTTCCCAATCTCCCATAATGTTGATTGTCTCTAATTTGTCCTGTATAAAGAGATATTCAGGTAAACATTTAAATGATACCTCCCCAAAAGTACATAATTTTAAGTTTATTTTGTATTATTAATATTTTTCTATCTATTTTTTTCAAGAAAATGAACAAAACAATAAATTAAGCTCTCCCTGCCCTCTTTCCCTCTCCTCTTCTTTTCTTCCCTCTCTTCCTTATGACTACAGGGGCCCTATCAGTACCCAGCTTGGATGAACATAATCAATCAGCAAATTAATCAATTATAACTTATTAAGACTGTGCCATGCACATTGCTAGATTCAAAGGATTCAAATACTCAAGAAACTTACATTCTGCTTACAAATAAGTCAATATTGGGTATATCTAAAATAGACATATGTTTAGTTTTGGAGAGAAACACCAAGTACCTTGAAGAAAGTGACATTTGAGGTTAATTTTGAAATAAGTTAGGGGTTCCAAGAGGCAGAAAAAAACAGGAGATATTCCAGGTAAGGGAATTTTGTCTGAGCAAAATTACAGATTTTGGAGATGGAATGTCATACGTGAGGAACAACATATGAAGAGATATATGTGATTATCATAGAAAGATAGCTTGGAGTGAAATAGCACAAGGCTTTTCATGTGAAAGGAGAGATTTATATATTATTCTAAAGATAAAGGGTAATCATTTATACTTCTTGAACAAATGAATGGTTTTCAATCTCAGGCCAAGGCTGAATTTAGTGTGAGATTTTTCTCTGGCTGATGGCAGGAACAATACATTCATAGATAGCCATCTTCTATAGGAACTTCTGAAAAAACAAAGAAAATAAGAATTTAAATGATGGCAGAACACACACACACACACAATTTAGATTTGCAGTGGATTTTGGAACCAATAAGTCATCTTTCTACAAAATTTTCTAAATAAAAAAATTAGGAGAAGTTTCACTTGTCCCATGTTTCTTTGATTTTTCCTGGTTTTTTTTTTCTTACTGTTGCTTATTTTTTTCTGGACTGATACAATTATAACTGTTTATTTTTTAAAAGTAGATTTCTTTTTTGACATTCTGCCCCAGTATCTTCTCATCTGGTTCCTAGGCATTGATTTAGCTATTTCTATATTCTAGACATCATTTATAGGATTATAAATTTAGAATTTGAAGAAATCTCAAGAATTTTTTACAGTTCAATCCTCTCATTTTATGAATTAGGAAATGAAGGTCCAAATAATTTCAATGTCTTGCATAAGACTGCCTGTTTCTAGAACTAGGGTCTTTTTCACTATGCCATATTGCTTCTCTTTCCACTTTTATTATGAATAATGAAATTCATCAGTCTTTCTAAGAGTTCTTTCTCTATATGTATGAAGAAATTAAAATTTAAAAATTAAATAGAAAGCATGGAATATCATAAACAATTAAGAAAAAAGAGAGTGAGAGAAATGGTCACAATTTGTTCAGAATTGTCATGCCAGCCCCTAGGGTAGTTTTTTTTTTTCTTTCTCATATTTTTCTGACAAATTCTGAACAGATGGTTGACATTTATGATCTCAGATGGTGAAAAGTACCATTACTGAGCAATTAGCTAGGCTTCTAATTCAGAACTGGATCAACAAAATAGCAGTTTCTTTATAATTTGTACCAACTCAGAGACACCTGGTCTAACAGAAGGTGCTGTGAATAGTTAGTGAAGCTATTTTCTAAAAATCACTCTTAAGCCTTGGTATACACTTTGGTGGAAAGGAAGAATCAAAGGTTCTCAACAAAATGAAGCTATTTTAAAAGAACCCACTTTATATTTTAAATGCAATGAAGGATTGTAAACTTTGAAGCCAATTATTTAGAAAGTGTAGAATGGCATTTTATGCCATTTTTCTTATTTACAAAGCATTTTACCTGCCCTGTTGAGTGTTTTTGAAAATGTATTGCAGTCATAAAATTTGTCACTCTTCATGTGAGAATATTTCAGTAATATCATTTAATCTCAACACTGCTTTTCTTTTCCATTTGTATCTCAATGCTTTTTGCGCAAAGTCACTCTTTCTTTGCATCTTTTTATTCCATGTCATCACTGAACTAGGTTTCTACATACATATTGAACCTATATGACCAGATCTACCATACATAAATGGAAGAACTTTCAAATATGTGTTCGTTTCCAGGTTGAATTTTCTTGAGTTCATGCTTTTTAGTGAGCTACAAGGTATTTCTGATTCAGAGTAACACCCAGGAAACATTTATTCCATGTATCTTAGAGACAAAACTCCATGTTTCAGAATAGGGGCTGTAAATAACTACATTTACTCAAAAAATTTTGGATTATGTTGAAGTTCGACTGTTATTAAGTGAACTTTTGGTCAGAGAACAAATATCTCAACTAGTCAAATTTCTGTCTGCCAAAAAGAAAAAAAAATGGATGGTCAAAGCAAATGTACCATATAAAAGTCTTCTATAAATGTCTGTAAACTGTGGGATTTAAAAAAAAAATCAGTCTTCATATTTTCTTGGGTCTTTATTTCTATAAACACAGAACATGATAAAGATTTGAACAAATACATTTCAGGAACACTAGCAGAATTTCAGCATGAGTTCTGTGAGAAATATAACACACCAAGCTGAAAATAGGAACACCAACAACTTTATTTTAATAAATTTCTTCTTACTTGGAGAACTAATCTTAATGAAAACAGAATTTGGAGATTTTGGTAGAATACAAATTCATTATCAGTTAAGAACTAGGCGGTTGGAAAACCTAAAAGATTCTTAGATGTACTGATAGATGCATCTTTAGTGTACAAAATCTGATAGAATCACATCTGGTACATTGGATTTAGTTCTAAGTGCCAGATTGAGGACAAGGCATTGACAAGTTGAACAATAGAGAAGGGTGACCTGGAAGTAACAGATAAAACTGTTGCTTAGAAGGAGTTATTGAAAGAAGTGGAAATGTTTTGTCTGAAGAAGACAAGTATAGTATGATAGAAGTTTTACAATGTTCGAAGGGTTTTCATGTAAAATGCGAAGAGGCTTATTTTACTTGGTCTTAAATGTCAGGCTTAAGAGGAAGGGGTAGAATATACAGTGGCAAATTTTAGCTCTATATGAGGAAACTTTCCAAGGAATTAGGGATTCCAGAATAAAATGAGCTGTTTAGTGAAGTGGTGAGTATCCTATCACTGTAGGTCTTCAAGGAAAGTTTCAAGGACCATTTGTTAACCATGAAATAGAGGGTATTCTTATTTTGGTAAGGAATTGGTTTTATGGCTATCAAGGTCTTTTCCAACTCTGATGCTCTTTAATTAAAATTATATTCCATTTTAAATTAAATGATAATTTTATAGATATTTTGTGGCAAATTTAAAAAGTGACAAGTATAGGTATTTCTTATAAAAGTTACAAAAGTAACAAGTATAAATATTTCTAAAATTTCTTTATATTTAATTACTTGACATGAAAATCATGCTAAATTTGATGGCAGGAAAACCTCAGTTTGAACTCAGCCTTAGATATTAATTCTGTGTAATTCTGGGAAAGTCATTTAATCCCTTTTGGCTTCAGTTTCCTTGTATGTTAAAGAAAGAGGTTGGATACTATAATATCCTGTTACAATAACTAATTTACTTTAAACCTGGGAGGGGTTAAATATCACTTGGCATTTTCAATTTTAGGGAGTTTATTTTAGATGATGAGCTATGAGTCCAATCAAAATTACTCAAGCCATTGGTTAGTAAAATTCCTAATATTTAGGCAAAGTTTGAGCTCTCTGCTTAATTTTACATTTATGTCTATCCCTTGTTAATCTATGGCCTCTGTCATTGAGACAAAATTCAGTTTATTGGAAATGTTTGGGTAACAAAGCATCAGATGATAGTATAACATCTGTGAAGAAAAGGGCACCAGGAAAAAAAGTCAGATAAAGGACAGAGTTAGAGCTCTCTGGTCTTCCCTTACTTCTAAGAAATCTATAGATATCTCCTTAATATCTCCTTTCTGTGCCATAATGCAGTTCCTTCCTTTGTTCTGTAAAATTGTGTTGGAGAGCCATATTTGCTTAAAACAAACATAAAACAAACAAAAAAAATTCCAAAAAAACCCCCCATTTTGAATGAATGACACTAGTTATTGTGATAATAACCATAGATGCATGGCTGAGTTTCTTTGACCACAAATCTATTTCTTGTGTAAAAATTGAAGAAGTCACTTTTATACACATAGACTAAAATTATGATATTGATTGATTTACTTTAAGAAGGATAGACTCAAGTAAATAACTATTCCCACTCTTACAACTCAAAGACCTTTCATATTCTTTCTAACTTGAAATCTACTAGTCTATGACTTATAGCCTTATTTCTCTCACCAGACTGTATGACTCAAATCAGGTTTCATTGGGTCCTATAAAAATGAAGGGATTAAACTAGTTGATTACTAAAGTCCCTCTATAAAATTGCATGATTCTAATTTTTGTGTTCAGAAATCTACTTCTCTTAAATTCAGCTCAATGCATGTTATAAACATTAGTTAATAGGGAATGTGAGTATATGATATTGACTTTTTGGGCCACTTGTAACTCTGACTTATGAAATATTATCCAATATCTCCTCTCCCTCTTCTAAAGTGAGGTTCTCATACTAAATCACATTTGAATTGGGACATGCTTATTGTGTGACAAAAGAGAGTAAAATGAATTGTATGGGAGGTAGTATGGTGATGATGGTGAATAGAAGACTAGATGTGGAATCAGGAAGACCTAAGTTCAACTTCTGGCTTAAATATTTAGGGACTTCAACCCTTTGCAAATCATGTAATTTCTTTCAGCTTCAGTTTCCTTATCTTCAAATAGGAAACAATAACATTTTTATCTCAGGATTGTTATAAAGATCAAATGAGATAACATTTAAAGTGTTTTGTAAACTTTAAAGTATGATGTAATTGATAATTATGAAGGCATTAAGTGCACTGAGTGAATCTTCTTATAGAGGGTTTTCTAAAATAATTTGGATAAAGATTATGATCTTCATTATCCAGGGGAAATATCTACACTGATGGGATCATCAATCCATTGAAAGATATTTTGGTAATGAAATATATCCTGAAATATGATATACTTGGAGAGTTTGAATATGCTCTCCAACTGTGAAGGTTGTAAAACATCTATACTTTCTTATTCAGCCAATCCTTCCATGACCTCACCATAGGAATGTATTCAGCCAAGGTACTTTGATTATAAATATCGAGAGTCTTTGAATATCTGTTACTGTCTAACCATTCTCTATTATTCTCATTATATGTCTTATTTCCACAAGACATGTAACATTCCTTATTATAATCATTTCCCTACCACTTTCTCATTGGACATTTTCCAGGTGCTATGTTTTGTTGTCACTAATTGCATATAAGTCATTATTGGTAATGCGCACAGTCTTGATGGTCACCATCTTTCTCTCTGCTGCTCTTTGGCCACTCTTGTAACTGATTTCTTTGGAGGTTGTGTTTTTCATTGACTCCCCCACATAGCATCATTTGAAAACTATTCATGTTCAAAAAGATATTTTTAAGAGGAAATTTGGGATGACTTCAAATAAGAAGAGTAAGAAAATTTTCATAAATGAATAGTGTAGAACTCAAGATCTGCCTAAGTTTCCATATAACTTTGTAACTCTCTTATATTGTTTATTTCTTTCTACATTGTCTTATATTTGTTTTTGTGCTTTATTTCTCTGAAATAGACAATAAACTTCTTGAGTGCTTTGGCCATGTGGTATTAATCTTTCTAAATCCCATAGTGCCTATTGACCTGACTTGCAAATAGTAGGTACTCAATAAAAGTTTATTGAATTGCAGTAAATTCATTGTGGCATTGGATGGCTGCTATACCAAGCCAGGCCATGTATAATATTTTAAAGAGAATGTTACGCATGCACTCATAGATTTGAATGACATTCTAGTCTTCTCTTGCTTCTCTGGAGATTATTGTTGACTGATGACACCAACTGAGAATCAGGCTTATGATAGGACACACTGAAAATACTAGGGGGAGCAAGGGTGACCAGGACAGCCAGAGGCAGTTGTGGCAATGAAACAATGGAAGATAATATCATACCATGCTCATCAAATGAATGTAAATAGAGGGTATTGGTAAATGGATTGCACCACTAATTAAGAACAGAGTGTCCTATGCCAAATGTTTTCCATATCAAATAAAGGGTACAACTAGTCATTTATCAATTACAGAATGAAGAGAGGGATCCCAAGGAATTACTTCATAAAATCAAAACAAACAACCATGAAATTGGAGATGCCTATGAAAACAACTGAATTAGAAACCAGGAACAGGATGCTGAAAAGAAAGCATGTAAAGCCACTGAAAAAACAACTACTCTTAGGAAGGAAGAGAGTATTCTGCAAATGTTTGAATTTATAGAAATTTTTAAAAAAAGACTTAAAATCTCTTCAACAATTCTTATTTCATAATAACTCGACTTATTATGTCAACTGGAACTCAATTTTGAACTTTGTGTTTTGGTTCATAAATGGTATACACAATATCATTATAACACAAAGATGGCAAAATCGAAGGTTTAGGGAACCATTCAGTCAATAAGCACTTACTAAGTGCTGCCTACACTATTTCATTTGCCTCATAGTAACTCTGTGAAAATTGTTGTAACTATGGAAAGGCATTCAAGAAAAATATATTAAATAATAAGTATCTATCATTATTCTAAATACTAGAAATACAAAGAAAGAAAAGAATATAGATCCTGCCCTAAAGGAATTTACCCTCTAATTGGAGAAACAAAATACAAATATATTTAATGCAAAAGGAAGGAAAAGAACTAGCATCCCATTGAAGGACATGCCAGTAATAGCTAAAAGCTATGTAATACTATGTGTCAGACACAGTGTTAAGCACTTAACAACTATTATCTTATTTGATTCTCACATCAACTCTGCTGTAATAGCATTTATCCTTATAGATACTTTTATTATCACCATTTTACAGACCAGAAAAATTAATGGGGTATACTGCAAGCAAGTGTCTAATGCCAGTTAAGAACTCAAGTTTTCCCTGATTGCAGGTCTAATGCTCTATCCATTGTGCCATCTAATTGCTAATATTTAAACTGTCATTCAGATAAATAGAAAGTCCTAGCCCAGATGAACAGAAAATCCAGGAATTATTGAAAGAACTTAAAGAAAAAAAGGACTAAATCTAGTTTTAAATGGAAATTTGGGTTACCTGTGCCAAAGAATACATCAATAAGTGACTGGTGTATAAGAGAGAAACTTTTTCTGAACAAATTATTTCTGGTTCTAGAAAATGAAGCACTTTTGCTGCTGGGATCATACTTTGAATTTATTCCAGTTTAGTAGAACTTGTCTAAACTTGCAAATCTATAGGCATAACCTTTTGAAACCCACTGGCATTTCAACATAAAGATGAGACCTTAATGGGATAGCATTGATGAGTTCCAATGGATGGAACTAAAACTAAATCACCAGAGGTAATACACACATTGATAAGATGACAGATCCCTTGAATTATTGAAATAGACTTTTTCATGACAATTCCATTGTGTGTACTTACTGTGGTTTGCATATCAAGGATTATAAGTACAAACAAGAATATATTGTAGAACTGAGCAGTTACAAAACTATTTGCTAAAATTTGCAATTATTTTCTAAATATTAAACTCCAGGACAAACTTTAATTTTTTATTTATTTCTTGTATATTTTCGTATACAATTAAGTACCAGGTACTATCAATTATGTGTCTGCCCCATCTCTTTAATATATTTCTTCCTCTCTATTCACATTGCCACCACCCTAAAAGAGGGCCTAATTCCCTTTCACTTGTACTATTACAGAAAAATCACAGAATCTCAGAAATGTAAGGGATTTCAATGATCATCTAGTCTAACATAGACTGATTAGGAATCTCAACAGTACCGTTTCAAATTGGTAGGATACCCAATTGAGTGTATACTCAACATGAAGATGCCCTTAAATAGGAGACATCATTATGTGGCATTGTTAGTATTTAATAGATGGGTTAAGGTTAGGAGGTAAAACCATAACACATTCATCGAACACATGCTAATAAATGTTGCTAAAATAAATTAGTTGTTACTACGTCCCACCAGAGAACATGTAGTAAAAGAAGTTGATTTTAAGTTAGAACTACTTTTGCATTTATAAAATGGGTCAGGTCATGTAAGAAAGTCCTAAGTCAGAGACCTTTGACTGATACCTCAAGCCCTACCCTTATACAAGGAAAATGATTTTATCCCACATAGATCATTCTGGCTTATAAGCTAGTTCATTGATTCAAAAGTCATTTATTGAGCATTGCTGGGTGGTTGAGAGACATTAATAGATAAACTGGTACCCCAATTCTGCTCCTAAGTATATAGCCTAGTCCATATAGCATGATTTTCTTTATTTCTTTTTCTTTGTTTTATCCTTCCTGACCCAGTGAATGAAGCTAATGTTGTCTATATTACAAGATGATTCACAAGATTCCAAATATTTAATGACACCTGCTGTTTTGAGATTATTAAATGACCACATTTTCTGTTATCATCTTAGTGAATGCAAGATTCTTAAGTATATGTACAAGTCGTATATTAAAGTTAGTCTTTAGATAAGCTGTCTAGAATAGTGTAAGGCAGTTGCTGCTTGGGACTTAGAGGGAGTTGAGTACCCTTCTGTGTTTTGGTGTGCTGGGGTTCAATGGTAAGGAATCCTGACTTCTCCAGGGATTGCACTCTCCATTTTCATATTCCTTGGCACATCAGCCCAATCCTGGTTATGTTTAGGACAATTCTATTTAGAACTTCATTTTAGAGTTTCTCTAAGTGGGAATCCATTTAAAAAAACAACAACAAACTAACCAATTTATAAACATTAGTCATATATAGAATAGTTATTGTTATTCTGTCATATTTAACTCTTTTTGACCCCATCTGTAATTTTCTTGGCAAAAACACTGGAATAGTTTGCCATTTTCTTCTCCAGATGACAAAACTGAGGCAAATAGGATTGTGTTTTCTCTAGCATTACAAAGCTAGTAAATATCTGCTGCCAGATTTGTACTCAGGAAAATGAGTCTTCCTCATTGTACCACCAAGGTGCCCCTGGGATTGGTAGTTCATTACTATACTGAAAAAAGTATGCTAAAAATAAAAGGAGTATAACATGCTTTAACAGAATAATTTATACAGAATTCAGAATTTATGATCAGGTGACAACATGCTATTTGAAAATTGGTTAGCACAATGTTTGTCACCTATTAGGTGCTTGTTTCCTTCCTTGTTAATTCTCTTAATTAACAATTTCATATTTCATCACTGCCCTGAACATGTTCAGTTAAACAGAAAACTTAGATTCTATCTCAGATGACTTCTGTTTTTAATGCCTGCTTTTCTCTTCAAAATATGCCTTGAATTCAACCCCTTTTCTCTACTCACACAACTACCACTTTAGTTTAAGCCTTTATCATTTAGATTATTTCACCAGTCAACTAATTGATCTGCTAGTTTCAACTTAATTAAATTCATTTCTAGTTTATGAAACACCACCTGGGCTAGAGGCCTGAAATGTCAAAGCAGAAACAAAATAATGCCTTATCCACAGGAAATTTACATTCTGTAGAATATTAAAATTTCTTTCTATATAATCTTATCCAACACAATTTTGGGGGGACAAAATTCTAATTGGTTTCTAAAAACACTTATGCAAGTAACACAAATTGTATTTTGTTTTCTAGCTACATAGACAGAGGAATTGAGCTTCTCTTTGAAATACACATGGTTTCAAAAATGAAATGGAAAAAACATTTGACAAAAATATGTTTTGAGTTTTAATGAACCTGAGAATATCCAACATAATTAAAATCTAAATTCAATCAACATGTAGCTAAAGATTGTCTATTCTTCATAAATAGTAATGCACTTGTGTGGAGATTTTGATTTGAGAGAATTATAATTCAAGACAACATATTTATTTGCTTCAACTTAATTTTTGCAATAAATATATAAGGATTATAATTTATAAGAGGCAGAGTGTCATAGTAGAAATAGATTTGCTTTAAAGCCCCTGTGTTTTATGTGGTTCTCTAGTTTTAAATGAATGATTTCTGTACCAAGGAAGGGAATTTCTACATTAGGAATTTCCTCTATTAATGAAATCACAGTTTCAGATCAAACTAAACCAAACTACTTACATTTTCATCACTATTTATGATATGTGGATTTGCTTAAATTATTTCATTTGACCCTCATCCTAACCCTAATATTTGGTGTGATGATTTCAGATTCCATTTTTCACACAAGGAAACTAAGGTTTAGTCAGATTATGGGCCTTACCCCAAATCACATAAGGAATGGTGGAACCTAGACTGTAATATTAATCTTCTGAAACTAAAGACTCTTGGAATCAATGTCATGTTGCTTTCAATACCAAACAAAATTACATTGTGCTTTATAGTTATGTGTTACCTTATTAAGTCTTCAAAACAGCCACATAAAACATATAATTTATTATTATCCCCATTTCATTCAGAAGAAGAAACTGAGTTTACATTTGAAAGGGGGAATACTTTAGAGAAAATAAATCAGTGATGCTCTACCAAACCATATGTCACAGGATGTCAATATAATCTAAATTATTTTTTTCTCCAGGTTATTAAGGATTATCATTCCAAAATCATCTTTTTCATCTTTCATGTCTTGTCAGTTAAATCAGCAAAATATTAAAATAAAGTGAAATATTTTATTTCTTTCCCTACAGTGACATTTTCAGTATGTCTAAAGTTAAAATGGGGCCAGAGTAGGAGAGGGAAAGAATAATTATTTATTGCCATTGAGTTTCAATTTCAGGGAGTCATTTTTTTTTCTTCATTTTCTATATTTTCAATCACCAAGGATTTATAACACTTTAGATTTGAGAACTCCTATCCTCTTGCCCCAAACACATATATAGTGTAAATATAGTGTAAAAGGTAAATAGTTTATTTTCAAGTACTTAAGAACAATACAAAGACCCGGAGACATTGACAATTGAAAATGATCTGAGAGGTCAGGACTTTCTTCGTTTCAACTTCCACAGTAAATCTTCATTCAGATTAAGTTGGATGCCTTTGTACTATTTTGGAGCTTATTATTTCCTGAAGGAGAATATTTTACTTTTAGGCAAACCTAATTATTAAGAAAATTTCCCTAATATTAGACTAAAATTTTCTTCTCTGCAATCTTTAACCATTGCTTTTGGTTTGTCCTTCTGGGTTTGAGTAAAACAAATTTAATCTCTTTTCTACATATCTGTGATAGGCATAGATATGTAGAGAAGAGAGTAAACTTGTTAATTGACATATTAAAGTCCCTGACATACAGGGTATAAAGGTAGTAAAATTATTCTTGAAACAATTCACACCAGCAGACATTAATGTAGTTCCCTCTTGGCCTAAATGTAAAAACCATTGCAGAAGGAGTAATGAACTCTTGTCTTGTGTTGTCTGACTGGCATACCTGCATTGCCAATTAGAAACTCTTCCTGAGTGTCCTTTTCATACTATGGTTAAGAAAACTGTTTCTAGTTAATTGTTATATGATCTACAAGTGACTTTTTTTTTCTGTTCTAATCTCAATCCTGAATCACCTGACTGGCAGTGTGTCACACCAGGCCTACAACATTTGCACAATAATCTTTAGACCTAACCCTTTGGAGACCATTTCTAGGCCACAATACAAAGGAAAAATGCATGAACCTGTTACAGATGGACAATACTCAAGTCCTGGCAGAGGGAGCAGTAGCAGCACCCATAAACTAACTATGACAGCAATGAGCAGTGTCATGAGCCCTAACTACAGGAAGCAGTGGGCCCCAGAGTCAGAAGAATGGGCTAGTTAGAGGATAGCAAGATAGGACTTAAAAGAGTGGGTCTTAGCATGGACATCAGTACAAATAGGACCATTGTAGCTCTTCTATTATCTGTACTGCTTGCTGCTAATGCACTGATCAACAGACAGTTCCTTCTAGGGATGGTTTAGAGGACCAAAGTCAGAAATATTGGAATGATTTTACTTTCTGGCAACCAAAGGGGAGAGTGGCAAAATTTTCTACCCAAGCTCTGAGGAAAAAACAGAATAGCCCTTGATTGGTATTTTCTGTGGGAGCCCAATAAAGGGGAAGTCCTGATTGCTTGATTAGGAAACATTTAGTAGGAGTGATACAAGGAGACTTTCAGAATTGATAGAGTCACCAGGACGAACTGAATTGCAAGACACTAATAACCCCTTCACTTCTTTAATAGGGTTGATTCTGATACATTTCAAAGGTACCACCATCTGCATTTTGGCCCTAAAATTCCTGATGCTAAGCCTGCTCAATGTCATTGTTTTATATTAGGGGACATATGTTAATTGTAAATATTAGACATTATCTATCTGGTAAACACATGTACTATTAAAATTTAGAATTTGGACCTTATGAAGCAGAGAGATGAAATCTAGGATATCTAATTTTTGTTTCCTTCACATTTTGTCCATCATTGCTCCTTCAGGAAATCATTACATCATCTATTATTTTTGCTATCTTTATGGTTTTTTTTTCTTTTCCTCCTCCTGTGCTACCTATGCCTTAAGATCAGGATCATTAAGTAAAAACAATAAGACTATTTAATTAATTAAAGATTTTAGGATCTTGACATGAAGAAGTGGGATATTGTAGGAATAATATTCCAACACCTATGTCTTGGACTAGACAAGTTGCTCCCTAAAAAGTCAATGATATTGTCCTCAAGACTAAATTGACTCAGGGGATTAACTTAGACCATTGGTGTAACTTCCTTGTGACTTAAGTACAGTGGTCACCAGGTTCTCCTATCTCATGCTTTTGACTACTCTAACAGCATGGCCAGTAAAAGAAATGGAAATCAAGCCCAATTAAACAATGAATTATACTTAAAGCCTTTATATGTTATGATTAAGTAAACTTTCTTTGATTTTCTGATAGAAATAAAACTATCTCTTTCTGTCCAAAAGCGAACCACTAGATTGGTCTGAGTCAAAACAGATTTTCAATGGTAACTCAATTCTAAATCCTGTATATGTCTCCTTAATAAAATATAAGCTACTTGAGAGCAAGTATTACATCTTTTTTAATATGTATCTCTAGTACTTAGCACAGCCCTGACACATAGCAATCATTAACAAATTCATTTTCACTCTCACACTCATACAACACACACACAGATACAGATATACAAATACACACACAGAATTTCACAAGTAAAAGATATGGTAGGAATAATAAGATAATTACTTCAGAAAGCAATCTAGAGAATTTGGTAGCCTGCAATCTCAATGTGACTTGGTAGTCAAACAAGCTTACTAGATCTTGGCCTATTAGGAAAAGTGAGGTGATAGCCTCATTGTACTTTGTTTTTATCACACCTATTTTGGAGTATTCATTCAATCTGTGTTTTTCACTTAAAAAAAAAAAGCAAAAAAAATACTTTGAATCTGGAAAGCAACTGGAGGACTGTAAGCAGGGTGCAGAAGGAGCTTGAAATCACATCTCATGAGGATTGGTTTAGCCTTAAGAAGAAAAGATACAATGAGACTGATAGTTATCTCCAAGTAAGGTGTTCCTTAAGAAACTAAATTTGCACTGTTTGGCCCCAGCAGAATGAAGAACAATGGAAGGGGCTTGCAAAAAATCACATTTAGGTTTGATGTCAGAAAGAAAATCAATAGCAGCAACAATAACAAAATTTGTTAACAATTAGAATTGTCCAAAAGTGGAATGAACTAATAGTTTCTGCTTCTATGTGTTGTAGTGGGGATTCTTTGGTGTGTATTTTAGATTAGATAATTATTGAGGTTCTTTTTAGCTTTCAAATTCTGTGAATCTGTGAAAAATGTGGTTGCCCGAAACTGAAGATAATATATTAGATATGTTCTGACCAGTGCAGAAAAGTATGCCTGCTACAAAAGAGGGTCTGTTAATGGAGTCAAACATGACATTGTTTTTTTGACTTCTCCACAAGACTGTTGATTTAGAGATGATTTTGTAGATCATTAAACACCTAGATTATTTTTCACATGAATTGTTGTCTAATTTTGCCTCCTTTATCATCCTATAATTATAGCTGATATTTTGAATCCAGGAATAGGACTTTGTATTTATTCTTATTCTTATCCATTATCCTAACATTTCCATCCCAAGAGTTCCGTTCCCTAATTGAATCTTTCAAAGCATAGCTAAAAAAGGGCTTTTTTATTGTGCCTGTTTTAATTTTCCTGATATAAGATGATATCATTCCATTATATACATCCTCAGTTATCTACCTTTTCTTCTATTTTCTATGCATAACTTTAAAAAAATAAAGCTAAATTGGTCAATGAATTTCATGCGCAACTTATGTTGGCAATTTTAGACGATCCTCTCTCTTTTTAGTTAATCACAATTTTTGGTTTTTAGTGCCATCAAATATAGATCTTGGGATCACTTTCTCCCCCTTTAGCTACTACCCTATGTAGAATTTAGGTCAAGGTAGCTTTTGGATATTGCCTCTAAATTCTTTAAACCTTCCACCTCACCCTATCCTCCACCAAAATCTGGGGCATGTATCACACTGTTCTTAACTTGCTCTTTTATATCCATCCACAAATTCTAAAATGGTCTCTTACTTTCTTTTTTAGATTATATTCATCCCCTTCTTTAGTAATCATTTCTTTCCTATTGGAGGCAAAATAATTTTAATCAGAAAAACTTCATTGGACTCTTATTTATATGGAGAAATGTTATACAACTCTTTAAATCTCCTTGAGCTTCAGTTCTTCATCAGTCAAATTAAATTATTTTGAGGCCCCATGAGCTCTGACTTTGTGATCCTGTGGATCAATCTCATGATATAAGAACTTTCTGGTAAATTACTTTCTTCTAGTGTGAATACGATTTGCAGATTTAGATTTCTGGTTTCAGAGTGGCAAACAAATCAAGAAAATGGTACTTTTTTAAAAATTTGGTAAAAATGAATTGGCAAATTAAGAACCACTGATTTCATAGATTGGGAGCACCCAAGAGTTTTCTAAGGCTAATAGAGATTAAATGACTTCTTCTGATCACACAGCTAAATATTAGTTATAGAATTTGAACCCAAAATTTCCCAATCTCAATTTTGACCAGTATGCCATGCTTCTTTCATTTAATGTAATTAATCCTCAATTTAATTCTTTATGGATTTAAACAAAAACAAAAAACAAACAAGTTAGGCTTCAGGGAAAGTATGAAATAAAATAATTTTTTTGTGGTTATATAGTGTTTAGAACTGAGATATTGTGTCCCAATGGCTCTTATGTGGATTAAAACTTGGATTGTAAAATATCCTAGAGAAGACCACATGAAGTATAGTCCCTTCAATCTGTAGTCTGGCCTGGACCTCAAATAAAAGTGGCATCATTGTTGGGCTATGACATTGTAGCAACATGTCATGTCCTATAATCAATCTAAGAGCTAATCACGAATACTTTCCCTTCTTATCTGCAAGAGACAGTATGAATGAAAGCAAAGAAAATAAAGATAGCAATTAAGAGAGATGGCGTCAAGAATTGATTAGTGATTTATTTTTTGAGTAAAGTGCAGCCAGTGAGGCATTCAAATGGACAAGATGTTCAGTCTTCTAACTTGTTGGAAAATCCCTTGCTTTAATTAAATGAGAATGGAGTTTTTTTTTTTTTTTTTCTCTATTTCCAGTCCGACAGAGGCAATTTAGCCCAGTACTTGAGATGAATGTCAGGAAATGCTGACAAGATTTATGTCCTTATTAAGGCAATACAATTGCAGTTGTCTTGTAGGGCTGATTGATAGGCAGGGAGAAAATGAAACAAGTACCAGTCTTTCAGAAGGTAGAAAAAGTTATGTTTGTTAAATGGAGCAGAGAGATATACATGAGATTCTTGTGATTTTATGTGTCTAATTTAGGGACTATGTAGATTTGCTTTAGCACATGTCACTGGAGACAGATTTGATGTAGAATACTTTCTCTGAATAGTGGCCATTATGGATGAATCAAATATCCCAGAATGCTCCAGGGCTGACATGAAAACTTACTGGTTAGAATTGTTCACACTTGTCCATGACAAGGCTTCCTTTGTGCAAATGGAATGAAATGTGGGCAGATGGGGTCCAACTGTGGTATAGTGCACATCTTAAGCAATTATATATTGTGAAATAGATCTTTGCCTTCCTTCTCAAATTGTTCATTGTTTTTGTTTTTCTTCTTTGGTTATTTGTTCACATTAAATTTGGATGCTCACAGTAGAAGGGAAATATTATAAGGCCAAACAATAGGTCACTTTGTGCTTACAGTGTGTAGAAACAGACTTCAAATTTGTTTCCATGAAATTAGCACTCAAAAGTATTCTTATTTCTGAAAAAGAAGAAAGGGAAAAATGGGAAGACAAAAAATATACTGAGTTTAGAGTAAGAGAACCTGAGTTCAAATTGTGTCTTTGTCATTTATTACTTTTGTGATCTTAGCATTTTTTAACCTCTCTGTGCCTTAATATCTTTATTTGTAAAACAAAACCAAATACACACAAACAACCCCCCCAAAAACAATAAAAAGTCCTAAAATCTCTTCTAATTCTAAAACTATGAGACTATGATCAATAAAATATTACATATGAAATTTCTTAAGTAATAAATATTTATTATTATTACAAAAATTGGCTTAACTGCCTCTAGTTGTCTTGTTTCTTTTTTCTGGTTCTTTTTAAAATCCATACCTTCAAGAACCTTCCAAAAACCAAACATTTTCTACCTTTAGATACTCCCCACAATTTAAAGGTATAATATATAATTTTGGTGGGGCAACTTTGAATAGTTGATAAGGTTGCCACATAGTTGGTATTCACCTGTATATTTTAGAAATGGAGGTCTTTTGGTGATCAAATGAGGAGATTTGAAAATTAATGGGCAAAACCATCATCTTAAACATACTCCTTTGTTATTGTACCTTTGCCTCTCTATATCTATTCCCCTGAAATAATAGCACTGTCTTATATTTTAAAAAATGTTTTATTTCTAAATTTATATACTGAAGAAAGAATATTTCCACTTATAGAATATTCCACACTTAGAAAACTATGAAATTATAAAACTTCATTTCATACCTCTCCTTTTAGATCATATTGATATATATGTCTATGTGCATAAATATATATACACATACATATATAAATATATACATATATATATATATATATATATACATATGTATAAACATTCTACACATTATCTTCAGAACTTCCTTCTGTTCTCTTCTGTACATTAAAAAAGTATCAATGATCTTTTTTCAATATAAGTAGTGTTAATAACTTGGCCTCTTTTGTCCATTAACTGAGAAAAAGAAAAAAAAAAAGATCTAATAAGAAATAATCAGACTTCCGTCCAAGATGGCGGCGTGGAGGCAGACAGCTGCTTCAGCCCTGCCTTTTCTCTCAGGACTTACTTCACAACAAGCCTCGGAGTTAATGCTTGACCGGAAAAGAAACCCACAAATAATCACCAACAGACAACATCCTTGAAATTCGCCAGAGAAGGTCTGTGTTTGCTCGGGGAAGGGTCGAACAGACTGGGCGCAGACTGAGGGCAGGCAAGCCAGAGCAAGGGAGGCAGCTCACACAGGTCAGACCAGAGGGGGAGCGGTGAGATCTCTTCTGTTTCTGCCAAAAGACTTTTACCCCAGTGTGGATACTCTGTCTTGGCAGCAAGCTAGGAGCAGCAGAGAAGGTGTAACACCAGAGGTGAAGAATAAAACCCTGGAAAGTTAGCGTCTCTTGGAACCTGGCCACCCCCACCCACACCAGGAGTGACTCTTAGAGTTCTCAGAGCCTCAGAGCGCAGACGCAGCACAGCCATCACTGTCCTGTTAGTGGCTTGCTGCCTCCCTCCCCCCTGTCTGTAGAGGAAGCTCGTTAACAACATCCAGCCCCATCCCCTCCCCAAAACAGACCAATTGTTTCTCTTGTCAATTTTTTTTCTTTGATTCCCGCTCTGACAAAATGAACAAAAAATTCAAAAGGGCTCTAACCATTGACAGCTTCTGTATGGAGAGAGAGCAGACTTCAAACCCTGAGGAGACTAAAGGCAGATTGTCTCCAGAGGAATTCCCTAAGGGTGTTATGATCTGCTCCTCAATACAAAAGAATCTGATAGAGGAAATCAAAAAGGCTCTCACAAGAGAGCTACAAGAGAAATGGGAAAATGAAAGGGAAGCTTGGCAAGAGAGTCTGGAGAAGTCATTCCATGCATTTAAAGACAGAGTGGATAAAGAAATCAAATCATTGAGAAACAAAATTAGTGAGCTGGAAAAAGAAAACAGCTCTCTAAAAAATAAAATGGATGAAAAGAAAAAAAATTCCATAGAAGAAAAAAACTCACTTAAAAACACAATTGGACAATTACAAAAAGATATAAAAAAAGTGAGTGAAGAAAATACATCATTGAAAATTAGACTTGAACAAGTAGAAATGAATGACTCAAGGAGAAACCAAGAAGTAGTCAAGCAAAACCAGAAAAATGAAACAATTGAAAAGAATGTCAAGTACCTTATTAGAAAGACAACAGACCTGGAAAACAGATCCAGGAGAGACAATTTGAGAATAATGGGACTCCCTGAGAAATGTGAGGAAAAAAAGAGCCTGGACACTATTTTCCAGGAAATTATTAAAGAGAACTGCCCAAATGTTTTGGAAACAGAGGGTAAAATAGACATTGGAAAAATTCATCGATCACCTACTGAAAGGGACCCTAAAATCAAAATGCCAAGAAATATAGTGAACAAGTTCAAGAACCATCAGACAAAGGAAAAAATACTGGAAGCTGCTAGAAAAAAGCAATTCAGATATGGAGGAGCCACAATAAGGATAACCCAGGATCTAGCAGCATCCACATCAAAAAAACGAAGGGCCTGGAACATGATATTCCAAAAGGCTAAGGAACTTGGTATGCAGCCAAGAATGACTTACCCAGCAAAAATGAGCATCATTTTCCAGGGAAGAAGATGGACATTTAAAGAAATAAATGAATTCCATCTATTCTTGATGAAAAAACCAGATCTACACAAAATGTTTGATCTTCAAATACAGAACTCAAGAGATTTCTAAAAAGGTAAAAAGAAATCTTGAGAACTATATTTCTGCCATAAAGATATGTAAAGAACACATGTATAATTTGTCCTAGAAACTAGAGGTGGAAAGGAAATTATATCATAAAAAAGTGTAAAGTGATGGTACTACATCTCATGAAGAGGCAAAGGTAACCTATTATATCTGAGAGAAAGAAAGGAGGGAGATGAACATAGTGTGTATCAATAGACATATTCGATTTATGGTGAAACTTCTTCTACTTCATTGAAAAGTGAGAGGGAAGGAGTAAGCTAAGGGGAAAGGAATACAGAAATTGTGAGGAAAAGGGGTAAAATAAGGGGAGGAACTTTAATGTGGGGGAGGGATACTAAAAAGGGAGGGCTGTGAAAAACAAGTGGTGTTCACAAGTTTAATACTGGGTAGGGGGGTAAGAGGGAAAGAAAGGAGAAAAGCATAAGCAGGGGTTAACAGGATGGCAAGCAATATAGAATTAGTCATTCTAAACATAAATGTGAATGGGGTAAACTCCCTCATAAAGAGGAAGCAGTTAGCAGACTAGATTAAAAGTCAGAATCCTACTATATGTTGTTTACAGGAAACACACCTGAAACAGGGTGATACATTCAAACTAAAAGTAAAAGGGTGGAGCAGAATCTACTATGCTTCAGGCAAAGTAAAAAAAGCAGGGGTAGCCATCCTCATCTCAGATCAAGCAAAAACAAAAATTGATCTAATTAAAAGAGATAAGGAAGGGCATTATATCCTGCTAATGGGTAGCATCAATAATGAAGCAATATCAGTATTAAACATATACACACCAAGTGGTGCAGCATCTAAATTCTTAAAAGAGAAATTAAGAGAACTGCAAGAAGAAAGACAGCAAAACTATAATAGTGGGAGACCTCAACCTTGCACTCTCAGAATTAGATAAATCAAACCACAAAATAAATAAGAAAGAAGTAAAAGAGGTAAATAGAATACTAGAAAAGTTTGATATGATAGATCTTTGGCGAAAGCTAAATGGAGACAGAAAGGAGTACACTTTCTTCTCAGCAGTTCATGGAACCTATACAAAAATTGATCATATACTAGGGCATAAAACCTCAAAATCAAATGCAGTAAGGCAGAAATAGTAAATGCATCCTTTTCAGACCACAATGCAATTAAAATTACATTTAATAAAAAGCCAGAGGAAAAATAGACCGAAAAATAATTGGAAACTAAATAATCTTATACTAAAGAATGATTGGGTAAAACAGCAAATCATAGACATAATTAATAACTTCACCCAAGAAAATGACAGTAAAGAGACATCATGCCAAAATGTGTGGGATACAGCCAAAGCAATATTAAGGGGAAGTTTTATATCTCTACAGGCCTACTTGCATAAAATATAGAAAGAGAGGGCCAACAAATTGGGCTTACAACTAAAATTGCTAGAAAAGGAACAAATTAAAAAACCCCAGACAAACACAAAACTTGAAATTCTAAAAATAAAAGGTGAGATTAATAAAATTGAAAGTAAAAAAAAAAAAAACAACTATTGAATTAATTAATAAAACTAAGAGTTGGTTCTATGAAAAAAACAACAAAATAGAAAAACGCTTAGTAAACCTGATTTTAAAAAAGTAAAGAGAAAAAGCAAATTGTTAGTCTTGAAAATGAAAAATGAGAACTCACCACTAATGAAGAGGAAATTAGAACAATAGTTAGGAGCTACTTTGCTTAACTTTATGCCAATAAGTTCGATAACTTAAATGAAATGGAAGAATATCTTCAAAAATATAACTTGCCCAGATTAACAGAGGAAGAAGTAAGTAGTCTAAATAGTCCCATCTCAGAAAAAGAAATAGAACAAGCTATTAACCAACTCCCTAAGAAAAAAAACCCAGGACCATATGGATTTACATGTGAATTCTACCAAATATATAAAGAATAACTAACTCCAATGCTATATAAACTATTTGAAAAAATAGGGATTGAAGGAGTCCTACTAAATTCCTTCAATGACACAGACATGGTACTGATACCTAAAAAAGGTAGATTGAAAACTGAGAAAGAAAACTATAGACCAATCTCCTTAATGAATACTGATGCTAAAATCTTAAATAAGATATTAGCAAAAAGACTTCAGAAAATCATCCCCAGGATAATACACTATGATCAAGTAGGATTTATACCAGGAATGCAGGGCTGGTTTAATATTAGGAAAACTATTAGTATAATTGGCCATATTAATAATCAAATTACTAAAAACCATATGGTCATCTCAATAGATGCAGAAAAAGCATTTGACAAAATCCAACATCCATTCCTACTAAAAACGCTTGAGAGTATAGGAATAAATGGACTATTCCTTAAAATAATAAGGAGCATATATTTAAAACCATCAGTAAACATCATATGTAATGGCGATAAAATGGAACCTTTCCCTGTAAGATCAGGAGTGAAACAAGGTTGCCCACTATCACCATTACTATTCAATATAGTACTAGAAACACTAGCCTCAGAAATAAGAGCCAAGAAAGAGATTCAAGGAATTAGAGTAGGAAATGAGGAAATCAAATTATCACTCTTTGCAGATGACATGATGGTATACTTAGAGAACCCCAAAGACTTTGCTAAAAAGCTATTAGAAATAATTCAGAATTTTAGCAAAGTTGCAGGATACAAAATAAATCCACATAAATCCTCAGCATTTTTATACATTACCAACACAATCTAAGAGCAAGAGATACAAAGAGAAATTCCATTCAAAATAACTGTCAATAATATAAACTATTTGGGAATATATCTACCAAAGGAAAGTCAGGAACTATATGAGCAAAATTACAAAACACTTGCCACAAAAAAAGGTCAGATTTAAATATTTGGAAAGATATTGAGTGCTCTTGGATAGGCGGAGCGAATATAATTAAGATGACAATACTCCCTAAACTAATCTATTTATTTAGTGCTATACCAATCAGACTCCCAAGAAACTATTTTAATGACCTAGAAAAAATAACAACAGAATTCATATGGAACAACAAAAAGCCGAGAATTTCAAGGGAAGTAATGAAAAAAAATTAAATGAAGGTGGTTTAGCTGTGCCTGATCTAGAACTATATTATAAAGCAACAGTCACCAAAACCATTTGGTATTGGCTAAGAAATAGACTACTTGATCAGTGGCATAGGTTAGGTTCACAGGGCAAGAGAGTGAATAAAAATAGCAATCTAGTGTTTGACAAACCCAAAGATCCCAACTTTTGGGATAAGAATTCATTATTTGACAAAAACTGCTGGGAAAACTGGAAATTAGTATGGCAGAAACTAGGCATGGACCCACATTTAACACCACATACTAAGATAAGATCAAAATGGGTCCAAGATTTAGGCATAAAGAACGAAATCATAAATAAATTAGAGGAAGATAGGATAGTTTACCTCTCAGACTTGTGGAGGAGGAAGGAATTTGTGTCCAAAGGAGAACCAGAGACCATTATTGATCACAAAATAGAAACTTTTGATTATACCAAATTAAAAAGTTTCTGCACAAAAAAACTAATGCAAACAAAATTAGAAGGGAAGTAACAAATTAGGAAAACATTTTTACAGTTAAAGGTTCTGATAAAGGCCTCATCTCCAAAATATACAGAGAATTGACTTTAATTTATAAGAAATCAAGCTATTCTCCAATTGATAAATGGTCAGAGTATATGAACAATTTTCAGATGATGAAATTAAAACTATTTCTATTTATATGAAAGAGTGTTCAAAATCACTATTGATCAGAGAAATGCAAATTAAGACAACTCTGAGATATCATTGCACACCTGTCAGATTGGCTAAGATGACAGGAACAAATAATGATGAATGTTGGAAGGGCTGTGAGAAAACTGGAACACTGATGCATTGTTGGTGGAGTTGTGAAAGAATCCAACCATTCTGGAGAGCAATCTGGAATTATGCCCCAAAAGTTATCAAAATGTACATACTCTTTGACCCAGCAGTGGTACTACTGGGCTTATATAACAAGGAAATTCTAAAGAAGGGAAATGTGCCAAATGTTTGTGGCAGCCCTTTTTGTAGTGGCCAGAAACTGGAAGATGAATGGATGCCCATCAATTGGAGAATGGTTGGGTAAATTATGGTATATGAATGTTATGGAATATTATTGTTCTGTAAGACATGACCAGCAGGAGGAATACAGAGAGGCTTGGAGAGACTTAAATGAACTGATGCTACGTGAAATGAGCAGAACCAGGAGATCATTATACATTTCAACAACAATACTATACGAGGATGTATTCTGATGGAAGTGGATATCTTCAACAAAGAGAAGATCTAATTCAATTCCAATTGATTAATGAAGGACAGAATCAGCTACACCTGGAAAAGGAACACTGGGAAATGAGTGTAAACTGAGAGCATTTTGTTTGTTTGTTTGTTTTTCTTCCCAGATTATTTTTACCTTCAGAATACAATTCTTCCTTTGCAACAACAACAACAACAATAAAATTCGGTTCTGCACATATATATTGTACCTGGGATAAACTATAAAATATTTAATATGTATGGGAGTGCCTGCCATTTAGGGTAGGGGGTGGAGGGAAGGAGGGGAAAAATTCAGAACAGAAGGGAGTACAACGGATAATGTTGTAAAAAAAATTACCTATGCATATGTACTGTCAAAAAATGTTATAACTATAAAAATTAATTTAAAAAAAGAAAAAAAAATCATTCACAAGTAAAATCACATATTGATTATGTCTAAAAATGTATGTACTTTATGTGAACATTACTTCTTTGTCAGGGCATAGAGATAATATGCTTCATCATGCATCCTCTAGAGATATTGTTGGTCATTTCATTGATTAGAATTTTTAAGTTTTTCAAATTATTTTTTCTTTACAATGTTGGAATCCTTCTATTTACAATTCTCCTGATTCTAGTCTTTTCACTTTGTATCAATTCATATAGCTCAAGATTCTCTGAGATCTTAATTATTTCTTATGAGAAATTTATTCCTTATGGTGTGATACTATTCTATTATATTCAGATATCACAGTTTGTTCACCCTTCTCCAGTTATCTAAGAGGTAATCCAAGGCAACTTTCCCTCTCTTTAAATTCTACTTCTTTTGATTTCCTATTTTCCCCTTTTTATAGTTATCTCAGGAAGTTTATGCACTTAGTTCATTTCTTATATTCTCTTCCTTTCAAGTCCCCTCTGATCCAAGCTTTTCTTTTACTTTAATGTATTCTTACATTAAGGAAATATTAAGATTTTGAAGGAATAATATTTTGGCTCCACCATTAGAATGTTAACATGGTATCATCATACAATTCTTTATTTGTTCAAACAAATTAGCCGCTCTAGGTTCTTTGAACTCTATTTTTAAAGTTCCTACTTAACTATGGGAATTTTATCAGAGATTACTGAACATCTTCTGTTTCATTAAGGGTTCACCCTCTCGACTCCAATAGTATTATACTCAGCGCTGCACAGTGAGTTATTCTTGGTTGTATGCCTAAATCTTTTGCTTTTTGGAATACTGTCTTCCAGTATCTTCTGTCATTTTTCTGTATTTTGTAGTTGTTCAGTCATTTCAGTACTGACTAATGCTTCATGACCTTTTCTAGAGTTTTCTTGATAAAACTATTAGGGTGGTTTGCCATTTCTTTTACCAGATCATTTTACAGATGAGGAACTGAGGGAACAGGGTTAAGTAACTTGCTCAGTAACACAGCTATTAAGTGTCTGAGATTGGATTTGAACTCAGGAGGATGAGTTTTCCTGATTCTGAGTCTGGTATTCTATCCAGTTAACCACCTGAGTTACCCTTATATTTATATTAGAGGCTACCAAATTTATATTAGATGACCAGTTGTTACTTGTACCTGGAGTTCTTTGAGATGCTTTTTTTGCCTATAATGTTGCTATATCTTTTCTTTTTGGGGGTTTCTTTTAGGAAGTGATTTAATATTCTCTTTGGTTTTTAATAGATACAAGAAGTTTTAATTTTGGATTATAAAATCATAGTTTACAACAAGTCCAATAATTCTTAAATTGTAATGTTTTCTGGTTCAGTTTTCTTGGGGACTCTGGGAGCAGTCTTCATTTCAATTCAGTAATCACCACATGAATAGCCAAGGGTTAAAGTCCAAATCCTTTATATCTTACAAATTCTTATTTCCTTCACTTGAGGCTCAGCTAGTTTTCTTAGAGGCCTACCTCTCTCCTTGGTTCTGAGAGCTTGAACTCTCAACTGTCTTCTCTGCTCTCTGAATCTCTCTGAATCCAAGGGCCTGTGCTTCAGCCTCTAACCATCACAAAGGTGGACTATGGAATGAGTCTGTCTCAGCCTTTGCTGGCGGTTATATACTCCATTATCATATAGGTGTGAATCTTGTGGAACTATATTAAGTACTAAGTACATGTACTGAACTAGAGAACTTATTAAGTACCATGCTAAACAACCATTGCCTTTATCAATTCCACTGACAACACCTTGTAAGAGTCTTTGTTTCAGAGTTCTGGCCCATAACATTAAATAATCTTTTTCTTCCTTTACCTATTTTCCAGGTTAATATATCTTCCATTTTCTTCTATTTTTCAATCTTTTTCTTTTATTCTAATGCTTCCTTTTGTTTCATGGAATCACTGATTTCTATTGTAGTTTTCAGGGAGTTGGCTACTTATGCAAGATTTACTACTTTCTCTTGGAAGTCATTTATTCTCCTTCAAATCCACAATTCAAAAGCTTATATTTCATTTTTCAGTTCTTGCTTTATCACAAATTCCTTGTGGAAAGTATACTTTCTCTCCTCCCTCCCACCAGGTTTGAGTTTTTAATTATAGTTATTACAGATTCACTCTTTTTCAGTCTTATCTAGTACTGGATTTACTGTAATTTTTTCATACTATTTTCTTTAATTTACCTGTCTCTCTAGTTTTAATTACTGAAAAGGGACTTTGTGCTAGAGCCAGATTCTATCCCCTGCAGTACATTTTGGATGGTTGTCCATCTATGGTCTCACCTTGGGTCCCTTGGGTTCTTTCTCTGATTACTACCTTCTAATGTTAGTACCCCCTAGAACTTTAAGATTCATAAGACTGCATCTTCAGGATGCTTTCTGGAGTCTCAAGACAGGGTATAGAGCTCCTACTGCAGTTCCTTTTCAGAAATGTATTCCTGGTCTGTCTCTGATTTTTGCTGACAGTTCTCTGAGTTGATGCTGGATTTACTAGCAGTCTTTTTTTCTTCCTATTTCCTTTGGGTCTTTGGCTGACTTCTTAGTCAGTTCTATGAAGGTAGAATTCACTGTAAGTTTCTTATTGGATTTCCTGACCATTTTTTATTTTGGTGCAAATTTCAAGATATTTCTAGAGAAGGTTTATGGGAACTGTGTGGTATGCTTCTCATGTTGTCAGTCATATTGGCCTGATGTTAAAGAGAGTTTTATCTTTCCTCTTTTTATACATAATTTTATTTAGTTTATTATGTTCCAAATGCATGTATAATTTTTACAAACACTTAAATTTTTGAGTTCCAAATATTCTTCCTTCCTCCAACTCCTCTCATAACCATTGAGAAGGCAAACAATTATATAAATTATAAGTAAATTATTAATTATAAAGTCATGCAAAATATATTTCCATATTAGCTATGTTGGCAAAAAAATGCAAAAAAAATAAAATAAATGAGGAAAAGTATGGTTTAGTATCCACTGAGTTCTTCAGTTCTCTCTTTGGTCATCATTTACTTCTATAGGAAAAGAAAAAAGAGACACCTGGAAAGTCCCTTACTTCAGCTGTCCATTTTTTTTTCATTTTTTTTCTTGCAGATAAAAACAATATTAAGTTCAATGAATATTTCCTGAATGTCCTGGAGAAAAAGGAAAGTTGCCAAAGTAAGTATTATCTATAAGGCTGTTTTTTGTCCTTCTTTCTCAAAAAAGACCAATGACTTTATTGGGTGATGTCTTAACTTGCATATGAATTGGATTTAAGTGAGGCAGACTACATAGTTTTCTACCTTATTATCTCTTCCTGAATCATAAAAATCCATTGGCAAGACAAAAGATTAGGTGATACTAATCATTTAGATTGCCCAAGATGCTGGGCAGACCTTGGTGTCTGTCCTAGCTCTAGGTACTCCAAAGAAGCTCCTTCATTCAGTGGCCCTAGGACAAAATGTTCTCATTCATGGAATGTTCACTTGTTTGGGGTAGATATCCCTTAATTTACTGACATTTGAGGCCTATTGTTTATCCTTAGCCTGGGTTAGTTTATCTGCTGAGAAGTTTTACTGTATTTGCTATTGTGCATGCTACAGCTTCTTGTAGCCACAGATGAGAATTGTGTATCAGATGGACACCAAAGCAGATGAGCAGCCCTCTCACAAGAATTGCTAGTCCTCCTCACTATTCTATCTGAAAGGCTAATGTGTGAAGTTTAGAGGTCACTGGAAAATTTTATTAGTTATCCTTAGGGAATCAGAACCACCTTAGAATCTTAAAAAACTTTATTATGATATATTACTATTGATGATAATAATAATAGCTAATATTTATATATAAAGTTTTAAGACTTGGAAAATGCTTTACATATAGACAACTCTGGAGAGCAGTAATTAGAGTGGAGTATTAGACTTGGAATTAAGAAAATCTGAGTTCTAATTCTACTTGTTCTTCCCATTACTCAATGCCTCACTATTTCCCCTGTTGTTCTTATGATAATGTGACTAATTTTATGTATTCTGTATTTCTTTTATTCTAATATAAAAGGTATGTAAGATGAAAATAGAGCCTATTAGTACCTCCCAAGAGTTGGAAAAAATTTTCCAGTCTTGCAATCAACAAATCTGGTTCACTTCATGCATTTACACCCTTGAAGGCAAAATTGGTTGTATTTACAGAAGTGCCCTCTGAAAACACAATAACTACTAAACTAGCCCTTTATTTCCTCTCTCCAACCCCATATATTCACCAAAGTGCAGAAGGACAATTGTACAACTCTGCTATTTATCATAGAGTGCTTTGTGGAACTCACTGATAAATTCAATGATCTATAATTACTGAAAAGATTTGATAATTGGATGCTTTAGACTGCAGTTCCTTTTCCATTCCCTATTTGCCGTTATCCTGACCTTGATAATTGATGTAAGGTGATATTTTAAAACAACTTATGGCTTATTATAAAGGCATATGTCTTCATCTATCCTTAACTAACCTACCTTGAGGGATCATTACAAAGAGTGCTTTGAAAGCTTTAAAAACACTACATAAATGTGAATTGTTATTCTTAGCATTGCCAATGTTATTAACTTAAGAGTGAGGCAAACCAAGAGAGGTAATATAGGTGACCAACAGATAGAAATTTTATGAAGGTTATTGCAATGATATAATGCATTAATATTTTGACTTATAACTACATTAGACTATCTTCAAAAAATCATAACTCTACATATCTTGTCAGAAGAGTCTAAAATACAGAAGAAGCTGGAATGTAGTAGAAATACTTAGTAGGGAGATTAGTTGTGAAATTTAATAAAACTAGCTGAAGGAAATATTGTGCAAGATTAAATTTCCCAGAATATCAATCAGAGCATGCATGAATCAAATCAAGATCCCCCAAAATAGCTCCAAGATAGTCTTTCACCCTATGAAGAGTGAGTCAATCAGCTATGGGATGCTTATGTTCTTGTATGGTCTACAAAGCTATTTTGCAATCATGGCAACATATTCAAGGTACTCTGATGATACATAATATGTACATAATAATTTGTAAACAATAAAGGGCTATATGAGTGTAAGCTGTTATTATTCCTCAGTTTCTTCAGCTATAAAATGAGGATAATAATAATAATAATAACCCCCATCTCACAGGGTTATGGAAATGAAGTGAGATAATACATGCTTGGCATTGTACCAGACACATAGTAGGTGCTTAATAAATACTTATTCTTTTTCCTTTTTCTTTTACCAAGGCAAATCAGCAACTAATATGAGACTTATAGTCAGAGTTAGTCAGTATGACTTGATTACCACTATAAATACAGGTTTTATTCTATGATTTTTTTAGCATGTGCAATTAATATTCTTAAATTATTTAGAAGTTTACATTTAATAATTGTCTCCTTGAAGAATCTCACTGAAATGATGGATCCCTCACTTAGTATTTGGTAGATGAAATTGTGTGGGTTTATCTATTTTTAATATTCATGAACCTCTCTGATGAACTTTTTCTGATATGAGAGGTATGAGAAAGGAAAGTGGACTAGTCAGGGAATGAAAATAAAAGATTACTGGTGGGCATTCATGGGATCCATTGATACCATATGTCAAGAGAGGTAAGAAACTGCTTAACATGTTGGACAGATCCCTTGGAGAGGATTTTTTTGGGGGGGTCATAAGTAAAAACTGCATATGAGAAACTATGGCTGAACTGGAAGGAATGAAAACATGGAAGAACATATTAACAACTTATGTCTAATATAGGCTGCATGGCATAGTAGATAAGGAATTAATCTTGGAGTTAGGAAAATCTGGGTTCAGTTGTCACCTCTGATACATAACTGGCTAAGTAAATCTATGGAAATCATTTGATATCTATGTGCCCAAGATTATAAATTATAAGAAGTCTGGATTAAGGTTAGGAAGTACTTTATCAGAAACTTCCTCTACCAATGAACTCATAGGTGTGGTCTAAAAGTGTCTAAGTATATCAAATACATTTTTATAAAGTGTTGATTATTATGAAAGAAAAATTTTATGGGTTTTCGAGTAAGGTGAATCTGTCTACAATATATACATAAAGTATATACAGATGTACTTTCAGCAGAAAATATAGACTGTGGGATCCAGATAGAGTCTTATGACTTATTTCCTGGCTCCCAATCTCTTTCTTCTTCTTAACCCATCTGTTGGTTAAGATGGTAACTTTTCAAACCAAAAAGACTGTGAAAAGATTTGCTGGAAGAAGATAGGGAACTAGCAGATATATTGAGCATCCCAGGACACACACATAGGTCACAAGTTGATGGGAGGGTTGATGTGAATTTCTGTCCTCATGCTTGGCTTATGTGCTGGAAAATTTGCTGTTAGTACAGTGAACTGACAGAGCTGTGATTGGGATTCAATGACTGTTTTCTCTTTCTGACATAAAACAGATGTCAGAAGGCTCTTGACTATTATTTTTGACCACCTGATTTGTATTGTTCTGTTATGGTGTTTTTGTTTTTTTTCTCTAGAGGCCCCATCCAGTGATCACAGAGGTGAGCAGAGAAAGAAAATATACTAAGCTAAAGCTTGGCTCTGGTCTGCAGAGACTTTTGAGGATGTTGATGTAATCAGCAACAGAAATTTGGAGATACAAGATAGTTTCTTTTCAATAAAAAAAAGAAACAAGATCCAGACTTTGAAATTTAATTGCCTAAAGGAGGCGCCATGTCTCCTAGAAGCCCTGGCCTATTTGTTATGTCTAGGGAGTAATATAATAATAGATGCTGATTTCCAGTGCCCGATCTTTGTTTTACAACATGTTGATAGATCAGGGTGCTAGCATTGTAAATCTTGAAGGGATTTCCAGCAATCAAAGGGAATCAGAGTGGGGCACCGTGTTTAAAACCAACCACTGTTATATGGGCATTTGTGCACAGAGCTCTGGGACTGAAATCAGGAGAATTCATCTTCCTGAGTTCAAATCTAGCCTCAGACACTAGTGGTGTGTCCCTGAGTAAGCTACTTAATCCTGTTTACTCAGTTTTTGCTTCTGTAAAATGCAATAGGGAAGGAAAGTGCAAAGTACTTTTTCTTTTTTCTTTTTTTTTTTTTTAACCTGAGGCTGGGGTTAAGTGACTTGCCCAGGGTCACACAGCTAGAAAGTGTTAAGTGTCTGAGATCAGATTTGAACTCGGGTCCTCCTGAATTCAAGGCTGGTGCTCTATCCACTGGGCCACCTAGCTGCCCCCTGAGCACTTTTTCAAGAACAAAACAAATGGGGTCATGAAGAATCAAATAATCAAAACATTGAAAATCAACAAAAATTACTATGTACTACTACCTGGCTGAATGTAGGTATGACTCTGGGCCTCAGTTTCCTCATCTGCAAAATAAAAAATTAGATGAAATGATCTCTAAAGTCTTTTTTAGCTTTAAATCTACAATCCAATGGAGCCAATACTTTCTCTTTACAGAGATTTCATCTTAATGCTTTCAAGCAAACAGTCTCGGTTCCAGACAGGAGAGATTCAGAAAATGTTTCTTAATTGCAATGGCCTTGCTCCTGTTTTTTTACAATGTATTTTGCCAAGGCCACAAGTATAGGTATAGTTATGTTGTTGCACTAGGTCTTACAGCAACTCAGAGCCTATCTGAAAAAAAAATGTAGGACCAGAAATATTGATCTGGGACATACCTTAGGGGCCATATAATCCAAAACCTTAATTTTTAGTTGAAGAAAATGAAGGCAACAAGTTAAATGACTTGCTCAAGTTCACCCAGATAATAAATGGCAGAACTGGGAACTTAAAGCAGGCCTTCTGGTTATGGGTCCAGTGTATTTTATGCTATACCATATTTTCTCCTCTATTTACTAAGTCCTCATTAAAGAAGGTCCTTGCCAATGCTTTACTTGGGAGGTCAGAATTTAACTTATTTTCAATAGTTAAAAGGAAGCATCTGGTGCTGAGGTTGCATGACTTTGGACCCCTGCAGCTTTCTGACAAAATTTCCCCAATTCCAAGGCCTCCTGCTAGCTGTCAGTTGGCAAAAAAATTAAACAGCAGGTGGGCATATTTTTTTGTATATGACTTTGTAGAGTACTTTAGCATTTAAACATTCCCTCATCCCTGAAGCTGAAATTGAAGCTGTTTTGGCAGATAGAGCCTAATTAATCTTTATGGCATCACTGGGAAGGAAAAAATGGAAAAGTGCCATTCTTACTTAACAGATTGAATAAATGGCACTTCTGAAAGTTAAATTATTGTGCCAAGGTCATAGAGCTAGGCAAAGTTCCTTAGTCTCTTGATCCATGGAAAGATAGAAGAAATGTTTGCATTTCTTATATTTCCACAGTGCTTTTTAAATTTTCTTTAAAAATATTTAATTTATTATCTTTAAAATACAAATTTGCTGTTACTTCCCATGACTTCTTATTAAAGACCTGACTTCAATAATTATTCTTTTCAAGAAGATCTGAATTCAAATTAGCCTCAGAAACTACGTGGCTGTGTGATTCCAGACAAGTTACTAAAATTTTTGTCCACCTTAGTTTCCTCAGATGTAAAATAAAGATGATAATAATACTGACCTCCTAGGATTATTATGAGATTTAAATGAGGTAGAATTTGTAAAGTGCTAAGTGCCTGGTCTATTATAGGCATTTAACAGATATTTGTTCTATCCCTTGAAACAAATAGTCCAGCAAAACAAATAGATGAAGTGATCCTGTTTTTTAAGAAATGCTCTTTTCTTTACCCATCGTTTAACAACTCCCCAACAAGTGGTGAAAGGCAGGCTTCACCACTAGTCTACTGAACAGTGAATACTTTTTTCTAGTCTCAATTTCCATTCCTAATTGATAGCTTTGCCATCTTCCTTTCTGCCATGAATATACTAAGCAGTAGGGAGGTGAGACAGAGAATTTTGACATATATCTTACTCTGCTTTATCTTAGCTAGTACCGTAACATAGTACAGACAGTACAGACTTCATTAGTGGTTAGAGGAAAGGTCCAGTTAACCTCACATTCCACATGATGTACACTGGTAATGTTGGTAGAGTGACGATGACATGTTCCTCTGTGCTCAGGATGGGCTATGTTTCAGGGTCTTTGAAACCTGAGAATTCCCATCACTGCAAGTGGTCAGACCCTTCCTTCTGACTCAATAGACTCTTGCTCAGATGTTTAGTCCAAGAATACTAATGTAAACTGCAGAAATCTTTAGAAAGAGTGCATAGATTTTATTCAATTTCAGCTGCTCTATGTGTGGTATGATTGTCAGGGATTTGTACTGGTCAGCTGAGGTTAAGGAAAGTGAATCAATTTTCTGGTGATGGTACTTTTTGAAATTACTAATAGTCCTACACTTACTCCCTTTCTTCCCATATCTCCAACCCCAAACTCTTTTGGCTGAACCATGGAACCTTATTTTTCCACGCCTCAAGAGTTATATGCGTATTGTAATTGTCAGTATTATAAATTCCATGAGAACGTCTGATATGTGCCAAGAACATTTATGGGGTCTTGGGTACTATTTATGGATGCTATAGCTCCTCCATTGTGGTCTGACAGAAGAGAATTCAGGCACTTAGAACAATATTTGTCTGGATCTTTTTCTTCTTGTTATCTCCATTTTGTAACCTCATTTGATTTCAGAATATTGAAGGGTACGAGAGTCATGGTTCATAGTTAGTTTTAAAGAATTCAGAATCATTCTCCTTTGGTCACAAGAGTTTATTTATGCCATGGGTGATGGACTAGTCTCTTAAGAAACTAGCGATTAGAGGAAGTTTGGAAGTTTGTATACCCTGAAAATTGGGACTTAGCTAGCAGTTAAAACAGTCTTTCTGGGAAAGACAAGGTTCAGATAAAGGAGAAGCCAGGAGATCTTTTTATCCAAGTAAGGGGCCAGGATATCTTTTCAGCAAGGAATTATTAATCAGATAGGATGGGATTTTTGCAAGACACAAATAAGAAGCAACAGATAAGAAGATTTTTTAATTGCTCCACATTTTTTAGCTAGATAAGCAGTTTTGAGTAGATCCTGAACTCTGATCTATCACTTCCCTCCTTTGTATCCTTAGGGGAAAGGAAATTCAGGGGACAAGGCTAGAAACCCATCAGTATCTGAGTGGGTGGATGAAGGAAGGAAGAGGAGAGAAAAAAGAGGAGAGGTTCTCTACTATAGCAGAATCAGCTGTGAGTTGTCCATGATGTACAGAATCTTAAAGAACAGTTTCATTATATGACTGGTGAAGGCCAGCAGAGGGAAAGCATCAGGGATTGTGAGTGATTCATTAATCTGTTCAATAAATATTTATTGAGCTCTCATTAATTATGTATCAGTTATTGAGCCAAGCAGTATGAAAGATTCAAATTATTATATGACTTTATGACTGACCTCCAAAGTTTATAAATGCTGCATGTAGGACCAGAAAAACAACTTCTGTTCCCACTCTCCGTCAGTGCTTTCATTAATCTCCATCTGGTTCTTTGGCAAATCTTTTTGTCCCATTTAATATATCTGAATTTCAGGGTAAATTCAGATTAATTTAACCTAACTTAATCAAGTAGACAACTAGATGATGCAGTGAATAGAACTCAATGCTTGGAGAACTCATCTTCCTGGTTTCAAATCATGCCTTCCACACTTACTAGCTGTATAACCCTGTATGTCACTTATTCCCTATGTTTCAGTTCTTCATCAGTGAAATGAACTGGAGAAAGAAATGGCAAATCACTCCAGTATCTTTGCCAAGAAAACCCCAAATGGGGTTACAAAGAGTCAGACATTAGTGAAATGACTCAACCACAACAACTACTCAAACAAATCATTCCAGAATTTAGAACTTCTAATCAATAATCTTAATGATTCCCTCCAATAGAAAGAAAGCATCTAAAAACCAAGAATTTTTTGACTGTTTCTTTTGATCCCAGAACTAGCATAGCTAGAAGCTGCTTAATAAAGGTGAATAGAATATAGAATTGTATAGAATCAAATTGAACTAGAGACAATCATGATTTACATAGGCTAAGGCTATTTCCTACTTCTTTTTGACCAAAGTCCTACATGATGTGTAATGGGGAATGTTTGCACCTCTCAAGTAGATTTAATCAAAGTTCCTCTCCAAAATTTCATCCTTTAACCTCATTAATTGGTATGACCAAGCAAGTAAAGACAAGACACATACAAATAAACACCATACATACATGCATATATACATGCATACAGACAGACAGACAGAAAGACAGAATGTGTTAACTTAAATATATCACACTAGTGGTTCAGTCAAAGAACTGTAGGGGTTCAAAGGCAAGAGAAGTCATGTTCACTTGGAGTGATCAAGGAGGACTTCAGAGAGGGGAACTTATTGAATTGCACATAGCTGTAGTTTTCCACAAATTAAATCTTGAAAAATCTTGCAAAGCTCTCTCCTTTTTCTGTTGAGAAACCCTATTTAACAATGAAAATTTGAGAAATTTCAGTATGTGATTCTCTAACAGAATTTCAGAGAGCAACTATTCTCTAATTTCCTTTTCATTCTCTTTTTAAGGCAGCATCTGAAAAAGGAAAAAGAAATAAAAGAGATGGTTATATGTATGCATTTGGGATGCCTTTTCCCATAGAACATCCACAGAGACTGTGATTTCTTAGTTGTTACCTTATTTAGCTCTGTGCATGGAGACGCAACACTTTTTTGTTGTTGTTGATAATGTCTCTGAAATTACAGCTCTGTTTTAGTAGCTACTTTAAAGAAAGTCTCCTTTTGTAATCTGAGGAATCTACCTTGTTTAGAGTTCAATTTGTCCCAAAGCATGCAAAAGGATAGAAGGCTACTAGATGAGGAAGCACAAATGCTTTTGGAAATGGACAACCTCTCTGTTGGTTGAGGAGGGGGTGGGGAAGGGAGAAAGAAGTGATCCTCCAGACATTTTTCCCATCCACTTATGTGTAAAAGCTTTGGCACCAAGATCAATTCAGCATTTGGTATTCAAACAAGACTGCCAAACTGAAACCACAGCCTTCCTCCTCGTTTCAAGTCACGGTCATCCAGATTGCTAAGCTAAGCAGAATCTCTACCTGCATTAATGAATTGATGACTCCAAATCAGAGAGCAGGGAGGGACTGGTACATTTGGGTTAAGCTCTTGGCAATTCAGGCTCAAATTTAGGGTCTGTGATACTTGAAACCATATACTTTCCTCCTTATCTAGTTTCATTTAAAAATCTCTCTAGCAATTTCTTCTTTTCTTCCAAGTTTTCCATTAGAGGACTTTGTGGTAAAGCGTGTTCAATCCATTGAGTGGATTGAATACCCTGTCAATTCAACCTTGGCAGTCAAACACTTCTGTGAGATGGATATTCCCTACTAGTTGTTATTGTGTTAGCTTGACATTGTGAGAAATACATTTGTCCAGTATCCATACTCTGCCCTCACTGATTATTCTACCTTGTGTAGGTAGTATTACACAATAGTAATACTATTGTATTCATTTCATCCTTTGCATAGGTGTCAAACTGTTATTCCTAAAATATACATTTGGTTTTGTCCTCTTCTTACCCTTTTTTAAAAATCATCAGTGATTCCCCATATACACTAGACACAATTTAAAAAGATCCTTGAGTAGTTATTTAAGGATCTCCAAAATCTGGTTTCTATGTACTTTTCTAATTTTATTTTCTATTAATCCACTTCACATACTCTCCATTCCATTTCAGACTGGCCAGCTAGCTTTTCCTCATGCGTTGAATTCTGTTTCATGGCTCTATCCATACGTTTGAACAGACAGTTCTCCAAGTCTGGGATGCATTCTTTCTTTATCTCCATTTTTTGGAATTCCTAATAACTTCTGTATAAGTTTTTTTTACAGATCTTTCTCTCTTCCCAATTAATGCTTTATTTTTCTTTACATTAGTTGGTATTTTTTTTTGTATTTACTTCTCTGGGCATATATTGTATGCTTTTCTGAGACAGAAATCTGTATCCACCATGTATGGCATCTCATATATAATAAAGGAAAACCTTGATAATTTTTTAAATCATAGCTTTTTATTTTCAAAATAGATGCAAAGTTTTCAATATTCACCCTTGTAAATCCTTGTTTCAAATGTTTCTCCTTCCCATCCCCTCTCTTCCTGCCCTAGACAGCAAGTAATCCAATGTATATTAAGCATACACAATTCTTCTATACATATTTCCCCATTTGTCATGCTGCACAAGAAAAATCAGAAAAAAAGAGAAAAAAAGAAAGAGAAAAAAGCAAGCAAACAACAAAAAAGGTGAAAATATTATGTTATCCATCCACATTCATCCCAATAGTCCTCTCTCTGGATACAGACGGTTCTCTCCATCACAAGTCTATTAGAATTGGCTTGAATCAGCTCATTGTTGAAATTGCACATAGCACATCTATTCGAGTTAATAATCACATATTCTTCTTGTTGATATTAGGTTTTTAATATTCTCTTGGTTCCACTCACTTCACTTAGTATCAGTTCATGTAAGTTTCTCTAGGCCTTTCTGAAATCATCATGCTGATAGTTTCTTATCCAGAATATGTATGTTATTCCATAACATACATAGAGCATAACTTATTCAGCCATTTCCCAACTGATGGGCATCCACTCAGTTTCCAGTTCCTTGCCACTACAAAAAGAATTGCTACAAACATTTTTGCACATATGAGTTTTCTTTCCTTTTTATATAATCTCTTTGGGATATAGATCCAATAGAAACATTGCTGAATCAAAGGGTATGCACAGTCTGATAGCCCTTTGGCCATTGTTCTAGTTTGCTCTCCAGAGTGCAACTTCACCAACAAGATATTAGTGTTTCAGTTTTCCCACATCCCCTCCAACATTTATCATTATCTTTTCCTGTCATCTTAGCCAATCTGAGAGGTGTGTAGTGGTACCCTTTGATAAATTTTTTAATAGAATTGAATTGACTACAAAGAATAAATAGTAACCACCCCTCTATCTATCTGTCTGTTTGTCTGTCTGTCTATCTATCTATCTATCTATCTATCTATCTATCTATCTATCTACCTATTTATATACATATGCGTTTATATTTGTGCATGTGGGTATATATCTATTTGCAAGGCAATTGGTGACTTTCCCAGGGTCACACAGCTAATGTCAAATATCTGAGCACAGATATGAACTCAGGTATTCTTGACACCAGGGCCAGCACTCTATCCACTGCATGACCTAGTTGCCCCTGTAGACAAATATATTTTTATATTTTTATCTGTGTATCTCAATGCTTTGTATGTTCTCTGGGCAAATCTGATATAAAGTTGAACTAGCTGGGATAGTCAGAGAGTCAATTGTTAAATTCTCAGTATGAATATTTACACTTGAAGACATTACAAACACTATAAATCAGGGATTGATTTATAGTTTTGTTGATTTCTAGATTAAAAAAAATAATGGAGAAGCATTAAGATTACACTTAAAAGTCTATCCTGTATAGTTTGTACTATTCTTTTTAGGGGTGGGGAAGCTGGTTGTTAAATGATTATCAGCACATTCCTGTTTCTAGTGGTAAAGAGTAGAAATTATTTAACAGAATCCCAGATAATAAAGAGATGCAAAAAAAAAAATAAAGAGTACTAACATAGTGGGATGGAACAAGAGAAAAAAAGTCTTGGAGAATGTTCTTGAAAGCTAAGATTTGTTAAAAATGAAGGAATCAGGAAAATTGCCTTCTTTGGAGAGGATAAGCACAGCAATAGATGGTATTGGTAATGAACTACTTGTAGGTATGACAGCAGATTTATCATTGACTCTCTAAATATTTTTTGGCTTGAAGTTTTTTATAATGTAAGGGAGAATGGCAAAGCAAAATAATTGTCTGAACTATCAGAGGTCAATAGCAATTTCACCAAATGATATCTTGCGAATGGGGGCAAAATTGACCAATCTTGAAAAAAAATGTATTCTTCTTAATACTAATTTTTATAGGATTACAAAAAGAATGTTCAAATGTCCAAGGTATGGGAAGACATTATTAATCCTTCCTATTTTTATTTGTCTTCATCACCAGCTCTGCTTTAAGTTTTCTCATATTTCTTTCAATGTAATGGTGCAAAATACATGAATAAATAGAAATAGTAAATTAACATGATGACCACAAGATTTAAGCAAACACAACATTAAAAGTAGAAAAATTGGTTTTTAATTAACTATAAGGACCAATCTTGTTCCTAGGGAAAAGATGATGCAACTCCTCTCCTTTTTTGGTAGAGAAGTATTTTGCATGTCTGTGTATAATGTTGTATACATTGCCCAATATAGTAACCTTTTGTTTGCTTTATTATTTTCTTTATTATTATTATTTATTATTATAAGGAGAAATTCAATTTAAAAGGAAATAGATATATTAGAAAATGAGTATAATATAAAAACAAAAGGCATTAATAAAACTTTTAAAATATAAATAACAAAAAAGAACACATCATTATTCAATTCAATTAATTTTAAGAAATGTGGGGACTGAATAAACATAACAATTCTGATTCATAATGGACTGCTAAGAGGGCATTTTAGATCTGCTTTTCACGTCATTTATTTGAATAAATTATTTTTAAAAAGTATATGTAAAGGAGAAATGTTAGAAGTTTTTCTTCCCTAGGAAAGGCAGGAACAAAGCAACATGGCCCATTCTCCCAATTAAGGGAATCATGGGAAGTAAGTGAACTACTCTCGCTCCATCTTGTGACTCAATGGAGTAACATTGGCATCAACTGGAACTACCTCAGTTCCCTTTCTATTCAATTATTTACCATCTACTCAACTTTCTGTCTTGGGAAAAGTTGCATTCCATTATGGGTTTTTATTTATTACACTGTTTGAACATAACCCTGAATAATTGGGAAGCTAATTCACTTCTACCTTAACTAAAGACCCTACTTAGGCTGAGCAACATCCAATCAGATCTGAAGATGGATGCCATGGATTTTCTGATAATCATAAATCTTAAGGGATTTTCTCACAATTGTTTATATCAAACAATCTTTATTCTCACTTCCTTCTTCCTTTTCTCAAACAACAATACTACATATAGTGTTTCATACCTATGGATCCCTCCACAATAGTATGTTACCCCATATTATCTCTTTTTTGTGCCTGAGTTCTTTTGTGCTCAATTTTTGGAACATTCATATTTGATTATGGTTATTGCTCTTTATGTTTATATATATATATTAATATGTATTATATATATATTAAATGAATAATTGTAATAGTATTAATCTTTGGAAAATATATTGATCATGCAATATTGGTGGAATAGTGAACTGATCCAACTATTCTGGAGAAAAATTTGGAACTATGCCATAAAAACCATAATCTTTCCTTTGATCTAGCAATAATGCTACTATGTCTACATCCCAAAAAGATCCAGAAAAGAAGGAAAGAAGAAAGGAAACAGCAAAGGAAAGAATTATAGAAGGAGGAAAGGAAGGAAGAGAGGAAATAGGGGAGGAAGGAAAGGAAGAGAGAATTATTATTATTATTTTTTAAATTCATTTTTCCAAATTATCCCCTCCCTCCCTCCACTCCCTCCCCCCGATGGCAAGTAATCCCATACATTTTACATGTGTTACAATATAACCTAGATACAATATATGTGTGTAAATACCATTTTCTTGTTGCACATTAATTATTAGCTTCCGAAGGTATAAGTAACCTGGGTAGATAGACAGTAGTGCTAACAATTTACATTCGCTTCCCAGTGTTCCTTCTCTGGGTGTAGTTATTTCTGTCCATTATTGATCAACTGGAAGTGAGTTGGATCTTCTTTATGTTGAAGATTTCCACTTCCATCAGAATACATCCGAAGAGAGAATTATTAATGAAAGAAATTGCACTATTCTAGAACAACTGACCAAGGAGTTTTTTCCTCTAGCCACATTAAAATAGAGACTGAAAATTGTTGTCTCTATAAGGCAGTGCAAAAATAAATTGACATCAGTAAAAACATCAGATACAATGTTAAGTGAGAAATCTGTGATATATAACTTTAATTATTCTGGGACAAAATTTGAAGATATCTGAGTGGTATTGAGCATATTGAACATTTTCCTTACTTGAGGATATGATAATAGTTAATATTTATAAACCATGTATAATGTGCCAGTCAGTGTATTAAGCATTTCACAAATATTATCTAATTTGAGCTTCAAAATAATTTTGAAAGTTAGGTACTATTATTACCCCCATTTTATAGATAAGGAAACTGAGGCAGCAGAGGTTGTGTTTTTCCCCAAATAATAAAACTAATAAGTATATGAGGCCAGATTTGAACTTGGGTTTTTCTTATTCTGGGCCTGATGTTTGATCCACTGTGTCACCTACCTGATCTGGACAAGAATTGCCAGGCATGGTGTGAGTTTACAATCTTCATTGTTGGAGGAAGTACCCACATCAGTGAAATCATTAAGTATTATCCATTATAGTTCCCTTTTACAAATGTAATATCTGACAATTATCATTTCTAGGCTTTTATTTTTATTCATATCTACATGTTTTTTAAGGCAGTCCCTTTATCTTTTTTTGTTTTTAAAACACTTTAGATTTCTGCTAATGTTATATAGGACTGATGAAGAATTTTGTGTAATGGGATGTTATTTTCTTATATATTAAACATATTGTTTTCTTTGCAAATTGCTTCCTGGATATTTAGGAGGTTGAGGGGGAAAATGGAAGATAATTAACAATCATTAGAGTAACTTCTGTCTCTTCCCTACTCCTGATTAATCACTGTTGACCTAGAAAATGATAGCTATAATATAATAAATCTTTTATACTCATAAAATTGACTGGGTTGAGAATATGGACCATTATCATTAGACTTGATTACTTCATTAGTTATTGAAGCAATTTTTAAGGAGATTCCTTTTGTGATGCATAATTTAAAGGTTACAAATGAGCTAATTTAAGCTCAATTTGCATGTTTTGAGAATATTGGTTGACTTCTATTAGAAATGAGTGTGATTGTTAATATAGAGGTTATAAAAACATTTGCTTTATACTTTTCTTCATTAATATTGATATCTTATCCTAATTCCAAAGATATGCTTTAAATTAAAGCTGGTTTATCAGACATTCCATCAATTAAAAATTTTTATTACCTAGCTTTTTTACCTCTTAGAATAATTACTAATTCTTTCTCAAATATTCAAGTAGGTCTGTGAACTCATCAATTTGCCAGGTCCTTCTAAAGATTTAGATCAAGGCTCATCCATGATTGCCCATAATTTGGGATATTTCTTCTCATTCTCTTGAAAGTTTGCCTTAAGGGGTACTTGATTTCCCCTGACACCATAAGGTTACCAGTGGAGCACTGGTTATCTACCTGTCTTTCTTCACTCTTATCACATAACCAGCCTATCTTCTTTTTCTGTCATACTGTTCCTTGAGAATGTTCTTTACTTTTGTTCTTCTTTGGAATTCCTCATTGGTTATATGCTCCAGTTTATCACAGTTATGGTACATTTCTTCACTTATCTCTATGTTTGGTTCTTTGGAAACAATGGTATTCTAGATGTTATAAATGATAACTTAAATAATTAATAAATATTTAGGCTCTTCAATGTACTTAACTGCCTTTCTAACAATGCATTACAAAGTATGGTGGGAATAATGAATTTGAAGTCACATATTTTAGATCTACATCTTGACATTGCTATTATGTGATCTCAAGTGAGTTATTTAATTTATCTGAGCTTCAGTTTGTTCACATATAAGAAATAATTAATAGGTTAGGGTTTATGATACTTGAATACTCTTCCAGCCATAAATTTGTTGGTTTTTAATTTCATCCCTAATGCTTAATTTTATTATTCTATCTTATCTCCCTTCCCTTTCTCTGATTTTGTATTTTAATCAGTGTATGGAATTCCTGATGAGGAAACCCTCTTCTTTGATGTTAATAAGCAATGTTCTCCAATTTTTAGGCTTGATTTTTACTGATATATTTTTCCCCTAGTACCTTACTCTGACAGGGAATCTTCAGAATTTTTCTTCAAATGGAAGCAGTTCAATTTTTGGCATAGTGCTGGTAGACTGTCCAGGTCTCGAAGGCATACAATAGTGAAGTCAGAACAATTCTGTATACTTTCAGTTTGATAAGCAGTATAATAACTCTTCTCTCCTACATATACTTTTGGAGTCTCCCAAATGCTGAGCTAGCTCTGGCAATGTATGCATTAATTTCATCATCTATATGTAACATCTCTGGAAAGTATTCTGCCAAAGTAAGTGAACTTATTCACAGCATTCAAAATTTCTCCATTTACTGGAACAGGTGATTCCATGTATGGATGATATGGTGCTGGCTGGTGGAGAGCCTCTTTTGTCCTTGGCATTATTAGACCAAAATGAACACAAATGACAGAGAATCAATACTTTGCTGCATTTCAACCTCAAAAGTTGCATTACATGCATAATCATCTTCAAGCAAAGTAACAGAAAGTAGAACAGAAAAAAAGATGATTATGAGTGGAATTCTGGATCTTTATTTTTTTTATAACTTGCTTTTATAAACATATATATTTACATATATAATGTACATATGTAAATTATGTGTATAACATGATAAATATGTATGCCTATATATGTGAATATATACAAACTATGTGTGCATATATATGCAGCATAATAAATTTTACAATAAAATTTAGTAGCTTTCTTTTATTTTTAGGATAAAATATGTTATTTTGGGGGTATTTCAAGCTTTTTACAACCTGGACACTAATTATTTTTTCAATTACTCATTTTCAAGCACTATGCTGCCATTTTTTCTCATAGACCATATACTGGTGATATATGAGATAAATAACCCATTTATAATTGCCTTTGTAACAGTTGCTCTCCCATGTTGGGAATGTTCTATTATCTCTTTCTATCTCATAGAATCCTTGACTTCCTTCAGAATTTAATTCCACTTTTTCTAGCTGATAATGCCTTCCTCTTACTTTCCATTTACTCTTGTATATTGTGTATACATCTATTTATATACATACTTTCATCACTCTTATCTCCTCTCTTACCTTTAGAAACCAACTTTTTGTTTTCATAGTACTCAGCACAGTGCTTCACAAATAGCAAGTACTTGATAAATACTGGTTGATTGGTTGATTAAATAATTAAATGAAACAACTATTTGAAATAATGAAAGTAGTTGTGGTGCATTTAGATACTAACTGTAATCCTGACCTTGATTGTCTCAGTTTCCCAAACTGGAAAATGAATTGGAGAAGGAAATGGCAAAACATTCTAGTATCTGCTAAGAAATGGGGTCATGAAAAGTCAGATAAGTTTAAAAAGGACTCAGCAACAATCACAAAATGGCATACCAGAGGCCTGGACATTTAGTCAGAAAGATCTAAAGTCAAATTTGGCTTGAGACACTTACTATCTATGTAACCCGTTCAGATATTTAACTTCTGCCTCCTTCCTTTTCTTCATTTATAAAATGGGAATAATAATATTTATCTCCCAGGGCTATTGTGGAAGTAAAATGGGGCAAAATCTATAAAATGTTTTGTAAACATTAAAGGGCTATATAAATTCTAACAACAATAAGTATTATTATTTTAAAATGCTCACTGGGAGAATGAGTGCTGATTTCAGTGGCTCTCCACAATGGAATAATTGTGATACTGAATATTCACTCAACACAAGCAAGATTGATATTTACTCTGATGCTGATTGGTTCGATGTAAATCTTATATATTTATGTAGACTTTATGTAGACTCTAGTTTGACTTGGGCAGGCCATACTGCATGCATGATCTGACATTGGCCCACCTCAATGCGATTAATTCAGTGCATCTATGTTTACCACTTAGTTATAGAAAAAGAACTTGGGGAAGAAGATTATACTTTGGGAAGGGATGAGGGAATTAGCATATATATAGCACCTAGTATGTTTCAGACATTGTACTAAGCACTCCTTACAAATATTATGTCAGTTGATCTTTTTGATAGCCCTGCAGGGTAGGAAGGTACCATTTCTATCCCCAATTTTTTTGTTTTTTTTTTTTAACAATTGAGGAACTTGAGGCAAAGAAATCTTTTAAAGATGATTTATCCAGCTTCACACAACTTATATATGTCTAAGATTGGATTTAACTTAGACATTCCAGACTCCAATCCCCAGTACTCTACCCAATGGACCATTAGCCACCTCATTGTTGGAATATAGTTTGATTAAATTCAATTCATCAAGCTTTCAAGATTGGCAACAAGCAAGACACTGTGTAATATGCAAAATGATTGGGATTTAATCAAAAAATGAAAAGCATTACATTTTTTCAACAAGTCTACATTCTTACTTATTATATTCTAATGTGTACATTAGGTAAGCAGATAAATACATATAAAATAATTTGAGGAAGCAAAGGATACTAGCAGCGAAGGGGATAGAACAAATTCACAGAAGTGGTGCCTTTATTTAGATAAGATAAGATTCGTTTTAAAGAATATATAAATACATGTAAAACTCAAAAGTTTTTCCTTTCAATCTTTTGCAGAAATCTGCTGTTAATGCTTTACTTCAATGTTCTTGGGAAATGATATTTCCCAATAATAGGTTGCCAAGAGTTTTTGTTTTTGTTTTTGTTTTTTTGGGTTTTTTTTTTTTTTTTGGTCTTAAGAGCTTGTTGAAAACAAGTGGTTACATTACTTGTTGATATATTGCAACTTAAACCAATATTTGCTTTACTTAGCAAAATAAATTCAGTTATTTTTAGTTTATTTGCTGGAAATGAATCTTCAATTCATTTTCAATTTTATTTCAATTAAGAAAACATTTATTGTGAAACACTTTCATGATACTAATGTGCAGAATCTGTGATTTTCATGCAAGATGTTTCTCCCTTGAAATGAGCTCTTGAGCAGCTGGAGCATGTTAGTAAAACCTGTGTGAGACACCAGGTGGTGTTTGAAGTTTGTATTACAACAGTTCAAACAACTTGAGCACACACCAGTTCTATCAATATTATATACTGTCCAAGGTTTCTTATCTTTGGATAATCCCTAATGTTATAGGTTTGTATGTATAAGTAGAGTTATGAATCACTTTATCTTTAAAATAATAACTCTCTTTGGTTTCTATTGCCTTCACTTACCCAAACTTTTTTTCTTTCTCAATATAAATTAAAAGTTGAAATCAGATGTAAAATATAATGGCTTTAAAATTTAATTAATTAGCATCTTGCTTCTTTTGGTAAAATTTAAATGTTTAGTTCTTCTCATCCTCTCTTCTGAGTCTAGTCCTTTCTTGTGCAATATCGAGGGAGCATAACATATTTAGACATTCTGATGGAGCAGATGTAAAGGCCCCTATTGTATAGTAATTTTGCCTTTCAAAATATAGTTATTATTCACATGAAGAACTTTTGATTATACCCCCTAGAGAGAGAAGACTCTCTAACAATTAACTGGCATATTTGGATTCTAGTCCTGTGCTAAGAAAGGCCATTGTCTGCCACATTGCTTCCTGAAAGATTCTATGAACACAGGAACACAAGGAAATGCAACTAACATGGTCAACTATAGTGTTGATGATAAATACTGTTAGATCTGTCAGATATAGTATTCAGTGAAGTAAAGGACAAGTTTGGAAAGGACAAAGTTGGTAAAGGACAAGTTTACCAGCAGCACCTGAAAAAGTCAAGGGGGTTAAGGAGTTCTCCTTAACACAATTATTTTCTTTTTTCTTTCTTTCTTTCCTCAGTATTCCAACCACCTGACCTAGTGCTAGTTATTTAATTTAAAAAAAAGTTTTATAGCATGCTGTTTTCCCCTTTAGCTTTTATTCACTAATCATCCAGAGAATGGAAACCCTACTGCCTCCTTTCTCTCAATGTATTCTCTTTCCTTCTCTGTCTTGGGCTCCCCTTTTAGGCCTGCCTGAGTTGTAAACACAACAAATTTCCTTGTCTGAGGAGATGAAAAAAGTCCTCTAAATCTCTTAAGTCCATACAGGATCAGAATATTCCAACCCTTTCTATGGGAAGTATTAACTTTATATCAGGATTAGATGCACCAGACATTTTAGTAAAGAACTGCTACAAAGTGTTTTTGATCTAAGGATCAAAGAGTATAAAAACCACTCACCACTTACCCCCATCATATGCTAGAGGGATTCTCAGTTCCATCTCCTGTTAATCTGCCAGGATATATGGTAAAATGGGGAAAAGATTTGAGTCCATGTCACATGAAGATCAATTTAAATTAAAACAGTGATTCTCAAAATATGGTCTGCAAACCACTGGAGGTTCCTAAGATACTTTTCAGGGAATCCCCAGGGTCAAAACTATTTTTATAACAGTACTTACACATTATCTGCCTACTTAAATATTCTTTTTCAACTACATCTTTACAAGACCAGATTTTCTTCATATACTTCAAACTAAACAATTTATCACAACAGATAAAATGCAGAAGCAGATTTGAGGATATGGCCATCTTCTATTAGGCCAGACATTATAGAGATCTGCTAAAATACGGAAAACAGTGCTATTCTTAGCACAATTTTTTCTGTTTCTAAAAATACAGAAATTTTTCATAAATTCTGTTACCTGTATTAATATATATGTTTGCTGTAAAGGGCTAGAACTGAGCAGATGCACTTAACGGAAATAACCTAGCACTTAAGGCTAATTACTAATTGGACAATTCTCTATCAACATATGCTTGGAGAATGACCCTCTCCAACTATTCTGTGTTGATCCATTGATCGGTGGGTGTGGACAAAGTAGGAAAAGAGAGAGATGAGAGGGTGGAATAGGACAAGCAGGATCATTCTTTGGCAGTGGAGAGAGAGAAAGGAGGTGTGGAGATTCCTATATCTAATCCCCTGATGGCAACATCAAAAGACCAAGAATAAAAACTTTTGTTTATCCTAACTTTGGCTGATTTTAAGATCCAGGGTACTAACGTGGGCACAACAGTTTGCATTATTTAAAATTTTATTAATAAATATATATTTTAAATATTTATCAATATATCAATAAATATTTCTAATATAGAAAACATTAAGAGATACAGCATATATAGTCCACTCTCTTCCTTGTACTTTTGCGGTTTTCAGTAATATTTAAACCAAAAAAACAAATGAGAACTATAGCCTATAGAAGAAAAGACTCAGTGGAATCATAATAGATAGGATTATTTTACAGTGGTCCTCAAACTTTTTAAATAGGGGCCAGTTCACTGTCCCTCAGACTGTTGGAGGGCTGGACTACAGTAAAAGCAAAGCTCACACTCTATCTTGCCCCTCAGCCCATTTGCCATAACCCGGCGGGCCACATAAAAGTCCTCAGCGGGCTGCATCTGGCCCACGGGCGTAGTTTGAGAATCCCTGGATGTTGAAAGGGGATAAATTTGTTCTGTTTTAAAATAAAGCATAGAACCAGGATTATTTGCAAAGAGGAAAATTTAGGCCAATATCAGGGAAAAAATTTATATTTAGAGCTGTCTCAAATTTCAATGGACTGCTTTGGGAGCTAAGGGGTTTCCCACCCTTGGAAATTTTTTAGACCAATGCAAGTAAAACTTTGACCACTCTGGCTACTGTTCACTCTAAGGTGAATGTCTATAGAAGGTAGACAGACTGAACCTTCTGACCAGTAATGACAGAAACATATTGAAGGGGGAGTGTTGAGAAGAGAACCAAGCAATTATAGTGAAAGAGATAATTAACATAAGACAACTGGAAAAATAGTTACTCTAAGTAGTTAGTGAGGCGCACACTGACTTCTTGTTCCACAGGAACTGTAAAGAAATTGTTAAAAATATTTTAGAAGAGCTGTTAAAAGATTTTTTAGATGTTATGGGTATAGGTCATTGACAGGATATAGTAGTCTTAATTTTCTGAATATGGAATATGATGCAAGGGGATTTCTTATAATCAATTGTTTCTAATCAGCAAACTCCTTCAGTAACATTAATGTACTATGAAAATATTTTATTTTGCTGCGGGTATAAGATTGTTAACCTCTGTTGACCCACCTAAATGCAACATTGAAATGATAATGCTTTCTTCATCACTTGCTGGGCAAACCAGGAAGATTGCTCTTTGTACATGAGGAGAGTTTTGGGCAAAAGTTACTGAAAGGCAATGTGAAATGAAGCCTCATTATTTTTTGCAGGGGGAAAAAAGAAACAGTGAAGGAGAAACTCCTGCCCAGGAAGAGAAGGAAACAATTGGATTTCCCCCCAGCCTCCTTCCAGGATAGATATTTGTTTGTGTTTGTTTGTTGGTTTTGGTAGCTATTAGATTGAGAAATTTCTGACAAGATATAAATAAAATTCCAAACCTCATGTCATGATAGAAGTACAAGGATATGGCAAGGGTGGCCAAGAATGAAGGAAAAAACAAGTGTGTGGAAGTCTAGACATGGGTACTTAAAACTCCCAGAATGTCAGAGACAGAAATAGAGATAGAGATTAAGAGAGGAGAGATGCATTTAAACTCATTTTCCTTTTTAAAAGGGTTTATTGCTGCCTTTTAAATGTTTTATTTTTCTCAAATTACATGGAAAAACAATTTTTAACATTCATTTTTAAAAAAACAAATTAATTTCCAAATTCTCTGACTCTATCTTTCTTTTTCTTCCTCCCTGAGTCAGTAAGCAATCTGATATGTTATACATGTGTAATCATATAAAACATAAATTCATATTAATCATTTTGGTGAAAAAAAAACTTGAACCAAAAGAAAGAAAAAATGTAAATAAAGTATGCTTTGATCTGCATTCAGATTCCATTAATTCTTTCTCTGGAGGTAGATAATATTTTTCATCATAAGTCCTTTAGAATTGTGTTGGATCATTGTATTGCTGAGAATAGCTAAGTCATTCAGAGTTGTTCATCATATATTGCTTTTACTTTGTACAATGTTCTCTTATTTTTTCTTACTTCATTTTGCATCAGTTCATGATGTTATTTTAGGTTTCTCTGAAATCATCCGGCTTGTCATTTCTTATAACACAATAGTATTCCATTACATTCATATAACTCAACATGTTTGACTATTCCCAAACTGCTGGGCATCTACCAATTTCCAATTCTTTGCCATCACACAAAAAGAGCTGTTATGAATATTTTCTATAAATAGGTTTTCCATCTGCCTCCTCTTTAGAGGGAACTTTTTGGGATACAGGTTTAGTAGTGAAACTTCAGATAAAGGGTATATAGTTTTAGAGTCCTTTGGGTGTAGAATGGTTGGATCAGCCAAACTAATTTTCTAAACAAGTATTTCTTAAACTCTTTGAATATTTATTTTTTTGTTATCAATCAAATGAGATATTTTAAAATGCTTAGGGCATTATAAAAATGATAACTATTAAAATTTAATATTTCATTCATAATGTCTCTCTGGCTCTTAGAATTTAAAGAGATAATATTTGGACTGAAACCAAACATTGGTAATTTTAGAAAGTACATGTTAGTCTAGTAGAAGTATTTGTAAACCATAATGACAAAATGTATTAGAGGAATCCATCATTATTTCATTTTTTTAAATAGAAAAGCAATAAATTTAACTCAGTTTCAAATCCTTTTCATTTATTATGCTATTACAGCCAGACTTAGATGTCTATAATTTTTAATCATCTAAAACATATAATTGAGAATAGCAAGAGAATACCATAGTATATTATTTGAGTTGATCATCAATTAAATGACCAAAACAAAAGTAATAAGGCAGTTTGGAGATTCCATTCTCCAAAACCTTTAAAATACTTTGTTCAGTTTTGCACTTAATTTGGAATCTTTGATTGTTTTTTCTTCTTTCCTTTCTTTCAGGGTTACTTGCTTTGGGTCATGCAGTAGTAACGTATCAAGTATTTAAAGCCAAATTTGAACTCAGATCCTCCTGATTCTAGGGTCAGTGCTTTATCCACTATACCATCTAGCTATTCCTGTTTGGTTATTTTAAAGGGATTCATTGATTATATTTTCTTTTATGGTAAAATAATAGTGGAAAATTAAGTTTGTAATATTCCATAGAAAATATTACAAACTTAATTTTTCACTTCCTTTATCATAGAAGAAAGAATACTTTCTATGTAAGTCTTTTTTGAAGGGTTATTGAAAACCTGCATTTTCTTTAAGTTCTTAATGAATTTATAAGATCATCTGGGACTTGGACATAGGTATCAGCAAGCTACCAGGAAGTGAAATGATCTTTTGGTTGAACTTAGCTTGGTATTTAATGTTGTCAAAGAAAACCTAAAGATCCTTGAAAAAGACCTTTAGGATACATAGAATCTTAATATGTGAATGGTGATTTCCAGAAGCTAAAATCTCTGAATATTTAAAGAAGTTTACGTGTCTGTGATACCCTGAAGTAGGGGTATAAGGGAAAGCTCAGAGTGCCCCTTATCAGCCACTTTGAGTAAGACACTCTAATATGAGCTACTTTTTGGGATTACACTTATTTTTAAAGTTAGACTAAAAATGGCTTTGTGTGTATATGTGTGTATATACATAAATTTATATATATACATATACATATTCACATGTAATAAATATGTATTTGTAGTATACCAATACTTATGTGCAAATAACATTTAAATTTATTATTTGGTTATATTTATTTAGTTCTGAGAAGGATAAATGGTTCCAGTGTTTATTGGTCAATGTAACTCAAATTTTCCTTTAAGAATTTAGATATTATGTCATTTGGTACATATATGTTTAGAATAAGTATTAATTCATCATATGTGATAACCTTTAAAATATACAGTTTTCCTATTTATCTCTTTTAATTGAGTCTATTTTTGTTGTTGCTTTGTCTTAAATAGTAATTTCTACCCTTGCTTTTTTGCTTCAGATAAAGTATATTTACATTCATGTCTTATTTTAATATTTTGTTTATCTTTCTATTTCAAGTGTGTTTCTTAACAACATATTGTTGGATTCTGAGTTCTAATTAATTTTGCAATATATATATATGAATTAGCTGCATAGAGATAGCATTTGAAATCATAAAAGCACATGATATCACTAAGGGATATAGTAGAAGGAGAAGAGAAGATAGTACAGGACAGATAGTGAGGACACTCACAGTTAGTGGATCTGGCATTGTTGAAAATGAAGCATAAAAGTCTGAGAAGAAGAAATAAAATAGTTAAGATGAAAACCAGAGCAGAATAATGTGAGAATCTGGAAAGGAAAGAGTAGCCAGGAGAAAAGGGTGATCAAGGGAGTCAGAGGCAAAGAGAGATCAAGAAGGATATGGATTGAGGAAAAGACATTTGATTTGGATTGTTTGTAATTTCAGATTAGTTTTAGATTAATTCTTTGCTCCAGATCAATGAAATTTAAAGGGCATAAAACTTAAAAAATGAATATTAAATATTATGTGATTAAAAAATTTATACTATTTACATGTAAATAGCACATGTAGTCCAATATTATAATTTATTAGATTGAGACGATCAATTAATTACTTAAATTTTTTTGTGATTCTTTTTTTTACTTAAAATATTTCATTTTTTCCAATTACATGTAAAGATAATTTTCAACATTCATTTTTTTAAGATTTTGAACTCCAACTTGTTCTCCCTTCCTCCTTTCCCTTCCCTCTCCCCAAGACAGCAAGCAATCTAATATAGGATATATATATGTATATATACATACATACATATATATATATACAATCATGTTAAACATATTTTCATATTACTTGTGTTATCTTTTAATTAGAATGTTTGCCTTTTTTTTTGTCATAGCTCCTTGAGAAGATATACTAAAAAATTCCCTTTTTTCCTCAACTGACTTTGTCTTAATTACTATTTGCTCACTCTTTACCAAAAGTATTACAAATCTGATATGAGAATGGATTTCTTCCTATTTTCTCAAGGCACCAACATTGCTAGTTAATAGTATACTATTAATGTAGATAATGCAATTATATCTATACTACAGATAAGAAAACAGGCTCAAAACTTAGATCCCTTGCCCAAAGTCATAGAACTGATAAATTAAAGAATAAGAAATGTCAAAGAACTGTTTTGATTACATTTTCAGTAATTTTTCTACAAAAGTAAATAGTTTCTTTGAGAGTTGGTTAAAGAAATCAACTGGCTTGCTTGAGAGTAATAAGTTCACTTATTTGCAAGTATAAGAATAAAATTTTGCTGTCTTGGAGGAGAGGGTATAGGAAGAGGGAGAAAAATTTGGAATACAAGTTTTACATAAATGAATGTTGGAAACTATTTGTTATTTGGAAAAATAAAATCCTATTGAGAAAAAATGCTGTTATTAAATTTTTATGAATCAATGTTATATCTAGGTGGTTACAGGAAGATATATGTGGAGCCAGCTCAAACTGGCTTTTGAGAGCCATTATTAAATTTTTCAGTGCAGGCATTTATATCTCTGAAATTGTTAAACACTAAGAAATCAGGACTTGACTTATTGATTTGTTGTTTTTTATTTTGTTTTGTTTTTTAATTGTCTAGACATAAAAAAGTGATGTGGAAAATATTAATAATGTAGATTAAACTTAAAAAAAAAAGAGAGAGTGAAGTTTGATCTTGACTGATAAATGCAATGGGAAACAGCTGGAATAGTGGAATAGGCACTGGATAGGGAGTCAAATGGACTTGCTTCAAAACCCAGATTCCCTGTCAGCTATCTTTGTCACTATGGGCAAGACATTTGGACTCTCTGGGTCTCAGTCACTCTCACTCTGTAAAATGAGGGGTTTGGATTAGAGGATCACCAAGTATCCTATCCCGTTCCAAATCTAAAGTAGAGTTAAATGTTATAATGGAACAGGGTATGCAGATTCTTAAAACTCTCAGTTCTGGGAAGTCCTTTCAGAATGTTCTCAGTTCTTAGCCAACCCCCACTTTCTTTTTTTGACTTTAACCTTTATTACCTCAAGGACTATCATTCAAAATGAATAAAAATAGGATTCCTCACTGAATTTTCTTGTTTTCTGTTTTATTATTCCTAGTGTAGCATACTGGAAAACTACTGTATATAGGTTTAAAAACTCTCTCGATGTGTTCCATATGTTCAAATACATTTTATGATGCTTAAAAGCAAAAGGTGATTCCATGAAATGGTTTCCAGTGATTTTTTTCAAATTATAAAAGGTCATGATTTCGGGAGCATTATAGGTTAAGTAGACTTTTGTAGACTTTCCTGGGAACCTAGTCACCATTTATAACATTGATTCTATGGGAAAATGTACTCTGGGATCTAAACAACTGACTCACAAGTGAACTTTTGGAGCAGAACCAATTCATAAGCTGGAAACTTGTGTGTATATGCAGGAAGGGTCAAACACGTCATACAGTCCTCTCAAAGTCTGCATTCTCTATATGAGCTAAAGTTCTTTGCCACTCAAGAAATTAAGATGGACAGATAAATAATGATAAAATGTTAGATAAACTTAATGTGTAGTGTATGTATAAAGAACTGATCTAAGAGTTTAAAAGCCCCAAGATGGAATCTTGCCTTAGACATTTATGAGCCATGAGATTCTAAATGAATGGCAATGTCTCTGAGCCTCAGTTTCTTCATCTGTTAAATGGCACACCCATCTCTCAAGGATGCTTTTGAGTCATATGAATTCATGTCAATGAAATGCTGCATACATCTTACCTTGTTAAAAATGGAATGCAAGAGGTTGATCGTCACATGAAGGCAGGAATGTGAATACTACCATCTTTAAAAATATGGAAGATACAGAAAATTGAATTTAAAAAGTATATATGTCTACTCCATGGAACTCTTAAGGGAGGAAGAAACACCAAGATGATTATAATGAGAAATATTGTCTTGTGGAAAAAGTAATTATTGATAAAATAGTCCTCTGACTATTTTTAAATTCTGACTCTGTTACTTACCTGTATTTATTTTGTGTGAATCATTTTATCTTCATGGGTCCCAGTTTTTTTTTTTTTTTCATCTGTAAAATGAGTGGGTAAGATTTTCTAGCTCTTAATTGTTAATATCCTACATATAAATATATATATACATATACATATGTATATATATATATATTTACATATTATATATATCATATAGGGTGAATGGATTTCCTGTGTTCATTAATGAGAACAGTAATTGATGAAAATAACATAGTATCCATAACTAATTTATAATCAATGCTAAATAGTTTTTGTATTTATGTTTATATATTTTGTGTTTGTATTTATGTATATAAAACATATGTTCACAAATATATTGTATTTGCCTTTATATATCTGACATGCAATCAGATGTGTCTGATATTAGTTATAATGTCAGACAAAAAAATGAGACTGCCTCTATGAAGATCCAGCTTTCCTTTTCCACTTTTGTTCAATTATTTTTCATTTGTGTCTGAATTTGTGACTCCGTGGTTTTCTTGGCAGAGTATGTTTGCCATTTCCTTCTCCAGCTCATTTTACAAATGACATAACTGATGTGAATGGTTAAGTGACTTTCCCAGACATATAGCTAGCGTCTGAGGTAGGATTTGAACTCAGGAAGATGAATCTTCCTGATTTCAGGCCTGGCACTCTGTGCACTATTGTGCCATCTGAAGGCCATGATCTGTACTTCCACAGAAACCTCCCATGCAAGAAGTAGCTACAACTTAACTCAGACTAATCCAAAACACCAGCCCAAAGCAGAGTTAGCCCATCTCTGATTTCTGTGCGGTATAACTTTCTAAGGGTAGGGAATTCAACACATAGATTGCTTGGTTTTTAAAGTATTTTTTTTTTCTAATCCATGCTGGGCAAACATAAACAGATGTGCTCTTTATATTAACAAAAATGGTTTATGATTAGGTGACAATGAGAATAAAGCCTTGAAAGCAAAGTTTGACCTGGATGACCTATTACACAGGAAATATGCTCCTGGACTATTGAGAGTCAATGCTTTGAGATGCTAGGAAGGCATGTGTCATATAAATGCAAATATGTTTTTACTTGTTAAAAAAAAAACTATGAAAAACTGTTTTACATAAAATTTGAAGTAACATTCCAGTTTTTCATATGATTGAAACCATTGGCTATTTTTATTTACAGATGTTCTTTGGATTGAATACCATCTGCTGCTCATTGCTCCAGCATGCAGAATTCCTGGGATCATGTATCTTTAGCAGATTTCTTTGTTATGCTTATTGCAGGCTGCAATAACTTTTCTTGGTAGTTTCCTAGATCTTCTTTCTGAGCTCTGTACTTTGGATTTACAACTGTAGCATAATCTGAACTACAAATCCTAAATTTCTGGCAATCCTCTAGCAATTATTATGATTTAAAGGCTTCTCATCTTGACAGTAGCACTAATTAGGTTTTCTTTTTTCCTCATCTAAGCTTTATGATGTCTGTAGTATTAGCATAGTATTGGCAAGTCTAGAGATGGTTTTACTCAATGGTCAAGAAAAGTTTGTGATAAGAAGAAATTAGTGTCCATTTGTTTAAATTATACCAGGTAAATGATGAATTGAAATGATACATTGGCTACACACACAGAGTCAACAAAAGAATTTAAATTAAGAATTTATTTTTGAAAATAGCTACTTGAGTAGATTTAACCAGAATTACCTCAATTTTCCATTTTGTATTACTCTTGGGAAACAAACAAAAACTATTTAGAAAATTTCTGTAATAATCTCTGATTTCTTTGGTGGGATACTTTCTTCATTAACATATTTCAAGTCACCCGTATCTTTTCAATATGAAATTCCTCCCAATTTTCTGAAGACTTTATTGTTCTTTCTTTCTACCACAATGATACAAGGGTTCATTTTCTATATTCTGGCTATATAACAAGCTCACTTCCCTTTCTGGTCAAATATGGCTTCAGTAATATCTTTTAATATTCTTCTTATGCATAAATTGTCAAGGATTATATGCTGAAACAATCTCTGTTTTAATTGTTCACTATTGTATTTGCAGTTTTGGATCTATGTAATAATTACATATTATGATTAGTATCCCTGTAGCATTGTTAAGAGAATCGTAATTTTTAAAAAATGGACTTTTTTAATGACAGAGAGTTTGGTACCATTCAAATTACTACAGTATTTTTCAAATGAATTCAATCTGGTTTCCTTTTTCCTATGTTTTTGGTTTACAGATGTAGGATATCTTTTCCAAGACTAAATTCATCCATTTTTCCCTACTATTTTTTATTTCTTTGGTTTGAATTGTCCCCCTCTCAATTACATAAGCTCTCTCCTCTACCTCAATCTACTCTACATCCAACCATTCATGAGTCCTATTTATCATATATTTATAATATCTTATACATCTGTTTCCTTCCTTTCCATTCATGCTGTTACAGAAGGCTAATGCGGGCCTTTATAATTTTACTCCTGAACTATTCTAATAGTTTCCCGACAGATCTCTCTGCCTCCATTCTCACCCCTTTCCAGCTCATCGTTTATAGCAAAGTAATTTTCTGAATGTATACTTCATTCCCCTGCTCAAAAAGCATTCAATGGGGATAAAATGCAAATTCTTTACTAGGGCATTTAATGCCCAACTCAATCTTTCTATAATTTAGCTTTCCAACATAACTTTCTGGTGCTTCTCCTTAAGCTCATAAATTATAAACAAATAAGACTAGTTGATATGCTCTCTTTTACTATGAAAAAGCATATATTAAATGCTTTCTAGGGCTGCTTACTATTATAGTAGTTTAAATGTTGGTCCTAGAGTCAAGAGGACCTGAGTTTGAATTTGACCTTAGATACTAATTCGTTGTATGATTACTTAACCATCTTTGTCTCAGTTTCTTCATCTGCAAAATGGCTAGAGAAGGGAATGGCAAACTACTCCAGTGTCTTTGCTAAGAAAACCCAAGGGAGATCATGAAAAGTCAGGTACAAGTAACTGATAAAACAATAGCAAAAAGTGCTTACTATGTGCTGGGCACTTTACTAAATGCTGAGAGCACAAACATAAAAATCAAAACAATCTCAACCCTCACGAAAGTTACATTCTAACTAGGGAAGATACAATACAGAAGAAGTGGCTAGAGGTGTGTTTTGGTCTGAAAAGTTGTAGCAGTGGAGAGACTAATTCGTTCCTTCTAGTACAGAAAGTGTTTATTTGGTTATTTTTTAAATCAGAATTAGTGGTAGACAACTACCCCTAGGAGGTACAGAAGAGCAGGAAAATATAAGAATGGGGCAATATAATAATAATATCTAATATGTTTATAGTGTTTTAAGATTTGCAATGCACTTTGCATATGTCATTTTCATAAGTTCCCTTTGAGGTACTAATGTTACCTCCATTTTACAGATAAGGAAGCTGAGACTGAGTGGTTAAATGATTTAGCCAGACATATGGACAGTAAGTTATCTAGGCAGAATTTGAATTCAGATTTTCTTGATCCCTCAGTCAACATTCTGTCTATTGTTTCACTTAGCTAGATAGGAGGGTCATTAAGATGGCCAAAAAGCAGGGAGGCAGACAGGGGTCTGGGATAGACATGGAGAACCTTCATCAGTCAGAAGCCAATGTGCCTAGAATGGGAGTTAGAGTTAGGAAGTTGGGAGTGTCATAAGACATGACTACTGGTGGTAAAGCAGTGTTATATCATCTAAGTTAGCAATGAATTCCTCTCTTCTTCCCTTGCCCTCCCCCTTAATTTCTACCTTTTGACCTCCTTTCCTTCCTTCAAGCCTGGCTCAAGTATTACCTTCTCTATTATAAAACATCCCCCTTTCTTCTCTATGACCACCCAGGGTTGAGCCAAGAATGACTCTTCTCATTGTAAATCTTTTAAACTACTTCATTTGACACTTATTCATCTTATAATTTGCATTGAATTATTTATGTATATATCCTAGCATCCCGCTGCATTTTAAACTCCTTTTGAGTAGTCATTTGATCAGATTTTCATCTCTTTATTCCTACTTATAATAAAATATATTTCACATAATATTTATTGAATTTTCAGTTTAATTACCATAGACAAGTGATCATTGATAACAATTTTTGAATTTGTTCAGACTTCTCCAAGGAATTCATCAATTATATTGTACCATACAGCTCTGAAATTAACAGATGAGTTATTCAGGAAAAAAATGGATGGTGTTATTCACTCTAGAGATTTCTACACATTAATGTTACCTGACTGTTATTTATAACCATTGCCAAAGGGCCTTGATAAGAGAGGAAGTTAAATAATTACTAGTAATTATTAGCAGTGTGATGGAACCCTGATCATGTCCTTTGGTATTACATGCCATAACCTGATTGCATTCTTTTCCCAGTTCACATTCTAATATTTTTAGGTCATTGCTCTTTGTTCTTCAGATGATGAAAAATGAGCTTTATTGAAATACTTTCTAGGTAAGGGGAAAGAAGCTTTTTCTGGGTGGTCTTTATTATGTTCAATTCAATGAAGCAAATATTTATAAAGCATTTTGTTGTTATTCAGTTTCTTTAGTTATGTCCAATTCTGTAGTTACATTTGAGGTTTTCTTGTCAAAGATACAGGATTTGTCATTTCCTTATCCAATTTATTTTATAGATGAGGTGTTAAATGACTTATTTAGGATCATAAAACTGGAAATTATCTAAGACCACATTTGAACTCACAAAGATGAGTTTTCAGGTCCTACATTCTAACAACTTCTCCATCTAGCTGCCCTTATTAAGCATCTATGTGTGAAACTTTGCTCTAAGTACTGGAGTTGCAAAACAAAAAACAAACATTTCCTTGTCTTCAGGAAGCTTATGTTCTACTGAAAAGAACATGTGCAAAGAAATAAATTTATACATATACTCTGTGGACACATACACATTTTTTAATGAACTTCAATGTATAAGTGTTTATATATGTGTGTATATACATGTGACAAAACATATACACAGAAATATGTTGATACACATGTGTGTATACATTTATATGTATACTTCAATGAACATGCACATGTGCTAACAAAGATTGTTAGAAATTTGTGTCTTCTATAGCTGTCCTCCATCCACTCTCTCTTTATACACATAAAAATGCTTTTTTATTTCTTTTTAAGATATTTTTAAAATTAATTACATAATTATAATTTTTGATAGTACATATGCATGGGTAATTTTTTTTACAACATTATCCCTTGTACTCACTTCTGTTCCAAATTTTCCCCTTCTTCCCTCCACCCCCTCCCCTAGATGGCAGGCAGTCCCATACATGTTAAATAACACACACACATTTCAAAGAAAGTAGTAACAACTGGGTGAATCAAGAAAGACTTCTTGTAGGACATCTTACAATCTGAACCTTGAAGAGATATAAAGATTCCAAGATGGGGAATGTGAGGAGAAAAAACAACAGACACAGAGAACAGGTTGTGCAAAATAGAGGCAGGAGAAAGAAGGTTATGTAGGCAGAAGAGAAAGTAGATCAGTTTGGCTGAAACAAGAGTGTGCTGGGGGAGTACTTGTTCAAAATCCCAAGCTTTTTTATTCCATTTCCCACTTCCTTCCTATCCCCAAATTAAACTTGCCCTTCTCAATTTATTTCTGTTTGTAACGTAAGGTTTTGTTTTTTTTTTTTTTAGGCTAGGACTGAAGAAACTTTTCTAAACTGCCTTCCAATACCCATGGGAAAACTCAGTCAAAAGTAATTCATGCTTACTTGTTGGAAAAGGGAAGAGGGAAGAAGAAGGGAGGGGGAGAGAAAGAGATATATAGAGAGAAACAGACATAACAGAGATAGGAACAGAAACCAAAGCAAACATACACACACATGCAAACATACACACAGAGAGACAGAAAGAGACAGAGAGGCAGAGAAAAAGACACATACAGAGAGACAGAGACAGAAACACATGCAAATACATGCACACAAAGAGAGAGATAGAGACAGAGAGACACAGGGAGAAATAGGGAAAAAGGCAGAGACAAAGAAACACATGCAAAATATACCCACACAAAGAGAAAGATCCAGACAGAGAAACAGAGAGATGAGACAGAGAGAAGAATAGATTGCTGACATGATTTTAAATTTAAGAGCTTGCTTCAAATGTATTCAATAAATCTTAATACCACCCATGTATTAACTGTGCTAGGTACAGGTAGGTATACAAAGACAAAAACAGTCCCAGAGGACACAGTTGTTACTGTTCAGTCATGTGTGATTCTTTGTGACTCCATGGACCATACTGTTCATGGGGTTTTCTTGGCAAAGATTCTGGAATGGTTTGCCATTTTCTTCTCCAATAAAGGCTAAAAGTCTTGCCCAGATCACATAGGTGGTAAGTGTCTGAGGCCAAATTTGAACTCAGGTCTTCCTGATTCCAATTGTCGTGTTCTATCCACGAAGCATCTAGCTGCCTCCATACAGCCATTTTCAAATACTGGAAAAGATCATTATATGGAAGAGGCTACCTGTCCCACGTAGTCCCAGAAGGCAAATCAAGAAGCAAGGGGTGGAATTCAAAGTAGTAGATTGGGTATAGGGCAAGACTTCTGAAAGACCAAAACTTTGCACAATTAGAACCAGCTACTTTAGATGGTACATCTTCCTCAGTAGCTAATAGGCTTGTAGCTAGAAGCTATGAAGAGCTGGAAGGAACCCAGGGGCCACTTAGTTCTAAGTCTCATTTTATAGATGAAGAATTTGAAGCCCAGGAAGGGAGAACAGGTGACCTGCTTAAAGCCACACATGTAGTAACTACATAGCTGGGCTGTGAACTCAGATCCTTTGATATTGGAGCCAGGGCTCTTTTCATTATAGTTTTATAACAACTCTTCCCTCTCCATTATAGTTTTAAATTTGACAAGCTTGCTATCTATATCTTTGTCTAAGGCATTGATAAAAGTGTCAAATAGAAAAAAAAAAAAACTGATCCCTGGGGTACTCTATTGGATGTTTCCTTCCAAGTTGACAGAATAATAACAACTACTCTTAGCTCAATCAATTACCCAATTCTGAAAACTCCTGGCTGTATTATTTTGTAATCAATTTTTCTCTAGCTTTTCAACAGGAATAACAGGAAATACTTTTACATTACTTAAACAAGCATTTATTAAGTATCTATAGCATGTGCAATCTGCTTAATAAATGGTGAATAGTCTTCACTATTGTCATGATCATTACCTTGTCAACCTTGTAAAAAAAAACAAACAAAATAAACTTAGCCTTTATAACCCTGTTGTTTTTGAGGTCATGATGGTTCTTTTTGATCACTACTTCCTTTCAATCTGTTTGCTCAGCGTACTTTAACAATAGAGTTTAAAATTTTGGCAAGAATAATCACATAAGCTTATTTTTTCTAAATTCCATTCATGAACCTCTCTCTTTTTTTTTAAAAGGCAAAAGTTGTTACAGTCAAAATAAGGTCATTAATCATTAAATCTGATCTGGAAAACAACTCAGAAATCATAATTAATATTTCAATAATACCTAGTTTTTAATTTGGATTTCAGAATTTGCAAAATGCTTTTCATATGCTATCCTATTTGAGCTTTATAACAATCTCATCCATGATCTAAATAGTATAATTATTCCTATTTTACAGATAAGTAAATCAAAGCAAAGGGAGATTAAAGAAATTGCCTGGAGTCTACTATCTAGTGTCTGAGGCAAGAACAGAAAAGAAGTCTTTTGGATTCCAAATATAACTCTATAGATCCACTGGACCATCTAGTCACCATCTGGCTCCAACCTGTACCAGAGCAATAATTCTTTCTCCCATGGTCACAGAAAGACATCATTTCATTTTTATCCAAACAACCTATAGCTAGATCACACTGTCTCCCAAAACAACTTTGTGGAAGGTTTTAGAAAGCTTAAATTATTAGAAAGTTTTTCCTTATATCAAGCCTAAATCTGCCTCTTTGTCACATCCATTCATTGTTCCTTATTCTGCCCTCTGTAGTCCAATGGAATAAGTAAAATTCCTTAATTTTATCATTGCCCTTAAGATACTTAAAGACTGCAAATACATATTCTTAATATTTCTTTTTAATGCTAAATATTCCCAGTTCTTTCCCTGGAGCCTTTTATGGCACTGTCTCTAATTCTGCTATTATCTAGGTCACCCTCTGCTAAACACAGTTCAGATCTATTCTTGGAAGGAAGCTAGGATATAATTTCATCCTAGTTCAGCCTTCTCCCATTTTTTACAAATGGATAAACTGAAGATTTTGGAGCAAAGGGACTTGTCCAGGGTTGTAGAAGTAGTAAGCATCTGAGGTGGGATTCTGATTCTAGCTTTAATGCTCTTTTTTCCTGTGTAACACTGCCTCTCCTGAGAGGAATCAACCCCATCTGAAAGCCTTGGGAAAGGGGAGAGACAGAGAAGAAGAGAGTGTGAAAAAAATGATATAAAGGGTAAATTCCTGAAGGAGAGCTCATGGGCTTTTTTGTTCCTTCCACCCTGTTCTGTACTTTAGGGTTCTTATTACCCAGTGAAATGCTAATTAGTTCACTAAACATTGTTCATAGTTCTTTAGAGCTTTTAATTCTTGAAACTTTCAAATGCTTTCCTAGAAAAGAAAATTATAGATTTGTATGAGTGCTTTCTTGACAATTTATTTTCTGTGATTAAATGTAAATAATCTTTTTTTTTTTTTTTTTTTTTTGTGGTGGGCTACCAAGTGTAATTAAATCAAAGATGAATCCTAAAACTAACTCTATAGAAACTTGGTCATTTGCATTTTCTCTAGGCTCAAAGAGAGACCAGAATGGATAAAGGATATAAATGCCATATGTGTGTAAAAATGCATGCATGTGTATATATGTTCATTTTATGTAGAAATTCCTATGGGCTAACTCTCAACTCAACTGTTAGCTCAGGTCTTCAAAGAGACTGCTTTTTCCTTTGGAATTCTGAGGCCAGTCTTTAGGGATTAGGCTTTCTAATACCATAGGCCATAGCCCCAATTCGGTGCTTTCTCCCTAATATCAGTTAATTATATCTTTCCCACATTGAGTAATCAGTTTATTTCAATCTACCTTTTCAAATGGAAACTTACTGAGAAGAAGAGCAAGAAGAAAAATTACAGCAAAAAATCTTCTAATAATGAGTTCAGTATAAGCAAGGATATAACAGTATACTTGCGTATACTTGATCCTCAGGGAAAGTAGGCTCAAAGTTAAAGTACAAAGGTGTTGGAGCATTTATTTATTAAGGGAACAAAAAGCTGAGGAGGCTTTTCGGTTGAGAAGTAATTTTCTCTCTTCTTGGAGTTCCCATCAACTTTAATTCTATGTGTGATATCATCTGAAGAATAAATTGCTCTCTTATTCAGATTAATTGTTTCATGGGCCTCAGAATTCTGGATTATGGATCAATCCATGTCCAGAATGAGTGAAACAGATTGCTATCTGTGCTTTCTCTTCGTTGAATTTTACTGCTGCAACTAGTTTGAGTGATCAGATGGTTGGCGTGATCTCTGATGCTTTTTATGAATCTCCTAATATTGATTGCCTTGATGCTCCCATATCATAAAACTCCTTTAATGAAGATTAGGAAAGAATAAACAGAACACAAACAGAAACTCTGCATTCAGGGATGTGTGACATGTGGAGGGGAGCTGAGATAGGTAAAGCTGCTGCTCTTCCCCTATCCAGAAGTTTTTGATCTGATAGGATCTGGGAAGAAAAAGTGCAGGAAGGCCCTACCTTCCTTTTTTTCTTCACCTTCTCTCCCTTCATTTCCTCTCCTTTCTTCTCTCCTTTCCTTCTCTTCTCTTCTTTCCCATATTCTTTCTTTTTTCATGGAAAGGAATCTGATAAGTACAATTTCAGCACTTTTTAATGAGCAGAAAACTATTAAACATTGTCAGAGGATATTATTATAATACTTTGTCCTTTAAAAGGTTTTAAGTTAACTTTGGAATTTTTAAAATATTGTAATTTTTTAGTTTTTTCTTTTACAAAGCAGTGTTTGGAAATAAAAAAAAAATCAGTCTAACCATTTCATTCTCACTATCCATCAAGACAGATTGAAGAAGTCAGTTTCATTAGCTGAAGATATCCCTGTTTGTTTAGGAAACTTTGTCTCAAATGGATACAGATGGCTTTTCTTAGTCTAGGCTTGGCTTTTTGCCTAGACCAAAATTCAGAGGGACAAACTTATATTTACCTTTGAGAAAGGAATTTGCGATGTGACTTAATGGGCAGTTATGCGTTAGTGAAATCTATAATGGCAAATTTCCAGGAAAGAAACAGCTTCTTTGGCATACTTCCTTCAATACTTGAAAGCATTCATGATCTCTTCATTAATACTCCTTCCACCAAAGCAGATAGCCATCCATCCTTGCCTTAATAGATGGTTTCATAAATTGTTGTGCCTTCTCCCAACTTCATAAATTATTGTGCCTTCTTCTCAGTTCCCTACCTTTTCTTTCTCACCAAAGGCCTGTTTATTCCAACAATAAAATCATCTAAGTAGTTAAATATTTAATAGTTTGCTTTGAGAGTCATGGTGAACAGAGAAGGAGTAGAAATCTAGCTCTAGGAACTCCTGGCTCCAAGAGTTGGAAAATCATTTAAAAGTTCTAAAAGCAATTTAATGATAACAGAGCCAAAATTCCCAAGACTAAACAAGTTTTCTCACTGCTAAGGAGAGGCCCAGCTATGACTTTATATACTGAATCTGTACACATCAAAACTGTGGATTATTGAAAACATTGTTGACTAGTGATGTCTCTTGTAATGTATGTGATTGTAATTAGTAGGCAGTTGTCTCCTAACACAGGTTTGGAAGGGATCTCAGAACTCATAGATTCAATTTTACATACCAGAGCAGGAGCAACTTTTATCATATTCTTTGCAAGTGACCTTTCAGCTACTGCTTGGAGATAGCCAATAAGAGGGAATATACTACCTCTAGAGACAGCCCTTTTGATTAACTATGATAACAATTAGGAAATATTTCCTTTTATAAAGCATAAATTTGCCATTTTGTGATTGCTGCCCATTACTACTAGTTTTACTCCCTGGGCCAAACAGAACAAATCAAATATCCCTTTCAAATCACAATCTGTAAAATACTTAAACTGTGTTTTTACAGCTACCCCTTACCCCAAATCTTTTCTTCTCCAGGAACTTGCAAAATGTCAGATGCTACAATCCCTATTTATAAGGAATCTGCATTGTCATTTGTGAAGAAAGAAGGATGGACATAAGTATAGACAGAACAAATAGTTTGTACTTAACCAGTACAAACTGGTTAAGTATAAGATAGCTTGAGAAGAATGGCACTTGCAGCTGAGGACATTAAGAAAAGAGGTCAATGTTTAATTGGGCATGGTGGTGGTATAGAACTATAATATTTGTTCCCAAGGAGTCTAAGGCTGATGTATTGTTTGAGCTCAGGATTTCTGAATTGCAATGAGCAAAGCTGATCATTAATTCTAGTATCCCAAGGATGAAGAATCAATTAGACTGCCTAAGAAGAGGTAGAATACTCAAGGACAGAAATAGAGAAGGTCACAGCTTTTGCATCCTTTAGTGATAGAATTGATCCATAAGTAGTAGCTATACTGCTGGCCTATAAGTGAAATAAGTAGAACCAGTCTCAAACAAATAAAAACTTTAACTTTCTTTCAAAGAATCCTTGTATAGCATATTCTTGAAGCCCTTCACTATCCTGATTGCTCTCCTATGTATTAGCTTCTCAATGTCCTTCTAAAATAAATTCCTTGGAATTGAGCACCATGTTCCTAATGTAATCTCACTAGGGAAGATTGCAATGGGACTATATATCACCTTCCTAGACCAGATAAATCAAACGGGGGTGAGGAACACCCACTCTGCAGGTCATATAAGGTTTGCAAAATAATTTGCTAACACAACTGCAGGTGATTATGAGCTGAAAGTTAGGTACAACAAAAGTCTATACAGAATCTACTTAAACTCCTCAAATATCATTGCTATGTGTTGCTTTCTTTTCATAATATCACTTAATTCTTATTTCAGGAAATGGGGGAAAAAAACAAAACTTTACTTTATACACTCTCAAACCGATTCTATACATTACTTGATAAGAGAATTACTGACTTTCACCTTTTGACCAAATACTTGTCTACTAAATCAACTCAATTTGCCTCCTCTGAAAAGCAAGTACAGGTTTATTAGAAAAGTAAAGGGACATCACTAGATGTGAAGACTTCCTTCCACATATTGGACTAAGCAGGAGCAACTGCAGTGACAAGATACTCTCCTTTTTACAATCTTATTAACTTGTAGAATCTTTGGGTGCTTTTGTGAAAACTTGGATCTCTGAGTTTTATTTCCTCCAACATGTAGAAAAACACATTGGAAACAATTCAAACACTAATAGAAATGAAATAATAAAATAGAGATGGCTTTTTAATTTAGTGATTGTCTTCTGGGAAAACAGTATTGAGGCAATCTGATGGATAGTTAATTAAAAATAATTCTTAAATCTTTACTTCCTGATCCCATTTTCCAAGAATACAATATCATTTTTGTAAATAGTTCCCACCATATATTTGAATGAATGGGACTAAATATGTCACCTTTCCATTGATATCTGGTTATTTAAAAGTATCTATTCTCTTTCAGGATGAATCCATCTAGATCATCTCTGCTAAGTTTAAAAAAAAAAAAAGATGACGACTGTAAATATAACTCCCACCTATTTAAATTAAGCTCTTTCAAGATATGGGAAGCAAGATTTGCCTGTAACTCAAAAATGCTAACAATGCCTGTGTAACTTTAGTTCTTCAACATCTGGAACTGATTACCCAGGTCCATTGGTTAAAAGGACTGGTATGATGAGTCCCAGATGTTTAAAAATGGCAATACTTTTCAGCCTAACTGGCCTGGGATAAGGACTAAATGAAAGGTAAATGTTTAAATTTGAAGGGGCTAAGTGAGCTTTGGAGTAGGCAGCAGCAATGTTTGAATACTGGCACAGTGGTAGAGTTCTCTCAAAGCTAATAATGCAGTTTTTAAAATCAAGCTACAAAGACAAGGGCTCATTTCCACTCTCCCCCATTCTAGAGAAGCCATACTTGCTCATTCTGGAGCAAGCCAGGTGTACAAAGAAGGCTCTCCATATAGAGATTTGGAGATATATATATATATATATATATATATATATATATATAGGTTGATATATTTATCAATATAGGTTGATAAATAGGTTGATAATTTCACAGTAAGATATTTTTCAATATCATAACAAAGCATTGCCATGCAATAACAACTAATGTACTGCCAGTATTATCATTATAATGGTAGAAAAACATTAATATTTACATAGACTTTTTATTGTTTAATAAGAACCCAGAAAAACACAGTAAAATTTTAGTTCCTCTTTCCCACAATTTGTTCATTCAAATATTGGAATGTCTGACTTTTGTAATCCCCTCTATCCCCTTTTTTCTTGCTCTCATGAAAGTTCTAAGATACAGCCAGAAAAATTTTAGTGCTGTTCTGAGTTCAAAATGACTTTAGAAATCTTTGGTGGAAAATATATAGTTTCACTATATTGTTCAGGGTTCATAAAATGGGCTCCATTTTTTCCAAGGAAAACTACTCAGGTTTAAAAAAAATGTATATAGAAATAACTTAGATTATCTAATATATAGTAATATTAGTAATTCATTTCTTTTGACCTAACCCACCCCTCCTCCCACTGTTTCTGTTTCCCTATTTAAAATAACTCTAGGCTTTCACATCACATTACAGCAAATTGACAAAGATGACAAAAAATGGAAATAATACAAAGGAAGGGAGGTTGTGAAAAGTCAATGGACTAATACACTGTTGGTGGAGCTATAAATTGGATAAAATTTTATATTAATTTTTTATTAAAATTCTAAAAAGGAACGTCATTTGTCTATGATCTTTAACTTGGAGATTCAGCTCCTAGGTATATATCCCAAGGAAATGAAAAATGTCCCATGTACACAAAGCATTCATTGAATCATTTTTTAGTGTACCAAAGAACTAAAAACAAAGAATGTAGTCAATGACTGGTAAGTGCCTAGATAAATTATTCTACACAAATATTATCCTACACAAATATAATGGAATATTATTGTGCCATAAGAAATGACAAGTATGAAGAATTAGAGAAACATTGGAAAGCACACATTAAATGGAGTCATCTAATCATATGCTTTCCTTTTCATCATTTGATACAGCATTCTCTACATTAGACTTCCAGAATCTCTGTCCCAGTCCTAAAGAAATGAATCTTCTCAGTTTTAAAATTCTTATACTGGAGTTGCTTTCACGATAATATCATTCATCAAGAAGCGAGAGAACTAACAAGGGAAAAATATATCCTGGGTCTGATAATCACCAACAGGGAAAAACCAGATGCTAAGGAGAAAATGATAGAAAGCATGGGGAGAAATAATTCCCTTCCTCTAGAAGTTTTTAATGATGGCTTTGGGGCAAAAGTGGATGGGAACTACCTGTGTTTACCCACCTGGCTAGACTGAAATGTTCCCGAGAGTGGACTTTCTTTGTCTAAGAGATGACAACAGCAAGAAAATGAATGGAATACCAAGAATTCTTAGAGGCACATTATTGCCTTATGGCACATGCTGATGAATTTGATAGCCAAATGACCTGAGAAGAAATTTCATGGATAATTCTGTTCCTAAATGCCGATCTCCTATTTATGAGAGATTTCCTAGAAAGTATGGTGTCAAACAGATTTTTTTAGCCTTCTAGCCAGAAGGACAATTCTGGGACAACTGTAGCTTTCAGGGTTTCCTTGTCAGTTTGATCCTTGAACAAGTATATGACTTTCTAGAGATAGAAAGGATGGTCCTAAGAACCATTTCCTTGAAAAAAATAAGATTTGTCAATGTGGTTCTTCAAAACTGGAACTAGAGTACAGTTCTACAAAAGCTGTAAGGGATTAAATCCACAATATTGCAAAACAGAGAACATGGACATTGTCCTCCAATATTATAGGCAAGTCAAATAATTAAACATTTATTAATCATATGCTTTGTCTTGGGCACTGATTTAAACACCTAGAATACAAATATAAGCAAAAAGACAATCTTTATCTTCAAGGAACTTACATTCTAACAAGGAAGACAATACTTTAAAAAAGCTGAAAGGTAGATAAAGATAATTATGAGGGAGCATAGTGGAGAAATAGGAGCAAAGTTTGAAGAGGGATGAGTGTATTAACATATTTGACATGATCACTTCCTCAAACCTGAACTTGTAAAATAGAGGAATTGGCCAACTGGGCCTATGAGTTAAAGACTATGTGGTTCTTGTGCATAGGGTGCTAGACCTGAAATCAGGAAGATTTCAAATCTTGATTCACATATTTGTTTGCTATGTGACTCTGAATAAGTCATTTCACCTATGCCAGTATTTATTTGATAATGTACTTGATATTAAGTAGGGATTTATTCAATGATTGATGGACTGAATCAGTCTGCCTTAATTTTCTTCATCTGCAAAATGGGGATAATAATAATATAATAACAACTTTCAGAGAAATTATGAGGATAAAAACAACACAATATTTAAAAAGAGCTTAAGGCATTATATAAATGATAGCTATTGTTTTTTGGAAAGTGCAGGTGTGATAGGTTAGATATCTGTTCCATGGCCCCCAAAAGGTATTTATCTTTGAGGGGAGTATACACCACTAGGTGGCAATATAATTCTTGAGAATATTTAATGGAAGAGATTGTTTCTGGAATATAGTGATTTTTTTCCTATTGAAAGCCTGAATTCCATTCCTTCCAGTGGGGTCCAAATCCTCTGACACTATTGACTCAAAAGGGAAAGTAAACCTACTGTGTAGGAAAGAGAGAGAGAGAGAGAGAGAGAGAGAGAGAGAGAGAGAGAGAGAGAGAGAGAGAGAGGAGAGAGAGAGAGAGAGAGAGAGAGAGAGAGAGAGGAGAGAGGAGAGAGAGAGATGAGAGAGAGAGAGAGAGAGAGAGAGAGAGAGAGAGAGAGAGAGAGAGAGAGAGAGGGAAGCAGAAGCACAGAGAGACAGAGACACACACAGAGACAGAGATAGACAGAAAGACAGACACAGAAAAACAGAGACAGACAGAGACAGAAATGGAGAGAAAGGGAGTGAGGAAGGGAGGGACAGGATTTTGATACTCCCTTCCCAGGTTAAAGAATCTAATAATATAGTAATTTGACTAACTATTTTCATTTTGTTGATTATGTATAAACTTTTAGAGTCAAGGCCTTATCTCATTCTGATAGAAAAGTATAGTGGGAGCAATATACAATCCCTAATCTTCTGCAAGTTAGGCTATTCTTTAATGTTAAAGAAAGCTAACATTTATTTACCATTCACTATGTGTCAGCCACTGTGTTAAATGCTTTATAATTATTATCATATTCTTAAAAATCTTTTTTTTTAATTTTAAACTTAAATAGAAAACAGGAAAAGAAAAAAAAAAACACATTGCCATGTGCATAGCAGAACACATGAGTATTCAACATATAAAGCAACAATTTCCATTTCAAAAAATCCTACATAATCAATATAATACATTGTATTCAGAGCTGTCCATCCTTTTACTCTCTTGTTTATGGTTTTAATTCTTAGAATCACATATTCAGATCTACCTCAATCTTTTTTTTTTCTCAAATTATTCAATTACTAATAATAATCTTAGACATACAGTCTATATTTCTTCCATTTGTCCTTATTGAATCCCTTGTGATTAGTCTTTGATGTTTAACTTATGTTTATCTTTGAATTTGTAGGGTCAAATTTTCTATTAAGTTCAGGTCTTTTTTTTTTTTTTTTTGCAACAAAATCCAGAAAGTCTAGCACTTAATTGAATGTCTATTTTTAAAATTTGGTATTATGTTTAACTTTGCTTAGTATGCTATTTTTAGCTGCAACCCTAGTTCTTTTGTTCTTTGATTTAGTGTTTTTTAATGTAGTTGTTGCTGGTCTTGCATGATTCTAATTGTGCTTTCCTAATAATTATTATGTCATTTAATTCTCACAGCAACCTTCGAAGTAAATGTCATTATTATGTCCATTTTACAGAGGGGGAAACTGACACAATCAGAGGTTAAATGAATTGCTCTGGGTTATACAGTTAGTAGATATTGAAATCATTCTCAAGACTTGTTTAATTCAGGGAATTCCTAAGGATCATGATAATGAGCATTATGATAATGACCACTTCCTGATTGTCTTAGTACAAAACTGCTGGAATGAGTTAAAGCTCTTCTATAAGCTTGGGTTCTAGAACATGATGAGCAACTCAGGCAAAGGAGTCTCACTGAGCTGATTCAACTTGCCATGTTCTCAATACAAATTCTTACTAAATATCTGTCTTCTATGGCTTATTAAAATTCCATTTGTTACCTGTTGGATCATCATATAACATCTCATTTCATTTTGATATCAAATATCAACAATCAGTGGACTAATTTTGGTTACCCTCACCCTACAAAAATTGATATAATTGTGAAGGTTTCGAACAAGATGATCTCAATGAAGTGGAGAATGGGCAATACAGAAGAAGCTATGTCCACATTGATCCTCATTTTTCTGGTGGCATTTTTGGTGAAGACTTCTACCCCTCAAAGGTACCTAGAGGGAGATTAGAGAATAAACTGTCTGTGATCATTCAACAAGGAGAGACAGATGTAAAGGCATAGGTGGTATCCTTAAGAGTTTTATTTTGAAGGTAATTGAAGTAAACTTTTTTGGTTGAAAAGTTATGTTATCCTTAAATTTTCTAGTTTGGTAATTTAAGCCTCCAGTTCTCCAAGGGAATTTCCATGAAAACTCAGTTTACCCTCAAAGCAACTAGAAAGGGATAAAGTTTTTCTTTTTTCTTTTTTAATTATGAAAGTAACCATCAGACCTGAAGTCAGGAGGACTTGAGTTCAAATCTAGTCTCAGGCACTTAACACTTCCTAGCTGTTGACCCTGGGCAAGTCACTTAACCCCAAATGCCTCACCAAAAAACAAAACAAAAACAAAAAGAAAACAAAACAGAAAATAATTCTGAAAGTGACTTTCCCTTCATTAAAAAAGGGCAAACACATAAGAGTGATATGTTTTGGTCTCACATTGAGGACATGGACAAATAATGCCAATTGGACCCAAGTTATTTTTTTAAGAATAGGGAGGGAGTGATCAATCAGCTTTAAAGTTTCTATTCTCAGTCCTAAACTATGAAGTGTGAATGATGAAGAATACCTCTCTCTCTCTAGATTCTATGAACAGCAAAGATTTGACCTTAATATGTAGGTCATTATTTAAATTTAGCTTTTTCAAAGTGTGTTTGTGTCAGAGTTAGAGACATGAAGAGTGAATATATATTAGAGAATGTTGAATTACCCAAGTAGAAAGTAAGACTGAAAGCCCTGCAAGGCCCTCTAAAAAGCAAAAAATAAACTACAACAAAGTCCAATACAGTTTATTCTTTACTTTTACCCCCAATCAAATTCTCCTAACAAGTATTGCTTAATTTTATTTTTCAAAATGTTCTAAAAATAATCATTTTGAGCTGAGAAAAATCTTGGAAATTTCCAATCCCAAAGAAAATTTGGAAAGTTGAGGTAATGGAGGGAATAATAATGGAAACAATTGTATAATTTAGCTATAGCATTTATAGTTGTAAACTCCTTAAGAATAAGTTTCCTTGTTATATATTTAACTGTAGAATAGTGTTGCCTCTGTTCTAAAGTTCTATTTGTCTCTAGTCTTTTTCAGGAATCTCAGTTTTATGACAGTAAAGTTTTCTTTGTGACCCTTCCAGTGACTATGAAATAGAATTTATACTTTTCTTTAGATTCCTGATTATTGTTTAGCCTGTATCTTTCTTCTGTAATAGTATAAATTAAAATTTTTCTCCTTTTGCTGTCTTCTGAGTGTACAGTGGGCTGATTCAGGGTTTAAAGTTAGCGAATGCTGAAATAATGATCACCTAGAAATTATCATGTGAATGAAGAATCCTTCATCTTTTAGATCTCCATAAATTGATTCCCATCTATTCTTCTAGACATTTCATATTATTCTCATTCATATATTTTACATGTCATCCAAATTTGGCATGTTAATTGTTTCTAGGACATACCATGTCATCTTTTATCTGTCATCCATGCCTGAAATAATTCTTCTTTTTAGAATTGCTGTCTTCATGTCTCAGGTCTAGTGAGTTCTGAGCTCTACAGGAAGCTTTTCTTGTTCCTTGCATTGTTAATATTCTTTCCCTCATGGTGTTACTTTTTTTAAAAACTTATTTATATGCCTACTATGCTTCATTAACACTTCCAGTAGAGCAGACAATTTTTGATGCAGGGATTATTCATTTTGCTTCTCTCTGAGATTATTTCCAATTTTTTCTATATATATTTTGATTACATTTAATTGCTTGTATGTGGCCTCCCTTATTAGGCTGTAAACTCCCCCAGGGCAAGAACTTTGTTTTTGCTTTTCTTTATATTACTAGTGCTCAGCATAGTAACTGGAATGAATAAATTCCTAATAAATGCTTGTTGACTTGATTTTTGTCTTTGTAAACTCTAATCTTAGTATGGTACCAGTAGTAGGACCATATGTTAATATAATTCTGAATGATAAGTACCTAGTAAATAATTATTGAATTAAAATTGTTAGAGATATTTTTATTTCAATTAGTGAGTCCTTAGGGAAAATTTTATATGTATAATAAAATTTATCTGAAAAATATCCTAGTAGCTCTCATCTACAGAGATTGAGTAGTACAAGCAGTTAAATCATAAAGACTTGTTTTCTTTTTTGTTGCAATAATTTTATTTATTTTTAATACACATTGTTTTATGAATCATATTGGCAGAGAAAAATCAGAGGAAAAAGGAAAAACCTTGAAAGAGATTAAAAAAAAAACAAACAGAAAAAAAGAAGTGAACCCTAGCATGTGTTGATTTACCTTAAGTCTAAGCCCTTTATCTGGATGCAAATGGCATTTTCTGTCCAAAGTCTATTGGGATTTCTTTGTATCATTGAACCACTGAGAAGAAGCAAATCTTTCATAGTTGATCATCACACATTTATGCTGTTACTATGTATAATGTATTCCTGATTCTACTTCTTTTGTTCAGCATAAGTTCATGTAAATCTTTTCAGGGTTTTCTAAAATCAGCTTATCATTTTTTAAAGAACAATAATATTCCATTACCCTCATATACCACAACTTGTTCAGTTATTTTTCAATTGATAAGCATCTACTACTTTTCCAATTCTTTGCTACTACAAAAAGAGCTGCTACAAATATTTTTGCACATGTGGATCCTTTTCCCCCCTTAATGATTTCCTTGGATTAAAGGGTATGCACAGTCTTAAAGACCTTTGGGCATATTTTTCTCCAGAAAGATTGAATCACTTCACAACTCCACCAACAATGCATTAGTGTCCCAATTTTCCCATATCCCCTCCAACATTTATCATTTTCTTTTCCAGTCATCTTAACCAATCTGAGAGATGTGAGGTAGTACCTTGGAGTTGTTTTAATTTGCATTTCTCTAATCAATAGTGATTTAGAGCATTATTTCCTAAAAATATAAGTGACTTTAATTTCATCATCTTAGAATTGTTTATATCCTTTTACCATTTATCAATTGGGGAATGACTTGTATTCTTATAAATTTGATACAGTTCTTTATATATTTTATTTTATATATTTTAGAAATGCAACCTTTATTAGAAATACTATCTGTAAAGGTTTTTCCCCAGCTTTATACTTCTCTTTTTATCTTGTTTCTGTTGGTTTTGTTTGTGCAAAACCTTTTTAATTTAATGTAATCAGAATTGTCCATTTTGCCTTTCATAATGTTCTCTAGTTCTTCTTTGGTCATATATTTCTCCCTTCTCCAAAAATTTGATAGGGAAATTATCCCTTGTTCTTCTAATTTGTTTATTGTATCCTCCTTTATGACCAAATCATGTACCCATTTTGACCTTATTTTGGTAGATGATGTGAGATGTATGTCTATGCTGAGTTTCTGGCATATTGTTTTCCAGTTTTCCCAGCAATTTTTGTCAAATAGTGAGCTCTTATTCCAGAAGCTGGAGTTCAGGAGTTTTTCAAATACTAGATTGCTGTATATCTTGATTATTGTGCCATGTGTATGTAATCTATTCCACTGATCCATCATTCTATTTCTTAGCCATCAAAGGGTTTTGATGACTTCTTTATAATATAGTTTTAGATTTGATATTGCTAAAGCCACAATCCTTTGTATTTTTTTTTTCATTAATTGCCTTGACATTTTTGACCTTTTGTTCTTCCAGATGGATTTTCTTATTATTTTTACTAGTTCTGTTAAGTAATGTGTTGGCAGTTTTATTGGTATGCCACTGAACAAGTAGACCAATTTAGGCAGAATTGTCATTTTTATTATATTATAAGCTCAGCCTAGCCATGAACAATTGATATTTTCCCAATTGTTTAGATCTGACTTTATTTGTGTGAAAAATGTTTTATAATTGTGTTCATATAGTTCTTGGCTTTGTCTTGGCAGGTAGACCCCCAAATATTTGATTTTGTCTACAGTAATTTTAAATGGAATTTCTTTTTTCAGATATCTCTTGCTGGTGGACTTTGTAATATATAGAAATGCTGATGATTTGTGTGGGATTATTTTACATCCTATCCTGCAACTTTGCTGAAGCTATGAATTATTGCCAGTAGATTTTTGGATGATTTTTTTTAGTATTCTCTAAGTATATCATGATATCATCTCCAAAGAGTGATAGTTTTATTTCCTCTGGCCCTGGAGATTTTTTCTTAGGGAGTTCTTTAATGACTTGTTCAATTTCTTTTTCTAAAATAAGACTATTTAAATAATTTATTTCTTTTTCTCTTAACCTGGGGAATTAATATTTTTTGTAAATATTAATCCATTGTAGTTATATTGTCATACTTGCTGCCATGGAGTTTGGCAAAATAATCCCTAATTAATTCTTTAATTTATTTTTAATTGGTGATAAGTTCACCCCTTTCATTTTTGGTGCTACTAATTTGGGTTTTTTTCTATCCTTTTTCTGATGAAATTAATTAAAGGTTTATCTAGTTTGTTAAATTTTTTTTTCATAAAATCAACTCTTAGTTTTGTTTATTAATTTAATAGTTTTCTTGGTTTCTGTTTTATTAATCTCTCCTTTGAGTTTCAAAATTTCTAATTTGGTATTTAATGGGGTTTTTTTAACTTGTTCTTTTTCTAGCTTTTTTAGATGCCTAATTCATCATTCTCCTCTTTCTCTACTTTATTTATCTAGCTATTTAAAAGTATAAAATTACTCCTATGAACTGCTTTGGGTGCATTTTGTAGATTTTGCTATGCTTTGTCATTATTATCATTTCTTGAATGAAATTACAGATTATTTCTGTGAATTATTGTTTGACCCACTCATTCTTTTGAATTAGATTATTCAATTTCCAATTGGTTTTTAATCTATCTTTCCCTGGTCCTTCATTGAATATAATTTTTATTACATTGTGGTCTGAAAAGGAAGAATTTACTATTTCTGCCTTTTTGCTTATGATTGTGAAGTTTTTATGTCCTAATGGTCAATTTTTGTCAAGATGCTATATACTGCTGAGAAAAAGGTGTATTCCTTTCTGTCCCTGTTCAGTTGTCTGCAGAGGTCTGTCATATATAGGTTTTCTAAGATCCTATTAACCTCCCTAGTTTCTTTCTTGTTTATTTTGTGTTTTGATTTGTCTGATTCTGAGAAGGGAAGGTTGAGGTTCCCTACTAGAATACTTTTGCTGTCTATTTCTTCCTGTAACTGGCTTAAAATCTTCTCTAGTGATTTGGTTGCTCTACCACTTGGTGCATACACATTTAGTTTCATTACTACTTCTTTATTTACTATACCCTTTATTTACTTTTCCTACTAATCCCTTTTAATAAGATCTGTTTTTACTTTTGTTTTATCTGAGATCAGAATTGCTACCCCTGCTTTTTTTTACTTCAGCTGAAACATAAGTTTTGTTTCAGATTTTTACCTTTATTCTATATGTGTCTCTCTGTCAAATGTGTTTCTTATAAACAGCATAATATAGGATTCATTTTTAATCTATTGTTATTTACTTCTGTTTTGTGGGAGAATTCATTCTATTCACATTAGCAATTATGATTACTAGCTCTATATTTCCCTCCATTCTATTTTCTCCCTTGTATATTCTTTTATTCTCTCTTTCCATCCTGTCATTAGTGGTGTGTGTGTGTGTCTGTGCTTGTGGGGGGGGGGGGGGCCCGCATTTTTTTTTTTTTTTTTTTACTCACCCTACCCACTACCTTATCTCCTATCACCCCTCCTCCCTTTGTTATGGGAACCACCTACTAGTGGCTGTTGGGGATCTCCTCTTCCCTCTAGACTTCAATTTATTTCATTCCTAATTCACAAGCAATATCTGCATAAGTAAAGGCTGATTTACAATTCCTTCAAGTGTGCTAAGATTCACTGATCTGGGGACTTTTGGAGAACCTACCTTTCCCTAAATAGTACAGTCCCCTTTAAACCTTTACAAACTTTCTGGGTTTCATAGGTGTGGTCCTTAACACCCCTTCTCTTACTATTTTTTTGTAACCCACTCCATCTACCACCTTAACTTCTATCACCCCTTCCATCTTCTTTTATCTTTTTTCCTAGTGTTTTTGCCTTCCCTTCTATCCAGCCCCTCCTTTTTCTTTTTCTCTTTCTCCTCCTACTTCTTTGTAGGATTAGATAAATAAATAAATTGCCCAACATATAAATAAATATTATATATATGTCTTATATATAAAATAAATAAATACCCAATTGAATGTTTAAATTATTCCCTCTTAAAGCCCAAACTGATGAGATCAAGCTTCAGACAATGCTTATCCTCCTCCCTTCTTTCCCTCCATTATAAAAAATCTTTTGTACCTCTTCATGTGAACTAGTTGTCCCATTATACCTCCCTTTTCCTGTTTTTCCAGTGCAGACCTTTTCTCATCCCTTAATGCCTTTTTCTTTGATGTCATCACATCAGAGTTCATTCATAACCACATGCAAGAAGAGTTCAAACAGCTTCCTGAATTTTCTTTACTATCTTGGCTCCACCCCCAGAATCAAAAAGACTTGTTTTCAAATGTAGTAGATAATTCTTTAGCCATTATTTGATTCAGTTTCCTCATTTGTAAAATGGGGATAATAAAAGCATTTCTCTTCCAGAATTGTTGTGAAAATCAAGTGAGATGATATTTGTAAAGAATTTTGCAAAACTTAAAATTCCACATAAAAGTTATTATTACATTGTCATTGAGTTATAGATACAGAACTTAAAGGGATATAAATTTTAGAGATGAAGAAATTGTGGTAAAGAGATGTTAAATAACTTGCCCAAGATGAAAGTAAGAAAATATCTGCGGAGAGATTTGAATCCCAGACTTTCTGATTCTAAATTCATTACTTTATATATCATGATTGTGTTTTGTCAGATTGAATGAGTCAGGAAAAAGCAGTGATTATGAACCAATTACTATGTGACTGAAAATTGTGTGTTGGATTAGATTGTTTCTAGTTATAGATTTATATTCTTATTATTTCTATGTACTTCCCATGTATTATGTACATGGGAAATTTTGTATGGATAATCAAAATAATTAAAAAAAAAAGAATACTCCATTTCAAATAGCTGAATTTTTTAGGATCTATGTTTTTAATTTGATTTTCTGTAAAAATGTTTCAGTTCTGTTATTTTGCATATTGTAGAAGCTTGCCTTCTTAGTAGTTTATTTGTTTTATATATGTATCAATATACTGTGTTTTGTTTCTCTGTCCAAAAAAGGAGAATTAAACTAGCAGTACTCTGATTTGAAACTCTTTCTGTATCTAGAGAAGTCTGCAAGTGTACTCCCCTCTGAGCTTTGGCAGTCTTTCTAGTATCTTGATGGAATCTTGATGGAAAATGGAGAGTATTGAGTTTGCTAACATTTCCAGGTTAAAACTATTGCAGACACTAAGATGAATTTCTCCCATCTTTGGTAAGAAAAAAGAATAAATAGATCCTTGGTTAAACAATGTTGGGTGGGTTTTAGTATATATTTTGTTTTATTTTAAAATGTTCTTTCCAAGTATATTTCATAATATAGAAGTTCATAATTTGAAAAGATTTTTGCAAAGTTTTCAAACATTATGGGACATTCCAAGTATTTAATAAATTTAATAATGGAATTAAAAAAAATAAAAGCTATGGAACAATAAAACAAGCAAATAAAAAAGGTTTCAACTTGATTTGAACAAACATTCAGGAGAAAATTTAAATTAAGCTAAGATAATCATCAACAAATTAAGTAAAATGACCAACTGAAAGAAATTTAATCCATCATGGTAGAGTAAATTATATTAAAGATTACAAATATGCCAGAGTTGTTTATTCTTAATATGAATGAGTCAAACTTTTTTTTTTTTGATGTTTCAGAAATAATATTGACATTAATGATGTAACCAAATTGAAAAAAAAAAACACAAGGACATTAATTAAGTACTTATGACTTTTTAGCTTTTTTTTTTTTTTTTTTTTTCCCTAGAACCAGATTTTCTAACATTGGTAGAGATATTTGTATGCCAGAAATGATTAATAAAGAAAACTATCAAGAAGAGTTTATACTACAGATGAGCAATGTGTCCCTTAATTAGTTTTAGTCATTTGGCTCATTTGAACTTGAATCTAAAAGACCTAGATTTTAAGTCCAGTTCTGAGATTTTTAATCCGTGTATCTTTGGGAAAACCCTCTCCCCACTCTGGCTTTCAATTTCTGGGAGTTATATTTTAGGAGATATATTAACAAGCAATCTCTGGTGTTGAGGGATATTAAGGTAGAAGGGAAATGGAGGTCAGGCCTTCCAAGAATTGGTTCAAGAACCTGGAAATGTTTAATCTGGACAAAAGAATAAATAAAAGGAGCATGATAATTGTTCTACAGTGAGCCCCTTGAGAACAGGAATTGTCTCACTTTTCTATTTGAATGCTCAGAGCTAAACATTGTACTTTGTACCTACTAAGCACTTAATACATGTGTTTCATTCATTCATGAGATTTGGGCATGTTTCTCAACTCCAAAATGAAAAAAGGAGCAATTAGTAGAAGTTGCAAAGAAGTAGAATTAAATCAGATGTAAAGGGGAACTAAAACCCCACCCAAACTTCCTAACAATCATCAATGCTTTTTCCTTCTCAAATTATCTTGTTTTTATTTATATATATTATCTTTGTCATTGATAATCTCTCTCTAAAACTCCGTAAATGTAAGACCTTTTGAGGTATTTGTTTTGTGTTTTTCATCATCTACCGAAAATGCCTTTCATAGGATAGGTCAAAATGTTGACCTGCCTAAATGTTTGTTTCATAAATGCTTATTGAATTGAATTATTCATCTGGGTTTATATTCAGATAATTCAAATGGTGCATATAGACTTAGCTTATTCATATCCTTCTTAAGAAAGTTAATCAATGTATTTGCCTCCTTGAATTATTTTTTTTTTTAAAGGTTCATATTTTTCATTATAGAATCTTAGGATTTGGAGGTGGAGAGGACCAAATAATCATCTACACGGTTCACCTGAATAGGTATGTTCCTTATTGCTCATTTTAGTCAATGTATTTTACTTTTCTGGTAAAGTAAGAACTAATACCTATTAGGAGCCAAACCTAATTTATTTTTTTTTTCTCCTAAGAGTTCAAATCTGAAATGGAAGAGAGCTATAAGATGATTTCTTGATAAATTTGAAGAGTCAAATTTACAACAACAATAAAAGAGGCAAAGAGAGGAAAAAAAGAAAAGAGGGGGAAAATGAAGAGAGATAAAGAGATACAAAAAGAGACAGAGACACACTTTGACTGGTAGGGAGAAGGAGATGGAGGCACACAGAGAGAAGAGGGAAACAGATAAATTTAGAGAGCCATAGTGAGGTTTTTAAAAATGAGGAAATTTGGATATATTTTAGGAAGCAGAGGAAAATCCAGTGGTTCCTCCTGTCTTTGCTTATCTTTCCTATGAATTTTTACATGAACAAATCCTCTTTGTCTTTTAAATACACTATTTAAGAATTCATTTCTTAGGATCAACATTTTTAAAAATTCTGACAGAATATTATTTTCCCCAAACATTATTCTTTTTATATTTCACTTTAACAAAGCCAAAAGCTTTCATTTTAGTTCTTATTAGGCTAAAAATCTATTGAAAGATACTTTGGGCCCCGGAGATTTGAGTTTCCATGTGAATATTAGACACAAATGGATCAGCATTTGTTAATTCATCTGTAGTTCCCAATTGGCATTTATTTTCATCACAAATGCACGTATGGTAATCTTTTTTTAGAGAATGACATATCACAGCAAATAAATCATCTGGTTAGTCTTATAAACTTCTTTTGAAGGCACTTTGCCAAATATTGTCAAAAGAAAAAACTTAATCAAAACTCATCTGATGTAAAACATTGTGGAAGGGGAAAGACTTTCTATATCTCTCCCTTCCTTGCCCCAAACAAGAATGAGGAGAGTTTATTTGTAAAATGAAGATATCTATTGTTCTAGAATATTGGGAGGTATAATACTAACACAGTATTGGAGATCAGGGTTGGGTTAAATTGAAAGATTTTTGTAATTTGGCAATATTTTCAGATAATTATATAAGCCATGGAACAAATTTGTCATGATTTTGGTGCTCTCAGTCTATGTGCTTGGATTATCAGGGGAAATGGAGGCCAGAGAGATTATTTCACATTGCTCTTGCTGTATTTTGGAAAGTACTATGCTAAGTCTTAATCGATTTGGTCTGCCCAGAGAAAAAGCTATTGAATTTAGTGAAAAGTCTGAATCTTGGATTTGAAAAAAAAAATCAATGTTTTATTACTTTTAGGTTCATGTAATGGCTCAAAATGGATTTTCACATAGAACTCCATAGGGAATTAGCTTCAAAGAACAGATTAAAATGAATTATAATTCCTTTATAATTCCACTTATAAAGGCGATGTGATTTAGTAGATTAAGAGCTATGTGTGTTTAAATACTGCCGCTGATACTGTTGAACTTTTAGTATATATATTTTAGTATATAATGAATCATTGATCAGTTTCAATTTGCATTGGTTGAAAGAATTTGATGGATTCTTCAGATATTGTTAAATTTCAGTTGTGTGTGACTCTGGATGCTTCGGAAGTACTTGACTGTATTTTCCTGATTTCTTGCTCAGTTGGACATCTGACAGATCCTCACACATGAAACTCCATTTTCCATTTCTGTGTCTTTACACTAGCTGTCTTCCATACCTAGAATATCCTCCTTCTTTACCTCTCCCTCAAAAAATAAAACCAAACAAAACCAAACTTTTTGCTTTCTTCAAGACTCAATCAGTAAACACTAAATCAATGCTTACTATGTGCCAGATATTGTGAGGTTGGTTGGAGGAAAAAAACATTTCCTGTTCTCATGGAATTTAAATGAAGAGAAAATATTTTGGAGAAAATAAAATATATATGAATATATATATGTAAAGCCCTTTCTGATCCACTAGTTGCTACTTTGCGTGCATATATTTTGCATTCATTCTTTATATTCTTATATACTATCTGGCCATTTTGTTTCTCTAAGTAGAATGTACTTTCCTTGAGGACAGGTACTGTTTCATTTCTGTCTTTGTATCCTCAGAGGCTAGAACAGTATCTGGAATATGACATCACATCACTTAACAAATGCTCATTAATTAATTAATTATCTGAAAACAATTTCCCTATTAAGTACTTAAAGTATCTCCTCCTCTTCTCTTGTTTATACTATCTGTTTGTACAATTCTTGAAAAATGGGTTTATCAAGAAGGAAAGTTTTTACCTAAGTGGCATAGTGGAGAGAGCACCTGGACTGCAGTCAGGAAGACTCTTCTTCCTGAGTTCAAATTCACTCTTAAACACTAGTTGTGTGACCTTAGGAAAGTTACTTAACTTTATTTGCCTCAATTTCTTCATTTGTAAAATGGGTTAGAAAACAAAATGACAAACCACTCCAATATCTCTGCCTCTGCCAAGAAAACCCCAAATGGAGTCACAAAGAGTCAGAGACAATTAAACAGGAAGAAGAAAGTTTTATGTTTGCTCATTTTCTAAAGTAACACACACACACCTATAAAAAAAAAATCAATGGAGCCTGAAAAAAAAGTCTTTATTAAAAATAACAACAACTGAGAATTATTTATACCAGAAATACTCAACTTCCTAAAAGTAGCCATTTGAATATTTAACATAATTTTTGGAAAGATGCTAAAATTTTTTATTTTCTGAAAGAAAATTTTATTGATTTTTTTTTATTTTTACAATCTTTACATTTTTCAATATATTTCTTCTCTTACTTTATCCCAGAGAATCATCCCTTAAAATAAAGAATAATAGAAGAGTAGTACTTCGTTCTGCAAAACTAATCAACACATTTAAAAAAATCCTAACATTATATACAGCATTCTAAAGTTCCCCATCCTGTCAAATAAAGAAGAGAATGTCATCTCTAATCTCTTCTTTGGGACCAATTTTGGTTATTACAATTTTGTAGTTTTCAATTTTCATTGGTTTTGTGGTATTCTTTGACGTTGCTATAGTTTTTATGTATATTATTTTCTTGTCTTTACTTATTTTGCTTTACATTACTTCATTTATCTTTTTCTTCACTTCCTTGTTTTCATCATTTCTTCACTAATAGTCCCATCATATTATTGTTCCACAATTTGCTTAGCTGTTCTCCAAATGATAAGCATTTACTTCATCTCTGGTTCTTTGCTAGTACACAAAAAATTGCTGTTATGAATATTTTGGAACATTGGTCTTTTTTTTGTCACTGAACTTCTTGGTTATAAGCCAAATAACGTGATCTCATAAAGGGCATGGATATTCTAGTTATTTTCTTCAAATAATTTAAAATTATTTTATAAAATGGATGGAAAAATTCATACTTTGCCAAGAATGAATGTACTTTCCACAATCTCCATTGAATACTTCCATCATTTGTCATTTTTGACAATTGCTTGCTGTAAAGTAATTTTAATTTGCATTTCTCTTACTAGTGATTTGGAACATTATTTTATTTGGTTAATACTTTGTAATTACTGTGTGAACTTTGTTCACAAATTGATTTTGGATTTAAAATAAATTTTTTGGCTATATGTCTTGGAGATGAGGCCCTTACTAAAGACAATTGATGTAGCCTTTTCCCTTAATTGACCTCTTCTTTTCTGATCATAATTGCATTATTTTGTACTTGTTTATGCAACAACTTTTCAATTTCAAGTAATTTAAATATTTATTTTTGTAGTGACTTCTACTCTTTGTTTTGTTTGGGATTTACCTCTCTAAGCCTTGGTATAAAAGATATAAATGATATGCTTGTCTTCCAGATTTTTAATTGTGTGATCTTCAATATTCATGTTGTGTATGTATATTATATATATTGAATTTATTTTAGTGTGTGGTAAAAGGTGTTGGTCTAACATTAATTTCTGCCAAATTGCTTTCTAGTTCTCCCAGAAATTCATATTAAAAGGGAAATTTTTTCTAGAGAATTATGCTTTGGGATTTACTAAACATTTATTTCTCATTCTTCCTTGTCTGATCTCTTTCTTGATATTTCTGTTTTTAACTAACAACTAGCAATTTTGATGATCATGATTTTATAATTGTCAATATACTTAATTCCTACATTCTTACTATACCACTTGATATTCTGAATATTTGTATAATCAAATGAGTAGGATTATTTTTCTAGTTTTGTAAAACATCTTCTTGGTAGTTTTATTGGTGATACACTATATCTCCAGGTTGACATAGTGTATTATCATTTGGTCCTTAATTTCCCAACAAAGTAACATATTTTATCCTAGAGGCAATAAGAAGCTACTGAAGCTTCTTTAGCAGGGAAGTGATATAGACAGACCTGTTTTAGAAAAGTTATTTAGCAGTAGTATGGAAGATGTTTTAGAGAGAGGGATTGAAAGAAGGACAACTAATTTGTAGATTTTTAGTTCACCCAAGAACTTAATGGCAATGGCTTAAACTAGGCAGCAAGGCATATCTAAGAGAGGTAGAGTATACAAGAATTGCCTAATATTTAGCTATAGGAATGTAAGAGTTCAGGTTGACTTGAGGAAGAGCTCATGTAGCTTTCCCTCAAATTTCCTGTGACATTTTTCTCATGACTTTATGTTTTATCTTCTCTAAAACCTACACAATGCTGTAGATCTAATAGAAACTTTATAAATGTTCAATGAATTGAACTGGATTGAAGTTTTCTCTGAGTTCAAATAATAACCTCAAAGAAATGACAATTATTCTGACATTTTGATGCATCTGCTATTTCATTGATTTGGGATCGCTATTATAGTGCAAATTGAAATTCGTGCTTCTTGACTATTTTAAAAAATCCACAGATGACAGATGAAACTTGCTGGAGATCCTTCTCCGTCTTTAAACATAATGTGATATGACCCTGATCAAGTCTAACCCCAATTGCCTCAGCAAAAAAAAAAAGGGAATATTTGTATAGTATTTGGGCTGCCTATCTGTTATTCTTCAATCTCATTGTGTGAGTGGCCCACTTCTTCTAGTCTTACATATCTTTTATATAACATTTTCTGTTATCATTATGATACATGTATGTGGGATGCTACCATGTGTTCCATAACTTTCTGAATAATCCATGCTCTCTATTCTTCAGAGACTGTGGATCTCCATGATTCACAGCCATATGTTGCATCACTAGAAAACTATTGGCATATAATGAAGTTGATGTTTTGTATTAGGGAGCAGCATCCCTTGATATCTTGATAATAATAATATAGTTCTCATTTATATAGTGCTTTAAGGTTTGCAAAGCACTGTACAAATATTTACTTTATCATCACAAAACATTTGGCAGATAGGTGTTATTATAAACTCTATTTTATAAATTAAGGAAACTAACACAGAGATTAAATGACTTACCCAGGATCCCACAGTTAGCAAGTTTCTGAGACTGAATTTGAATTTGAGTCTAGGTCCAGTTTTTTCTTCAGTATATCATCCCATATCATGCTTCTATATAATTCAGCTTGCTTGTCTCCTATAGAAGAACAAAACATGAACTGTGTTTCTTATTTAGGCAAAGTATTCTTTATTCTATCAGTTGTAGGGGAAGATGTAGACTACAGATATAGTGCAGAAAGCATTACCAGGTTCTTTAGCTGCGTAAAAATTTGCTTTTTACAGTCACTGGCTAGATAAGACAAGAAAACAAATGACAGTAATGCAGAATAGGATTAATATGGCACAGTGACCAGCCTGTGGTGGGAACATGTCTGGAGAAAGGCATAATAGTAAATGGTTGCAGCAAGTTGCACAGGTATATTCCTCTAATCTAATTAGAAATAGCCAAGTTTCCCAGGAGAAAGGCATTTTCCCAGAAGGCATTATACCAGAGCCTTTTGCAGCAATATAAAGCAAAAAAAAAAAAAAATCCTGTTCCCACACTTCTTTCTATTTATGATGACCCATGATAATACTTGGCCCATCAAAAAAAAGAACATTGGGAGTTTACTCAGAATGAAGCAGGTCATTTCCATGCAATCCATTTATATCAAATAAGTAATCAACTATATATAATCTGATAATTGACATGTATAGCCCCTCCCATTGGAGAAAATCTTCCCTAATTTCTCAACAATATCCATCAATAGTAGGTAACGTGATTGATGTATATGGCCTTGGGGTAAGCATGTTTCCTTGGTGAAAAGTCTATAAAATCTATTGCAATTCAGTTCAATTCAACAAGCATTTATTAAACATATTATTTTGTTCCAGGGACTAAGAGAGGTTCTAGAGAGACAAAGAGAAAATTGTTTAGCATCCAGGAAATTTCATTCTACTGGAGAATAACATGTACAGAGAGAAATATATTGAAAATAAATAGAAAAAAGTGATATATCATTTGATCATTATACAAGCTATTGAGATAGTCATTATTATTCCAGCCTTTTTACAGATGATGAAACTTAAGTTCTAGAGAGCATAAGTGACATGCTTATAATCAATTCCTGAACTAAGTTTCTGCTTATGTCTCTGTCAGGGGCCATTGTTGAGACTATGGGGACTTTGGAAGAAGATATAGATAATCCTTTTATGACTGTAAATCCTTTCCTGTTTTTTGTCTTTTTTTCCCCCCATTCTTCTCATTGGTCTTGTTGTTCCTTGTAACACTCATCACAAGTACTTACTGTCCTGGGTCTTAGATGGAACATTTACACTGATCTCATCGAGTATTGTTGAAAATGGAGTGAAATCCCTATAAGAAGAGAAATAATAATCAGATCAGGGCAGTTTTAGGACTTCAATGGAATCTTCTCCAAATCAAAACAATATGCCCCTAATGTGATAATGTGCAGTTATAAACAAAGCTTTATGGCTCATGCCAAGGAGAAATTTTGCAAAGGACTGCCAATAATTTTATTGCCATAAAAAATGGAAGAGTTGATTAGCGGGTTACTTAAAACTGTAATCTTATCCTAGAGGGGATTTCTTTAAATCCAATTAAGAAAGTGTTTGGGGTAAGGGTTTGTGAAATAATTTTCTCCCAATATTTATTTTAACAGAATTTACTTAGATATTTAGGATAGGGAAATACTTTAAACTGAATACTGTTGGCACTTTAAGGATACCTGGCATTTTCCCAATGGGGTCGTGTTTCCCTTGATGCCAATTTGTCACTGATGAAACAGCCATCTTGAATTGCACATCTGCATTTGGAACACCCACAGGGCAATTATCTTTCATTACTTGTCCAGGTGGAAAAAGGGCCAACTAAGATTCCCTAGCAATGACAGATGATTGCAGGTGAAATGGTTCTGAAGATTTGAGAATACTTTCTTGAATTTCTATTTCTTTCAAAATATAATCAGAAAAAGATCATTTTTTTTGGAACTCTGTCCCACCTCACATTCCCATTTCCCCTGGAAGCTAGGAAAGCTTTTACAAGTAGTATAGATTCTGTTTCATAGGATAACATTTTATAGTGAGAAAAAAAGGATACTAGAAAGTCAGTCTGAGTGTTGAAATGATATTTACAAAATAGTAAAAAAAACCCAAAAAACTAGGGCTTGGATTCTTCTATTAGGGATTTGTAAAAAAAAAAAAGATGTGGACAAGAATCACATAGGTTGAGAAGAGGTAAGGATTTGTTAAATACATGATGAGAAGGGAGTGTCTACATTACCTAGATCCACAGAAAAAAACATGTATATATCCATGTATACATATGTGTGTATGTATGTGCAAACATAGAAAGACATAGATATAGGTAGACTCTATATATTCCTTAATAGGCACTGACCTACTTTGCAAAGGTTTTAGAATTTAAAGGAAGCTTAGAAGAGTTAGACCAGACAGTTAATGCTGAAAACACAATGTTTTTATCATATCCAGGGGAAGGCTATCTGGTTTCCTTGAGACACTGAGGGGTGGGAGTATATATGATTCATAAGACATAAGGGAAGAATATTAGGAGCACACCCACCCTCCAAAATATGACATGGCTTTTATCTAAAAAGTAAGGGCTTCACTCAGTTCTCAAACTATAGGTATCAGCCAATATTTAGTATTAAGGAAATCTGATGTGGTTTCCATTGTATGTGGTTATCTCATTCACTTAAGGAAAAAAATGGTTTTAAATTCAAAACTGGGAATAGAGGTAAGCATGAGAAGATAAGGATTGACAAGTTTGCCTCTGGGAAGCAGCATGAAAGAGTGTAAAGAATATTGGCTTTGAAATCAGAGGACCCTGACTCATATTCCATCTCTAATGTTGCAATCTGTGTCATTTTGGGGACATTCCTTAACCCCCCCCCCCAGCCCTCAATTTGTTCATCTGTAAAATGACTGTATCAAACTGAAGGATTCCTTTAAGTTCTAGATCTTTGTTTCTATGGTTCCATGAAAATGATGAGGATGTTCAGTCATTTTTCAGTTATGTCTGACTCTTTGTAATATCATTTGGGGTTTTCTTGGCAAAGATACTAAAGTGCTTCGCAATTTCTTCTCCAAGTTCATTTTACACTGAAGACACAGAGGCAAAGAAGGTGCTTGGCGCCAGACAGATAGTGTCTGAGGCCAGATTTGAATTCATGAAAGATAACTCTTCTTGATTCCAAGCCTAGTGTTCTATCCACTATGCCACCTAATTTCCCCTCCCACGAAACTATATACTTCTAAAATCAGAACAGGAAAATATAGGGGGGAATGGATATTAACAGGGATAATTCCTCAGCTTCAGGGAAAAAAAAAAAAAGATCATCAGGGTATGAGGGTATGGTAAGGGTGGAGATTTGAAAGGAGGCATTCATTACTGTTTTTTAAGAGGCTGCTCTTTGGCATACTTGACACACTATTTCCTCTGAAAACAGCCCAGATTCAATGAGTGAGGTTGCTGGACACATAGTCACCTGGAGTATCAGGGCAGCTCAGGGATGCAGAAGATCAGAAGTTGTATAGATGGGGCAGGAACTTAATATATCTGAATGGTCTTTGACTTCTGACATCACAAGCAAGGAGGTGGCAATTAATGAGGTTTGCATAGGAGGCAGAAATCTTTATCATGTCTCAGTGGTTCTTAACCTTTAATTGTCTCACAGACCACTTTGTGGTGAAACTTATGGATTCGTTCTCAGCAGAATAATTTAAATACGTAAAATGATTCATAACACTACAAGGGAAACCAATTATATCGAAAAATTGTTATCAAAATAGTAAAAAGAAATAAGTACTTTGAATATTTATGATATTTAATTCAATATTTAATAAAATATTGAATTAAATATTTAAGTAGGTAAATATCTTAAACGATAGAAAAATATTAAAAAAGATCAAGTTAATGATTCTTAATATATCAATTTTAGATAGGGATAAAGTGTTTAAGAAACTCTTGCTTTAGAATGATATCATAATAAGGTAGGTATAGGACTAAACTTATAGGCACATTGATCTGAATTTCAAATCCTGACATAGATATTTACCAGCTCTGTAACTGGGCAAATTATTTAATTTTTCTAAATCTCAGTTTCCTCATTTATAAAAAGAGAGAATGAGAGAGAGGAGGGTGGGGAGGGAGGGAGAGAGAGAGAGAGAGAGAGAGAGAGAGAGAGAGAGAGAGAGAGAGAGAGAGAGAGAGAGAGAGAGAGAGAGAGAGAGAGAGAGAGAGAGAGAGAATTACTTCACAGAGTGTGGTGTGAGAATCAATTGAGTTACTATATAGAAAGCAGTTAGTAAAACCTTATGATACTAATACAAACGTAAGCTGTGACTATTATGATGACTATTGTCAGGAAATGTCCTAGGAAAGACAAAAGATCATCAGAGAGTACTACTAGATAATTTAGGTAGAGAGTAGCCTTTTTATTCACTTTCTGAAAGCATATGAGCATCTGCATACATATTCTACAACTGCATTAAACATTAGCAAAAACAAATGACTTCTGTACTTTAAATTTGGAGATACTTTATCCAGAACCCATAAACAAAGAGGTTATTTATATACCTGGAATAGAGAATGTATTATATACTTTACATATTTTATAAATATGTATGCATTGATCACCATCATAATAGCTCACATTTAAAAGTGTTTTACACAATTTAGTATTGTGAACTTGTAGTTAAATTTATTTCTCAATCAATCAATCAATAAATCTACAAGCATTTTTAAAGTGATTACCATGTGGCAGGCATTCTTTTAGACACTGTGGATAAAAGAATGAAACAATTCCCATGTTCTAATGTCAGAGACCAGAAGTACATATTTAAACATACACACACACATACACACACATACATCCAGCATTCAGGCTTGCTTATTTTGCTGTAATTCTATTTATCCTTCTAATCATTATGCATTTTGCTTTACTGCTTCTCTTTGTAGGTTCATATGATCATAGGTATAGAGGTAGAAGAGATCTTTCAGCCTTCTTATTTTACCTTCATGGAAAATCAGACTTGGAGAGTTTAAGTAACTTGCCCAGTATTACATAGCTAGTAATTATCTGAGGGGGAATTCAAATTCTGGTCTTCCTGATTTCAGGTTCATTTCCTGTATTATTTATATTAACTTTTTTCTATAGCACAGTGATATTCATTCACAAACATTGATGTTTTTTGGTAGCCATTTCAGATCTTGTAGCTTTCTTTGGACACTAAGAGCATATACAGAATATAAATGTATATAAAATTATATTTGGATAAACATCAATTTATACAAAGTAGTTAAATGCAAGGGAAAGACTCTATCAGCTGGAGAAATGAAGGAAGGTTTCATGCAGAAGATGGTGTTTAAGCTAATCATAATATCTAGCACATATCATTGCAAAATATTTTACCAATCTCTCATTTTACACTCACAAGACTCTGGGAAATAGGTGTTTCTTTAATTCCAATTTTATAAATGAGGAAATTAAGGCAGACAGAATTTAAGTGACTTTCTCAGGATCATATAGTCAATAAGTATTTGAATACACACACACACACACACACACATATATATATAATACATATATATATATATATATATATTTTTAATGACTTGCCCAGGGTCTTACAGCTAGGAAATGTTAAGTGTTTGAGAACACATTTGAACTCAGGTCCTCCTGACTTCAGGGCTGATGCTCTATCCACTGTGCCACCTAGCTGCCCCTGTCAGATATATTTTTAAGGAGGGATTATATTCCAGTCATGTGGGATGGCCAATGAAAAGCTCAAAGAGGACAGATGGAATATCCTGAAAGAAGAACGTTGAGAGGCTGATTTAACTAGAATACAGTATGGGAGGGAGAATAATCTATAAGAAGGTTGAAAAAAATAGGTTAAGATTTATTGTTAAAAGTTTTAAAAGTAAATAGAGTATTTTGATTTTTCCTCAAGGCAATTGTAAGGCAACGGAATTGACTTAGTAAGAAAGTCATATCCTCAGAGCTTGTTTAAAGTCATTCTTTTTGCTAGCTTTGTGGAGGCTGGATTGAAGTGGGGTGAGACTGGAGGTGAGGAATCCCCTTAGGAGGCCATTGTAATAATCTAGGTGAGATGTGATGGGGCTCTGGACTGAAGTAGTGTCTGTGAGAGCAGAGGAAAGGAATTAGATATTAGAAGATGTTGTGGATGGGAAAATGGGATATAACAATCTCACAGCCTTCAGCCTGGTTTATTGTGTTGTGTAGTTCTCTCTATTTATTCTCCTGATCATTATGTATTTTGCTTTCTGGGTTCTCTTTACTTCATAAGTATATAGGATCATAGATATAGAGCTAGATGAGATCTTTCAGACAATTAAGTTCAATTCCATTTTACCTTCATGGAAAGTTAGACCTAAAGAGGTTAGGTAGCTTGCCCAGTGTTATATAGATAGTTATTGCCTGAGGGATAATCAAATGCAGTTTCCAGCAGATCATGGAAGTTTTCTCTTGATTTTCTGTATTTTCATATGTATATATTCATATGTATATATGAGTGTATATTCCTATGCATATATATCCTACATATATATATATATATATTTTTTCTGTAGCACAATGATATTCATTTACATACATTGATTTTTTTGGTAGCAGTTTCAGACCTTATAGGCTTCTCTTGACACCAAGAGCATAACTTTATTTTGATTCCTCTGATTCTGCTCATAACAAAGAGCCAATAGCCATCCCCCCCCCCCCCCGCCCCCATGCCTGTAGATTCTTTGCTTCCATACTAGGAGTTTTAGGTCATCAGTTTTCTCCTCCTGTAAACAAAACGTCTTTAATGCTTAACTGAACAGGCATCAGACAAAGAAAGCCAGCTTTAGTCAGAGATATCACGGACTATGTGAACCCGGGCAAATTACTTAATTTCTTTAAGTCTATATTCTGACCCTTACTACTTATGTGAGTTCAGTCAAGTCATTTAATATCTTTAGGCCTCACTTTCCTGAATTATAGAATAAGGGATTCGAACTAGTGATGCAGATTATTCCACTGTACCCTAAAACTTTTTTTTAGTTCAAGTTTCAGGTACTCTACAAAAAAGTTAGTTTCCTACCTTAATAATTCTGTTCAGTATTCATTATGTAGATTAACTTTAAACAAATAATACAAGGATGCTAATAATCTAGTGGAGAAACAGAATACATATACACAAAACTGACATCAAACATAGGCACATGAAAGAAATAGATATTGCATTGAGTGTTAGCAATGTATGAACCACATCCTTTCCAGTGGTTATGGATTACTTGGCCAAGGATATGATTCAGAACTAGATCATGGTTAGCCTTTTTGCTTAAACTTTTTCTTTTCCATCTTCCAGGTTTCCATTATATCCAGTTGATGGGTTTAAATTTTTTTTTTAAAATTTCCACTTATGCTTTCCTGTACCCATGTCTTCTTTTAAGACAGTGCCTTCCCAGGTTGCCTACTTGGAGAATACTTCCAGCTTTCCAAAAAAGTTTTGTATCTGCCATTTAGAGTTCTGTATTTAACCAATAAATGATTCTTACTAATTTGAGATATTAGTTATGTATTAGTCATTTTTATTTTATCCTTTCCAGTCCAGAGATCATTTTCTTTGGAAGAAGAAAACAAAGCAAAGAAAAAGTTGTAATCTGTTGTCTTTTAGCATCCTCCCATATACTGTGAATAGTGGGTGTTTTTCCCCCATTATAACTTTTTTTTGGTTTTTGTTTTTTTTCTTCCATTATAACTTTTGAATAATGCCCTTTTGGGCAACTTGTCTTAAGTTTCCTAGCCAAGCTCAACTGATTTTGAGTTTTCGTTTCCTAACACATTTATATAGAATTGTGCCACTTTTTTTGTACTTCTCTTTCAACATCTGTCATTGTTTCCATCTTTTGTCCTTTTTTTTTTTATACAAACTAACCTGGTTTGTGAATACTACATCTATCTATGTTAATTTCTTTATACAACTTCTCTTTTATATTTTCACTGAAATTGTTCCTTTTTGTCTAGTTAAAATTGTATTTTTGAGAGTTCCCATTTTTCCTGGACTTATTTTAATTGTAGAATTTACTCCATTGGTATTTTTCCTATCCTGTCAAATCTTCTGAAATCTGTTTTTTTTTGTTTCCTTCAAAATATATAGTATATGTCAGATCATTATCTAATTTTCATGCTCTTGATCACAAATTATAAGATCAATTAATCATTTCATTCCATAGTTTCTATCATTTCTTCCATAACTAACAGTTTTTCCTTGTTGGTGAGAATTGAGTGCTGAATGTAATTATTCTTTGTTTTCTCTACTTTTTGAAAGATGGAACTATCATCAAGGCAAATAAAGACATCATTAACAGCTTTGCTTTTGACAGAGAAAGAATCCTCACAAATGTCCAAATAGTTAAAGCCCCCATGTATGTGACAAATTTTTAATATGTTTCACAAAATCTAAGTTTATTTCTTCTTTCTGCCTGTATGGTCTATATTAGTGCCTGATAATATCATATCTGCTTCTGACTTTACTGTTTATAATCTAAATGCTCTCCTTCATTTTTATACCTCTTTTTTGATTTCTGGATTTCCTCATAATCATATTATTTCTTAATATTAGGTATTAAATTGAATTTCTATCATTTTCCTATTTTGTTCTTGAACTAAATAAAACTTTCCAGATACATATACCAGCCATGAATCTCATATTACCAGATTTCATTGGGATACTTATGAGTTTAAATTTACCAACTTATACAGAGAAAGATGCCTTACTTATCTTATTTGTTATACATATTTTGTGCATTTATATCTATTGGCATAATATCAGTGGGATAATAATTGATGAGAATTATTAAATAATCATGAACATATAATATTGATTATTAAAGGTTTATGAGATTAACCTAGACTATCCTTGATCTTTCCAACAAAACTAAGTGTTAGAGGCCTGAGTAACAAGAGTATTAGTCAGGGAAAGGAGCTATCTTTTGAATTCAATCCTTTTCTATCTTTAGTCTAGAGAACTCTTTCTTCACTTTCCTAATCCTTAGTAGAGTCCCTGCATGACATTTCCTCTTTACTTGAATCATAGATCTTATCTTACATATGTGAGCCATTATGTAGTACATCTACAAGTGATGGGTGGTCTTATATGATATATGTACTTATAAAACAGTGATCTCTCTTTTTATTCATCAGCCATGTTGGTCACATAAAAGGGAAGGAGATAGAAAAGAAAGAGAAGAGCGGGGAATTTTAATTAGAAAAATTGTATTAGACATAAAGTCAAGAAATCTCACTTCCAACACTTTTTAGGTGAATAATTTTGGATTAACACCATTTTTCTATTTCCTCATCTGTAAAATAAAAAAGAAAATGATAGCTGACCTATCTCCCTCATATATAACTATATGTTCTTATATGTGTGATTTTCTTATTGCCCTTTTCCTGATGATTTTGGTGAAATTTGATTAATTCTATATTGGCGTCAGGTAGTCACATTATATTTGAAGGTGTTGGGAGTTCACTGGAACTATTTTCTAGGCTATTCAATTGCCAAGTCTTTTAATTACTTGATATGAGATAGTTTTTTAGTAATTCACTATTTTGTGTTTTTCCTGAATACCTTTTTACCAGTTTCCTAGGTAGAACACTATCCTCCTGGTAGAGTTTCTGACAGAAAATTTCAGCAACATATCACTTTCATTTCACTGAATTTTTCTGATTGAGATCATAGCTAGATGAAAAGACTCTATAAGCTATCTCTCAAAAGAAAGGCATACTCATTATGAGTCTATGCAAGTCTTTAGATAACATTAAGTCAGAAGTGGTTGGCTGTCATAGGTTATAGATAACTTGGAGTGAAGAAGACTCTGAAAATTCATATCAATTTTCAAATGCTCATAAGCTGTGTGACTCTAGGCAAGTCACTTAACTTCTGCCTGCCTCAGTTTCCTTATCTATCAAATGGGGACAATAGTATCTATCTTTCAGAATTATTGAGAGGATAATATGTGATAATGTTTGTAAAGCACTTTGAAGATCTTAAAATGCTACATAAATGCTACTAGGATGATGACAATATTTTCCACATCCTTGACTCAAAAACGCAGTGTTAGAAGATGAAATGTGCCTCTTGTCTCAATAGCAACAAATATGAGATTTATCCTGTAGTAGTATCATTAATGGAATTACATGAATGCACTAGTATTTCTCCTTATCTTTGTCTTTTTCTTAAGTCTAAGGATCCATAACACGATAAAAGAAAATTCTATGGGTCTTCTTAAGGCATAAGCATAATTTTAGATGTCTTTTTTCCCTGCTAAAACCTATAGTTCTTAGGCAGTTTGTTTGCATTACTTAATTTTAGTATAAATAGATCCTTGCAGGAAAACATAACCAGAGAAATCTTTCTTTCAAATGTGGAAGATTTCTGATTCCTACATAGCCTGTCTTAATGCTATATCACTGTTAGAATATTGCTCATAGGTTTCTGTTTTCTTCCAGAGACATAAAGACTACATGTGCAAGTTGCAAGAACTTTCAGGTCCTTATACTATCGAGACAAACTGTTCAAGGGAATACCTTGTTTCTTAGAACAGAGAACAGAGATTTTATATTTCTCAGTACCAGCTGCTGTCATCTTGAGCCTTTGCAACTTGTTTCAAACCAGCTCCAAAATATTGCCATGGCCCAAATATCAAAAACTGTCACTCATTACTTTTGTGGATTAGAGTAAAATGCCTTCAGGGGCACTAATTGCTTCTCCAGGGCTTGACATAGTGCTTGTCACCTAGTAGGTGTGTAATGAATTATGGTACTTTGTGGCATAACTTTAAACAGAATAAAAAGGAAGGTTATTTTGAGCAACAAGTAATATGTCTAGAAATATGATTATAAACCAAAAGGACTGAAGCAAATGAACCAGAGCTTGTAAATATAAGTATTATCCATCAAAATCCTCAGCTGGCTTCTCACTCATTCCACTGATGCGGTCATTGCTCAAGATGCTTCTGGAACTCCCTTTGCAATTGCCTTCAGAGCCTGCTTATGAACCACTCAAAAAATTCCATTTTATTATAGTTAAACCTCATTTTTCTAAACCAAAAAATGTTGCTGCCTTGCTTCATTAACAACTTTAATTCACCAGACTTGATATGCTTTTGCATTTCTAAAATCCAAATATTCCATCAAAGGATACTAACTTACTAAAAGTTTAGATATTTAAAGGAATGTGGCATAGATTCAGAGATTCTGCTCATAGTGCTGAGCCCCATTCTTATGATTGCTTGTGGCCCATGAATGTTACTCAGCTCCCCTGCCTGAATTTTGACTCATTGCCCAGAATCTTTGACTAAGACCTCTGAACTAATATTAACTTCTGTTTGAGTCCCTAACACTTTGTTCTCCCCTTTTCTAGCTTATATTTATGATCCCTATTGCCTGATCTCCCTGGTGTTTTTGCTGTTGAACATGTGATGGCTGCTTTCTTTTACCTGCCTTTTTTTGTATTCTCTGGGATTAACTTTGGACCCATTTGGCCTGTAGTCTCAGCCATTTCTCCATAGTCTAGTTAAGTTCCTGGATCTGTTCTTTTTGGCTTTTCCTGTCTTATTGTGGTGCAAATCCCTAGTGCCACTTAGGCTTCAGGTCAGTCCATAGCCAAAACTCGAAATTTCTGATAAGAGACTTACCTCATCTGTCATCAACTTCTTTCCTCTGGTGATATCTTTCTCTGATTGCAAATCAGAATAAAATCTGATCTCAAAAGGCCCTTTCAAATAATAGTTAACATTTACAAGGCACTTTGTGCTTTACAAAAAGCCCTACATAACTTTTCATTTTATCTTCACAAGTCCTCTGTGAAGTAGATAGGCAGGCCAGATATTATCATTATTATTGTTATTATTATTAATTTTAAAAAAGGAATAGGCTCAGAGAAATGATGTTAATTGAACATCACACAACTAAAAAGTATTGGAACTGAGATTTAAATCCAGATTTCCTAGCTCTATGTCAAACTTGATTTATCTTTTTAAAATTCCCTACTCTCCTCTTCCTTTTCTATCTCCCTCCCATTCTCCCACACAACATGCCTAATGCTTAAGAGACAGATGACTATCATGAATTAAGACCGCTATATTAATAAGAATATGCATCTTTGATTCTATTTTAATCACATATTATTTACTAGTATTTTTTAGAAAAGAAGTGAAATTTCTCTCCTCCCTCTCTCCTTCCATATTACTTCTTCCTCTCTTCATTCCTTTGTTCATTCTTTTGTTTTTTCTCTTCTTCCATTGTTATGAGAACTTATAAATTGGCATTTGTGTACTTTTTACTTTCTTCTTTTTAGTTAGAGAATCCAATATTCAAATATATATATATATTTATGTGTAGAAGATGTTGAATATTACTGCCAAATGAAGCCTTGTGAGTAGTCTTGACTTTTGCAATGAATTGGGTGACTAACAAATTAGCAGAAAGACTAGATAGGGATTCTCTGAGTCTGGGATCTATCTGATGGCCATTTCTTTGGGTCATCAGGGTTAGGAAATGACATCTCACTTCTAGCTTCTCTTTCCAATTCATTCTATAAACTACACCAGTCATTTTAAAATATCAATTTCATTATAAAATCTCTCTAGCAGCTTTTACCTATAGGATAAACTTAAAATTCTTTAACTTATCACTTTGGATCTTATATGCTATGAGCTTTCCTATATAATTTTTCATTTTATTCCCCAATTTATTTACCTTGCCTGTTTACTTAATTAATTATGTCCTTACCATTCTCTAAATATGCTTTTCTCATTCTCAACTCCATGGATTTGTTCATTTTACTAATCTTTTCCAGTTTTCCATATCTCTACCTTTTGCCAAATTAGTCAACTCTTTCCCAGAATTTAGGGCTAAGTTAAAATTCCTTGATTGATCTTCCAAAAGCTACTTTAATCTACATTAATTTCTCCTTATAAACAAAACACATTATAAACATTTATTACTTGAGAGAAGCATTTAAACTCATTATCACATACTGTTCTTCATTTTATTCTTTTATGCACATATGGATTTTTGAAGGTCAGAAACAATTTTTGTTATTTCATTCAGTTCCTTGCATGAGCTAATTAGCAACATTCAATTAATTAAACAAGAAGTGCGATAGGAGAAGAAGAATTTATAATAGGAAGAGTGCTGAGCTTAGATAGGCATTTGTTGTTTGTTTTTCAGTTATTTTTTACTTCAGGACCCAATTTAGGATTTTTCTTGGCAAAGATACATCTGAGGCCATATTTGAACTCAGAAAGACAAATCTTTCTGATTTCAGGGCCAGAATTCTATCCACTGCATCACCTAGCTGCTTGGGTATCCAGGCAGGAATATTTAAATTCAAATGCTAACAGAAACATTCTGACTTTGTAATCTTGGGCAAAGCACTTGTTTTCTTAGTGATCCTGGCAATTTTCTAAGAAAGACACTGTCACAAAACAGAAACAAAATACATTGTTACAGGTAATTTATTAACCAGCAGTACCTTATTTCAATAAAATCACTGGTCCTACCCAGCAAAACAAAATCCCAAAAGGTCAATGAGTCAGTCAAGAAAGCTTAAGCTTCATTAAGGAAGCTATACCTGAGGTCATAATCTGTTGTATTCTGCCCTGATAAAATCATACATGGACCCTTGAGTTTAATTTTAGGCACTATATTTTATGAATGATTGTGATATTTTGGACAGGACCCAGAGGAGAGTGATATGGGTAGTGATATGTGTTCAACTTATGCCACAGGAAGAGCATTTGTTTAGCCTGGAGAAGAGAAGATATAGGGGAGGAACAGTAACTGACTCCAAGCTCTAGAAGGGCAGTCACATAGAAGTAGTAGTTGAGTTGTCTTATTTGATTATAAAACTTCCTCTTTTGCTTGAGTGCTATTTTATAATGTATAGACACAGTGGCTACCAGATAATAGCATTACGATGTCTATGTAATCATTTTCCTATCATGAAATTGGGGGAGGAGGATTCTGGGAAGATTGTCAAGTAAATCAAAAAATTCCAAGCTCTCTGTATTTCCCCCAAACAAGTCAAAATTGTGCCTCAGGGAGAATATAGAATGTTTAAAAACAAAACAAAACAAAACAAAAACAAATAAAAGTTGGGGCAGAATGGTGCTACTCCTGAGACAATGCAAGATCCAAAGAAAAATATCAGGAATGAGATTTGACCTCAGTAAAGTGTAAACACCTCTAAGCTAGTTCCCCTGAAAAAGTGAGCAGGGAGTCCTTGGGCTAGCTGGGCTGGGAAGTACTCTTGGCCCCAGCCATAGAAATTTTCACTTCTGGAATAGTGTGGAGGGTAAGATTCTAAGCCAGGAAAGACTTGAGGGAACCACTGCAGATAAGAAATGTCAGACCCAGCTGTGCTGTCAAGTAGTGGCTTTGGATATGAAGAAACCAGCACTCTGGTGAGTGCAGAAGCCATGGAGCAGAAACACTGCAGGCACTTACATAAGAGTGGAGTTCTTTGGGATCCAAGCCAAAGGGGATAACTGAAGGAGTACCTGAAACCAGAAGCACCCACAATTCCCTATACTTCAAGACTATTAATCAAGTGATTATATCAACCATCTGCTACAAAATGAGAAAGCAAAGGAGAAAGAATCCAAGCATAGGAAATGCAATATAATCCACAATCTGTATTGGTAGAGGAAGTTTACTCATTGGAATCCCCCTTCCCTACCATCTCAATTAAATAACATTACTGGAGAAATAATTTTGGGGGATACTTTTGACTTGTATTTGATAATCTAAAGTAATAGAAAAAAGAAGAGAAAACCCTTGCCAAAAACTGTTCTCCTTAATGTGGTCATTATTAAAGAAAAATCAAAGTGAGAATGTAACCAAAAGAACAAAAAAAAACAAAAAAAAAAACAAATGAAAGGAATGAAGTATACTGCTGAATTTGTTTTTGTATTTTTTCCCATTCAGTTACTTCAAAGGCTTTGTTGTAATCAATCTAAATGGAGAAAGCTGGATTTAACTTGGAACTTGAGTTCTATTGCATGTTATCTTGCTGATTCCACAAATGTATAAATATTATACAGGGTGAAAATGGAGAGAAATAAGGATAGATTTCTGGTAAATGTGCTTTAGATTATGGACTTTCTGAGTTTTCAATTCCAAGGTAGAATTTGATGGCACAAATTCTCATTTTCAGAATCTTGTTTATAGTACAGAAGTGATAGTGTATGTGTGCTATGGGGTATGTAGGTATGTAAGATAGAGCATGTGTATATGGACATGGAAGATTTTTTTTTAGGTTCTCTTTGTTACTTTGCTGTGTGGATTGAACAAGGATTGGGGATGAGGAAGAATCTCAATTCTGTAACCCTCTAAGATGACATGTTCCTTGCATTATAACTCTCTCTAGAGGGACTGGTTATTATTAATTCAAAGCATGATAGAGAAATCTAAAAATGTATAATAAATAGCATTTGTTCTTTATTTTCCATTAGAATCAGGGGTAGATCTCAAGAACAGAGTATAAGAGGCATTTGGAGGCTTATTCTGCCTGAGCCTAATAAACTGGGCATTAAAGGTATTGAGTAAGCCTCATTAATGAGGAAAAGCCTCCTCACTCTTGCTGATCATGCTCAAACTCAGGCATTCTCAGTCATGTGACCAGGGACTATAAAAAGGAGGTTGCAGAAGGCGGGAGAGGGAACTGGAGGGAACTGGAGGGAACTGGAGAGAACTCTGAGGAAGAAATATCGGAACTCCAGAAGGAAGGCTAGAGTTAGGGAACACTATGTAAAGAGTTAGAATAAAGACCTGTTGCCGCATACTTGAGTGAGTCGGATATTCTGGGGGGGAACCTCTAAAGAGGTAGCTCTCTGATTCAGATAATCAGAGCCGGAGACATCCAAAGACCTGGGGAAGGTAAGAAACCAGTTGACCCCCACTGAGGTAAGCAGCTGAGAAGTAACGATTGTCCAGAAAACAGTCTTAGTGAAATTTTAAAGAGAAAGAAAACTTAAAAACAAAATAACAAATATTATGGATCCATTTTTTCAAATTAAAAGATTTTATAAGATCATGGATTAACTTCAGCCTTAAAGATTTTTTTCCAAGTCTTCAATCTAAAATGTAAAATTATATGTTTTTCATGAGATGTTAACCCTGTCACCTATATAACATGATTTTGTCTCTGAAGTATCCTTCTTTTCCATTCTCTTTTTCATTCCCACCACTGCTCCAAAGTTCAAGCTCTCATTTCTTCTTCTCTGAACTATTTAAATAGCCTTAACAGTTTTTTTTACCTCCTTTTCCATGTTCCACTCCAATCCAGTAAATCCAGCAAAAAAAAAAATCATATTATTACTAGTATATCATGTACAGCTCTCATCAGATAATTCTCCTTCTTAAAATACTTTCAATGGCATCCAGTTGCCCATTGAACATAGTTCAGATTCCTAAGTCTAGTATCCATAGCTTTCTACAATGAATATTCAGTCTAATAGAGGTGATCAGGTATATTAGATTGAGCACTGAAGTTGAAATTAGAAGGATCTGGATTCAGATTTCACCATGGGTATATTAGCTGAACAATATTGGGCAACTCGCTTAACTTCTATTTGTCTCAGTTTCCTCATCACTACTATGTGGCATTTGCCAGTTCTAAATATCTGGCTTTTCTTTTCCAGACTTATCTTACATAACTTTTCAAACTGAATTAATTTCTATCATCTAAGATTTTTTTGCCCTTTCCCCATCCTTTTATTCATGCTCATTATGGCTTAGGAGGGAATGCCTTCTTCAGTCCATCTCTTCCTCCATCTCTATCTTCCCATCTTTGAAGGCATGGATTAGATGCCATCTACTAAGTGAACCTTCTTATTTTATTCTAGTCCAAAAAAAAAAACACCTTACTTTCTTTGTCATTCTCATACCATACTATTTGTTATCTCTACTATTAAAAACATTTGTTTTCAAATCACAGATATTTCCCTATAAATTTCTCCTTATTTCACCCTCTACTCAAAGAATTTTATTATGCAATGAAAAAGTTTTAAAAAATGAATGCAACCTCACTTGCTGGAGTAGTTTCTCATCAATAAAAGGAGTGATGTGCTTTTATTTTCTTATGTTTTCTTCATGCTCAAGACTAAATCTAGACTTCAGCTTTCTTTTTTAATATTTTTCTAATTTCATTGTTATACCCACTGTTCATGTTGTTTTTCTTTTTTTCTGATTTCACTCTGTATCATTTTATAAATACAAATATTCTCATGATTCTCTAGCTTCATCATAATTGTCATTTTTAGCATGAAATAATATTTCATTGCATTTTGGTACCATATTTTCTTAATCCATTTCTTATATATGGACTTTGTTTTATTTCTAGTTCTTTGCCTCTTTAAATATTGTCTTATACCGGGGTGGCTATCTTTTTGTCTATAGTCTCAGTGGACTATGTCTTCATTAGGGAACTTTCTGTTATCAAGTAATATAGACAAGTTATTCAATTTTATCACAGAATCCCCACATGTTTTCCTGAATTGCTGCATCAGTTCACAAAAACATCCATAGTGTATTAGTGAAGCCTGTCTTATTACAGACACTTTTCCCATTTTTTATCATTCTTGCTAATTATATGTGCTATGTTATATTAAAACCATATATCTAAAGCTAAAGGAGACTTAGAATCCATTTTTTACAATCTTTTCATTTAGTTGTTGTTCAGTTTTTTCAGTCACATGTGGTTCTTTATGATCTCATTTTGGGGTTTTCTTGACAAAGACATAAGAGTAGTTTGGTATTTCCTCCTTTAGCTCATTTTACAGTTGAGGAAACTGAGGCAAACAGGGTTATGTGATTTTCCCAGGATTGTACAGCTAGTGGTATCAGAGGTCAGATTTGAACTCAGGAATTCAAACCCAACTCTCTTTCCATTGGACTGCCTAGAGCAGGTAATTCAGTTGCCCTGAATCATACATAAAGAGGTAAGATTTGAATTCAGGTACTCTGACTTCAAATCCAATTCTCTTTCCATTGTTCTGTATCCAAAATAAATTTTTGGCCAAGATATAATAGTAAAACCTGATTGTTTTGTGGTTTTTATTAGCTTTCCTTGGTATATTTTGGTCAATGAAAACCTTAGTCTCTCCACATATTTATCCCTAAATCCCTATAAATATGTTCCTTGAGAGCAGTGACCCTTTTTTATTCACCTTTGTGACTCTCTGGCACCTATCACAATGTTTAATATGTTATGGGTACAAAACAAATGTTCTGTTGAATTGAAATTTGAACTGTAATATCTATTTCTTAAAATGTACATACTTTGATAATAGTTAACATATACAAATGTGCTATCTAAGATCACTGTTTTTTACTCTTTGCTTTTTATCTACATTCTCTCAGATCTAATTAGATTATGGGAACTTGTATGTTCTCTTTTTGTTTATGACATCTATTATTTTCATTTTAAAACTTTACTGCCCCTTTCCTCATTGTGCAATATTTGGCTGACATCACAAGTTGGCTACATTAAAAGTTTCTCATGTTATATGTTGTTAAAATACATTTTGTTATTGATTCCAGAAATGTTTATATGTCTTCCTTGTTCTCAGTTTCTGGAAATTAATTCAACTAGAATCATTCCTTTCTTTGCAGTAAGGAATCTGGGAATCTTTTACTGTGACTTTTCTCCTTTTGCTTCTCAGAGTTAGAATTAGATGAAACTGGCTCAGAGAAAATAAAATTGAATCCAAGTGGTTATGGGGGCTAGAATTGCAGTCTAACTCAAAAGGAAACCCTTTTGGAAGTCTGAAAAGGTCAGAAAAGTTATATTAAAAGTATTTATTTTTGTCATTTTTTGAGATTCTGGATACAAATTCAGCTAAAATAATTAAAGAAAATCTCTTAAACACATTCAAATCATTGACAACCATCGTTTGATTTGAAGTCTCTCAAACCAAAGTTGGGTCACTTTTTGGCCTGGAAAAAGTTCACAGCAAGGCCAAAGTTGCTTATGCAGTTCATATAGGTCTATCTCTGTGATAAATATAGACTTCTGAATTGTTAGCAGTTAGTAAGCAAAATACTGATTATTTCATTAACCCTGTGCTCCACTGTTATCCCTGTGAGCTTCAATCATAGTCATCTCACTTGGATGTCAATTTATCTCTATACATTTTTAAATTAAAATTTAATCTATCAAGTTTAGTACTATATGCCTTGTGAAAAGGACAATAAATTTTTTTGGTTTCATTTATTTTTTAACTTGTTATTTAAGACCTGATACAATCTGAACTCAATCTACATTTTCAAGTTTATTTTACACTATGCCCCTTTAAGAACTCCATATTATAGCCCAAGTGAACTATTAACTCTTAGATCCTATTACTTCTTATCCTTCTTCTCTGTATTCACAATAGCCATCCCCATTCCTGGAATGCACTCTCTTCAGATTTGTAGTTAGAGAACTTGGTGCAAACCAATGCCCTGATGCTTATTACCTTTGTGACTTTAGGCAGGTTATTTAAACTCCTCATGATGAGAGTTAGGAAAGGGAGAACCCCTTTTGTTTTGGTGCAAGGATAGTCTAGTGACTAGTGAACAGTGAGTCAGTTGAAAGACAAAAGATTGTCTCACCCAACCTTTAGTGGGTTGAGTGTGGGGGCGTTGGAGCATTTAGAAAAGTCAGATCCTAATTGGAGATACGTGACTCCCGAAAAGAAAGTTGGGGATTGGGTGAGAGAGAGAGAGAGAGAGAGAGAGAGAGAGAGAGAGAGAGAGAGAGAGAGGAGAGAGATTGGAATTCTACCCAGAGTTCAGGTGTTAAGTAAGCTATTTTCCTCAAGCCCACAGTTTGTCTCTGCATTAATAGACAGCTTAAAGAAGAATCTATTCATATTCTATAGTCCCTGGGCTCCTTGGACTGAAATGCCAGAGAAGCTGAGGCAAAATAGAAATCAGTTTAGGGAAACTGAGGCAGTAAAAGAGAACTGTGGCAGAACAAAACAGAGAAAGATTCTAGAGAGGTGCCAAATTGAAAGTAGTTAAGGAGTTTCAAATAGTCTCTGTCTTCCCAAGTTATTCACTACTGCAGTTCAGAGAATAAGATGGAGACAGAAGTCATATTTACTCTCTTAACAATCTAATTTGCCTTGATTTTGAATTTTGTTCCCCAGCCAACATTACAAAGGTTTTTTTGGAAGCTACAATGTGGCCAAGGCTGAAGCTTAGAAAAGAAAGCTTTAATTGTTAGCAGGGGGCATAGAATGCCAATCGAGAAAATAGGAGAGTGTGCTAGGATCTAAAAGTCCTGGACTCAGAGAAAAGTCAGGGGTTCCCACCTGCAAGGTTAGTGAGACAGAGAAAGGCAGAACAGATATCTAGGCTTTATTTGTCCACTCAAGTGCCCTGAGGCTTAAGGAAAAAAAAGTGAGCAGTTTTAAAATCCTTTATCTTTGTAGACAACCTGGAGAGCATGGAAAAGCGTAATTCTAAGCCTTCTATAGTGAAAAGCTATGACGGGAGGCATTGCTCTAATGCAGGATGACCAAATCAGGGAAACCGAGTCCCATTTTAAAATGTATGTAGCAAGCTTTATAATGTACGAGATGAGCTTGATTTCTGAGAGAGCTGAAAGCCTCTGCTCCTATTTTAAAAGTTTTGAATCCCCAATTCCCTGATGTACAGTTAAATGGCAGATTGCCAAGCCACATGGGAGAGGGTCGAGAAGAGAGAGGATGGGGGAAGGGAGAGATGTTATCTTACCCAATGCTTTCTGGATGGTGGTGGTGAGGGCTCATGCCAGAACTTCAGGGTAGCTTGTACTTTTGTGCCGGGTAGAGACACATCTCCAAGTTCACCCCGATCCAGAGACCTTTCTTTATGTGGCTACAGCCTGATCACTACAGTGGAGTGCAAGAGGGACTCAAACATAGATTTCTCCCCCATCACAGATCAAAGAGACTGCTGGCCTGGGACCCCCAAGAGGGATGGGGTCCTCAGAATGGCCATGTGGTGGGGGGGAGGGTGAAGAAGAGACACTTTCTCCCATGTGTCTCAGAATTTGGAGCCAGCTTTCTGGTGAGAGAAAAGGGATTAGAAATGCCTTGGAAAAGAAGGTCTTTTGTCTTTTGGAGGGAGTTTCTTCAAAGCAAGCATCTGTTAAGAAAGGGTTTTTTAAGAGGCAGAGGTGTGTCTAGATTGTGGACAGGTAAAAGCTTTTAGTTTTCCAAATTCTTGCAGCTTTTCTTGTATCTCTAGAGACAAAGAGGGAGACAAAAGGAAGCCTTTTGTCAACCACAGCAATTGGTAAGGAATTGTGCCGGAGTGAGGTAGAGCTCTAACAGTGACCCAAGCCTAAAGTGGCTTGGATGTTCACTCAAAGACAAGGAAAGAAAAAAAAAGTCTTTTACCTTATCCAGAGTTCTGGATTCCCTGGTAGGTACATAGATTTCTCAGAAGAATACTGTGGGAGCAGCTGAGAACCCAGATTGGTTCTGAGAGACCTGAAATGGTTAAGATTAGTTTTTAGGGTTCCATTTTTCAGGGTTTCAGTTTTCAGGGTTCACTGTGCGGGCTACCACATGATAAGAGTCAGGAAAAGGGGAACCACTTTTGGTTCGGCAGGATAGTCTAGTGATGGCTCAGAGTCCCCTGTAAAGGAATTTACAGGCCCCAAAACCTAGATTGATAAAAAAGGTTTATTGTAGGAGTTTGGAAGTAAGGGTAAAGGTAGAAAGATTCCAGGACCAGAGGTGGTTGCCAGGCAGACAGGAACCCTTACATGGCTGGAAGGATACCATGTTTGGGGGGGCTCCTACAAAGAGTGGACTTCCAGGGTTCCCGTTTTTATAATCTTGAAGGTGGGTGGAATCCCAGGCTCCTGGCTGGTTTTGGCCAGGGTCAGCATTGAATAGAATTCAATGGGTTTTTAGATAAGGAAGAAGCTATTTGTGGGGGTTGGGAACCTGAGCAGATAGTGGGGGGCTGGGAAAGCCCAAGTTAGCTCAGATCTGGTGGGGGCTTGGAAAGCCCAAGTTCATTGGAATTCAAAAAGGATGCTTTTTGACCAGGATTTGTGAATTCAAAGATCCTAGCTTCTTCAGTCATGGTGGGGTTGGGAATCAGAAAGGAATCTTAAAGGGACCTCAACCCTCATCACTCATGTCCCTCATCGGTTAAAAGAAAAAATGAAGAGGTTAGCCTAAATAATCTCTAGTTAATTTTATAGCTCTAAAATTTATAATTTCATGATAATCATTTTAGGAAACTTATTTTTGAGAATAAACTTACATATCACTTTTTGTCTTATTAATCCTTCCTCAAGACAGTGGCTAGAAACTTTTTCTTGAACTTTCTTCAAAACATATTTATATATATTTTGTATTCTTTCAAAATGTAAATGCCTTAAGAGTAGCAATAGTTTAATTTTTGTTTTTGTATCACCATTATGTACCAGAGTTCTTGACATTCACTAAGAAATGTAATTGTTAAACTCCAGAATTCATAGGTAAAAGAGAATATACTGAAGTTTGTTGTGAAAAACATCAGCAGTAGCTAGATGGAATAGTGAATATAGAAAAAGGTCCTGAATTCAGTAGAATCTGAGTTCAAATTTGGCCTTAGACACTTACACTTCCTAGCTGTGGGACCATCATCAAGTCACTTTAGCCCCAATCATCCCACTTCCCCCTCCTAAAAAAAAAAAAAAAAAGAAAAAGAACAATATACCATGTGATAAGAAGTACTAGTCATAATTATTCAAGACTACATATCAGAAATGAGGAAATGAATATTATAATATTATTTGGTTAAAATGAACTCACCCATAAAATAAAAAAGAATTATAGAATGATTAGAAAATTTTATATAAATAAGACATATTAAAACATTGTGAAAATTAAGTGCTAGAATAAAATTTATTATGCCTTAGATGAATCTAAGCAGAGAGGAACGTCAATCACAAAACCAGATTAGATAAGGATATATTGGAAAATAGATAAATTGTGCTTCACTTAAAGTCACCATGCCTGATTTAACAAATGTGTAATATCTAGTCAAGTCACATCATAAACACATTTTTTTCTTATAAATGCTAAAAGAAGGGGAAAAGGAGGATGAAGAAGAAAGGAATGAGAAAAAGAGACAGAGATGGAGAGGAGTAGTAGAACAATTTATAATGTTGTTCATTTTACCAGTCATGAACATAAAACTGAAATAAGTAAAAAGCAGAGAATATGTATCTGCTACCAATCTTCAGTATACCCTCCCAACCTTGATAACCTTTCTTTAATCTAGGGCCTCTCATTGAGAAGGAGGAGAAGAAGATAACATAAGACACAAAGTAAGAAAATATTAAAAGACCATTTCATTTATGTCTTGCCCTGCCTCCTTCACACTTAACCAATTGATTCTGTGCTTTAGACCAATTCTTTTTACTTTTAAAAATTTTATTTCTTGCCTAATTCCCTTTCCTATCTTGTTTTAATATATCAAAGACTATTTGCCTTGGGGAATTTTCCAGGAGAGAGAATAATTTCCATTATATGTAATTTTACCTTTGCATACTTACTTGATCTCACCATAAGATGTAACTACTACATTAAATACTTATGCAACTATTTTGTTCAATTATATGCTAACAAAACTGATAATTTAGAGGAAATGGATAAAATAGACTTCTAAATAATCCAATTATACAAAAGGAAATAAAATAAGTCATAAAGTAATACATTTGGGGGAAGGACTTCAGGAAAAAGATGCATTTACAGGTGAATTGTATTAACTGTTCAAAGAACAATTAATTTTACTACTACCTCAATCCCTTTTAATAATAAGAAAACATTTTTTCATTATCTTTCTATGATGCAAATATTATCTGTGTTCCTAAATCAGGAAAATGTAAAATAGAGATAAAAATCTAGATGACTATCCCCAATGAATGTTGATGAAAAATTTAAATAAAATATTAGCAAGTAGATTTTGTTAACACATTAGAAAAATTATATACCATAAAGAAGTTAGGATTGTCAAGAATTTAGAATTAAATCAACATGAAGAAAACTGGAAACAATGTTAATAATGCCAATATTAGCATTGTTTCCAGTTATAAATTATAAAAATGATAAGATTATATCATTAGATGCTGAAAAGTCATTTGGTAAGAATCCAACATTTTTTTCTATTAAAAACTCTAGATATCATAGTAATTAATGAATTCTTATTTAATAAAATAAATAATATCTTTTTAAATGCAAAAGCAAACATTATATTAATGAAGAAAATTTTGTGAATTTTCCAATAAAATCAGAGGAAAAGCAAGAATAACTATTATCATCACTGTTATTCAATACAGCTTTTAAATGCTAACTAAAACAATATGACAAGAAAAAAAATTGATGGGATATACATGGGTAAGGAGAAAAGGAAATACATTTTGCAAATAATATGATAATATACTTAGATAACCTAACTAAAATTAATTGAAATAATTAAAAACTTCAAATAAATTTTGATATAAGAGAAATCCACAAAAGATTATCAGGATTCCTTTGTTTGTGTTTCTCTCTATTCTTCAAAGCAGTAATATTTGTTTTAATGTGGTGCTGGTTAGAAAAAAAAAAAAGAGAAGTCAGTAAGTATAACAGGTTAGGTATACAATAGATAGAGGCAAACAAGTATAATAGCATAATGTTTTATAAACCCAAATGCCTTAGTTGATGGGGAAGGACTCACTACTTGATCAAAAAAAAAGCTGCTGGAAAAACTCAATAGCAATCTGGCAGAAATTAGCTTTAGATCAACACTTCATTCCATTTAGCCAGATAAATGCCAAAAGGAGCCATGAACCAGATGTAAAAAAAATCACATCATAAAAAAATTAGAGGATCAAGGTAGAAAGTGTCTTTCAGATCTATGAATGGGCATAGGGTTCATGAGTAAACAATGACAGAGAGGATAGCACAAAAAATAAAAAATTTTGGTTATGTAAAATTAATAAGATTTTGCACAAACCAATGTACTATAGCAAAAATCAAAAAGGAAACAATTAACTGAGAAGACCTAAAAAGTTTCTCTGACTAAGCCATTTTCAAACAGATAAATGCTCAAAGTATATGAACAACTTTTCAAAAGAAATCTAAATGATCTATAACCATAGAAAAAATATTCTGTTACTAAAAATTACAAAAATTCTAATTAAGTGGCTTTTTTGTTTTACTATACAAGTACTTTTAGGCAAAGTAGGTAAAAGTGGAAAATAATAAATGTTTCAACATACATGCTTTTAAGCATACCATGTATGGTTGTTCAATCAGTGAATTGGTCCAATTTTCTGGAAAATCATTTGGAACTGTGGCAAGAAAGTCACCAGACTGTTCACAAAATCTTTAAAACAGTTATATTATGACTAGTCCTATACTCTAATGGTATCAAAAAAGAAAAAAGAATTATATATACAAAAATGTTCTACATACAAAAGTATTTACAGCATGTGTTTTTGTGATAGCTAAGTATTGCAAACTAGGAGAATGTTGTTGTATTGGAGAATAGGTAAACATATTGTGGTATATGGATGTAGTGGAATATAATTGTGCAATATGATAAACCATGAATCTACAAGAATAAAAAGATAAAATATGACACATTTCCAGACAAAGATGATGAACTTTAAATGCTGAAACATATTTTTGATCTTGCTTAAAAAAGAATTGGTTTTATTATATAGCTATGTATTAAAGGTTATCTTATTTTAATTAGATTCATGGTATCATAGAGTAAGAAATAGATAAATTAAATGCTTGCTGATCAAAAATATAAAAATTATATATATGTGTGTGTTTGTGTGTGTGTGTGTGTGTGTGTAACAAATGGCATGACCTTTTGAAAGATATTTAAAACATTCATTTAAGCATCTAATTTTATTTATTTAAAAGAAGTGAAATTATTAAAATGAGAATGGAAGATTAACAACTATTTGAGAATCAAAAAAAGATAATCATTAGAAACTTTTATACCATGATATATGCTTACAAAGAGTAAACTTAAATGGAATCAATGGTTATAAAATTTTAAATGACTAAATTAACATATTAAGAGATAAAGAATTTAAATAAAACCTAATCTCAGAAAGTGAAATTGAAGAAATCAGAAATGCAATGAAAAGGGTGAAAATAGTTAAACTATGCTTAAGATTATTTTATAAGTGAATTCTATCAAACATAATAACATATAAACATAAAATAATGTCTAATTTTATTTGAAGTTGCAAAAACTATTCTTGGCTAGCCAGGTTGTACAAAAATATATGGTAGATTGAATTTGAACTTTGAGATATATTTCACAGAGATTTAAGTATATAACAAAAGCTTTTTTTTTTTTTTTTTTTTTTTTTTGGCTTAGGCAATTGGGATTAAATGACTTGCCCAGGGTCACAAGTGCTAAGTATCTGAGGTACAGATTTAAATTCCTGACTTCAGGGCTGGTGCTCTATTCACTGTGCCACCTAGCTACCTCTAATAAAAGCATTTAACAAAAAATTTGCAAGAAAAACTATAGTTGAATGTTTAGAACTGTTCACTAAAACCTTGTTGAATTTATACTAGAATATGAAGTTTGACATTATATATTAAAATAATTATATTTTATAAAAGTAAAAAAAATTCTAGACAAAATATTTGAATTATTCATGTTAAAATACCAAAATATTAGAATAGTGGCCCACAACTTAGCAGGATCAAAAGAATTTAGCATTAGTTGTATTCTAGAAATACAGGAATATTTTGCAGTAAGAGAAAGAATGATCTTTCCCTCCCCCACATTTTATTTCTCACAATATTAGGATTGCTAGTTATAGCAATAGGATAATAAAATAATTTGAGAAAATTTGTATAGGTAAAGAATAGCCACAGTTATACCTATTTGCATAATTATTGTGCTTTGTTTATAAAATTCAAATCAGTGAAAGAAATTGAGATGATTAATAAATTTCTAAAGTAGGATACAAAATAAATCCATCAAACATCAGAAGCTTTTGTTGCTAGCAAAAACAAAAAGGAAGAATAATTCCATTTAGAAACACATAATGCTTTAAATTCCTAGGAATTAACCTAGCAAGACATTTTTGATATTTTTGTAAGAGCAACCATAAATAGATTTTTATAGAAGTCAAAGAAAACCTCAATAATTGGAATGTCACTGAATATTCATGACTGGATCATGCCAATATAATAAAAAATGATGATACTATTAAAATATAAAAATTAATGTTATTAAATTATAATTTAAATTATTAAATTATCAAAGGAATATTTATATGAATTTGATAAAAAAAGTCATTTTGAAGAATAAAAGGTTAAATATATCATGACATAAAGTGAAAAAAATTAGGATGCAGGGGTTGGCACAGCTCAAACTGTACTACAAAGTGATATATTATACTGCTACAGTAATAGAATAATATAAAGGCAGCTAGTAGGCATAGTAGATAGAGCACTGGGCTTGGAGTCAGGAAGATATAAGTTCAAATTTGAAAAATATGTTTAACCCAAACAATCAACATAGTGAAAAATATCCTTTGTTATGTGCAGTGTTCCTTATCAATGATTGGTCACCATTTCAAATGAGAAAAAAGGCAGTGTGTTAAATTTGGATCTGATTTGAGCCAATTCAGATTGAATACTGGAATGAAATGAGGTATTAGTAGATCACAGAACAATTAAGAAAAAGAATTTTACTTTTCCTCCAATAGAAAGGATATTAATGATGGTATAATAGCACATGTTTTGTTTTCTATTTCTCTTGTTATTGATAACATTTTCATATAGCTATTAATATGTTTGCAATACTTCTTTTGAGGATTGTTTGTTCCTATCATTGTACAACTTTCCTATCAGGAAATGGCTTGTGGTTTTGTAAATAACAGTTGTTTTTCTAATATAGCTTCAATATTGATCATTTAGATGCTTATCATCTTAGATGCATAAATTTTATTTGCACAGAAAATTTTCAATTTTAGGTAACAAAAGTAATTTATCTCTAATAACTGTATTCCTTTTTGGCTTCAGAATTCACTCCTACCCAGAGATATAAAAGTAATATGATGAACTTCTCTTTTAATTTTTGTTGTAAACATAGCAGAAAGTGAGCATTTAATCAAGGCTTTCTGTTTCTGACTCTTTCTTCCTACCTTTCTTTCCCTCTACAGGAAGATAGAGTGTACAAAACAATATGAATCAATTTCTTTTCAAAGGTAATGTATTACCTTTAGCATTTGGGAAATAGTACCCCCCCCAATAAATTTCAAATAAATTCACACAAAGATGAATCTTTGGGTTTAAATATTATTATTATTTTTTTTATTTAGATTTTTTCCACAGTATATATGCATTAGTAATTTTTTAAATAATATTATCCCTTGTATTAATTTTTCCAAATTATCCCCCCCTCCCTCTACACTCTCCCCCCGATGACAGGCAATCCCATACATTTTACATATGTTACAATATAACCCAGATACAATATATGTGTGTAAATACCATTTTCTTGTTGCACATTAAGTATTAGATTCCGAAGATATAAGGAACTTGGGTAGATAGACAGTAGTGCTAACAATTTAAATATTATTTTTAAGTGAATTTTTTTCTAATCAATGATTCAAATCTCATTTAATCCATTGATCAGACTTGAAATATTTTCTTCCATTTTTCATTTATTCTTCAATCATTTATGAAATACCTACCACGTACAAAACATTGTTAGATAGCTGAACAGATAAAAAGAGAATCAAGAAATAATATTTTCTTTTATGGAAGTTACTACTTAGTTAAAGAACTTATAATCAGTGTAATTTTCAATTTTGTATATTTTCTGAGATTATATTTTGCTTCCTTATTACATAGATTATATTTTAACTGACCTATTTTAAAGCTAATTTATAATTTGTCTTATTGATCTTACATCATAATTCTTTTCCTTGCCTCCAACTTCAACCCTTCTGTTTGTTATCATGATATTATTGAACTTGGACACTATATGTTATACCAATGTTAACTTTCTGTTGGAAAGTACCAATGGTAAGGAACTCATTTTGTCAATGATGAAGTCAGTGTCTTGAAAGGCTGTTATTCACTTATTTCTTTATGGATTTCAGGATAAGACTGTATTTCTTTTCCTTTCCAATAAACTTGGTCATAGGCCATTCTTAAGAGTTGGAAAAAAAAAAAAAACAATAAACCAAGTTTTGCTTGGTACATGCTCTGAGCTACTCCAGGCTTGAAAATTTTGGCTGGGCTATTTTACAATAAGATTAGAGCCTCAGTTTCCGTATCATTAAAATTAGATAGTTTATAGTAGATATTGTCCAAGTTCCCTTTCCAGACTTAAATCCAGCTTTAAATTCTTTCAACTTATGAAATGACAATATTTATGTTTATACTACATTCATTTTAGAATTGTGAGAGGGTGCTAATAAATGAAACTTCCTGCAAGTTACAATGTGAACTTCTATTGTATTTTTATTGTTCTTTTTTAGAGGTTGGAAATCATTTCCACTTAGTAGTGCTGAAGTGTTTAATGCCTTTTAGAGACAAACACTGAGTTGTTGTATCAATTGAAACAATTTAGTGACAGCTCTTTTATGGTAGCTCTTTTCTGGAAGAATTAAGATAGAGGAGCCTTGTTACTAGGAGTCATTTCTAGGGCTTTGTAAAGAGATTAATGTCTGTCTGTGAATATCTGCGCATAGAAATATTTTTCTTAGATCTGTCTAAAACAAACAAAAAAACCTGATTGCTCACAATACCAGCCTTCTTGTGAGTGGAAGCTAGTCATTTATTCCATGGAGTAAATGACATGGAAAAAAGTTCTCAATATGTAGGAAGAAATCATAAATAATTCTAGATGCAGTTAACACGGGAGTGTTGCTAGAGTAGACAATTGATAAGTTTTGATAGACAATTTAGAGTTAAGTTTTTTATGTCACATATAGGCTTGATCTATGGATAGTTCAAGTGTCATTTATCAATCAATTTAGATGGTACTTAACAGGGGAATTGCAAGGTGAGTGGTCATGGGGTTTTACTTATCTTTAGATCATATATGATCACAAGAGTATGAAGCAACCCTAGGGAAAAAATCTTCTTTATATCAGGCTATTTTTTTCTAGGATAATGTAGGAGCTTCTAAGGCATATTTTTGAAAGGACCTACTCATTGGAGGATTTCAGTACCAGCCAGAATCCTAATCATGGGTGAGGAGTGAAGGGGGGGGATTCTTGAAGATGATCAAAACAGGAATTCTTTTATTCAAAATTCTCTCAACCTTATATACCCTAATACATACATAACTATAGCACATTGCACATGCAGGAACACATAAACAACTTGCTGTTGTGTGCAGATGTCTACTTGCCACTTTAGTAAAATTCTGCTTTAATTACAACACAGGTTTTCATGCCCCCTGACTTCTTAGGAAGTCTGAGACATCCTTGGGAGTGATGGGAGCCAAACTAGCTACATCAGCAGGTTCCCTTGCTGGTCTGGGGAAGATCTTTTATCTCACCCATAGTTCCCCCTCTATCTACGACCCTCTACATATTTTTATGGAAAACTCAGACCAATATAACAAACAATGATTATCTGACTATTACACTCAAGGCATTATGCTAAATGATAGGGGATGCAAATATAAAATAAAGCAGTCCCTGTCTTCAAGGAGTTTGTATTCTCTAGGGTAAGGAAGGGAACCTGGAATTTCAAGTTTTAGACAACTCCCTGTGAGGAAACTTCTTTTCCAATGAAATTGGACACTTTTACTACAACTTCTATAGTCTTAAAAAGCTGTCAATAATAATACAAAAGTATGTGTCAGAGGCAAAAATCCCAGTTATTATGACTCTGAGGTTAGCTCCATGTCTACTCACTGTATCTTGGTTGTCTCTAACAGGGGAGATACAACATGTTTAAAAAATGTACCTGGTTATTATTGGAACAGGGAAAAAACAATTTGGGGAATCATGGGGAATTTCATGTGAACATGAGAGGTGACACATGAACAATCTTGAAAGAAGCCTGGGATTTAAAGTAGTGGAGTCCAGGAGGGAATGCATTTGTAATAAAGAAAAACAAAAAACAAAAAACAAAAAAACAAACAAAAAAACCTTTACAAAGGTGTGGAGGCAAAAGATAATCATGTTAAGTTCAAAGAATAGTATGAAGGCCAGTTTGGCACCCTAATGAGTACTATAACAAATACAGTTTAATGTGAGAAAGAAGGCTAGTTAATTGGAAAAATTAAGCTTTTTGGATGAAGAGTAAGTTTTGATGAGGTGAGATTTCCTTCTGAAAATCAACTCTAGTCATTACTGCTTTGTTATCAGTAGTCTATATCTATTTATAATAATGACTAGTAGACAAAAATGCTGGATGAGAAAACAGATCCATAAGAAATGTTAAGATTCAGAAAGGAGACTCAAAAAGTTTGGGATCATAGGTCAGTGTCATGAGGTGTCTCAAAAGAATTTCCTGGGCAACTAGGTGGTGCAGTGGATAGAGCACCAGCACTGAAATCAGATTGGACCTGAGTTCAAATCTGATTTCAGACACTTAATACTTCTTAACTGTGTGACTTTGGGCAAGTCACTTAACCCCAATTGTCTCAGCCAAAAAAAAAAAAAATGCAGGTTTGAACCCTCTCCAAGTAAAGGGACAAAGTTTATTGTTATTGTAATACCAATTGAAGCAAGTTAAGTTCCAAAAGAATTTAGCAAACAACCAAGAGAAAGAAGTCAAATTTATAGGGAATTCAACTTAACTCAATTCAATTACAATAAACTTTCCTCCTTGACACAATCTGTGACCTCAATTTTTTGGAATCTTCTTTTTGAATCTCAACAGAAATTCTTTAAGAGTTTTGCTATAGCTTAAATTTAACTTTTTTTTTCTTTGGTTATTCAATCATTTCTGAATCTTCCTGAGTCATTTGGGTTTTGTTTCACTTTTTTTTGGCAAAGATAGTGGAGTGCTTTGCCATTTCCTTTGCAACTCATTTTATAGACAAGGAAACTGAGGCAAACAGGATTAAGTGACTTGCCCAGAGTCACATTGCTAGCAAGTGATTGAGGTTGTATTTGAACTCAATAAAATGCAACTTCTTGACTTTAGGCTCAGGCACTCTATCCATTAAGCCACATATAGTATATGCTTAATAACCACTTTCTTTCTTATCTTGCCTATGAAATAGCTAAATATTTATAAAACCAAGTTTCCAGAAGTTGTGGGATCAAATTATAAAGAAACTGAGCCAAACCATGAAGGTGATCCAATTTCCCCTCCATAATGACTAAAGTTATATGTATGTGGGAATTATGTCCCCCTTATATTGGAGAAAAGGGTGATTCTTTTGCATGTTTATTCTTGATATAGTTTTGAAGTAAATATTCCTGTGTAAATCTTATTATTAAGTCATTAAATGGAACTGGCATGAAATATAGAAGACCAAATGGGGAAACAAGACTCATGGGGCTTTGAGCCAATGGCAATCTTGCATCCTCAAACTTTCTTAAGAATCCTGGAGGATCCTGGGTGGACTGGTAAAAAATAAATGTTATTAGCCTTTAGGTAGGGTGAGTCAAAGTAGTCTTTTATGTTGGCATGAAATAATATATATGATATATTTTTAATGTTTTATGGTTTCTGAGAAGTCTGATATTCTGATGGACGTGTTATTTATTCAATGTAGTCATTTCTCAATATTTGCCACATTTTTCCAATAAAAGCTTGGGGATGTAGCTCAAAGCCATTTGTATTATCCTAAAATCAAGCCAATCCATTTTCCCTAGTTCTTTTTTTCTTTAAGTTTTTTTCTTTAAATTTTTAATTGTATTTATTATTTAAACTTCAAATGAAAAATAAGAAAATGAATAGCAAAAGAAAAATAGAAAAAAAAAACAAACAAACCAAAATTGTCATTTGTCCAGAAAAACATCAGGAAGGATTCAAAATATATAACAATAAATTTCCATTTCAAGAAACATATATAAGAGCAGAAGTTGTATTCATTGCTGTCCATCTTAATTCCTTGTAGGTTTTCTTTTGTTTTCTATTGGGAACTTTTTATTTTATTCTTTTCCCCCTTCTCCCTTTTCCTCTCTGCTCCCCTTCCCCATTTCCCCCAAGTAGGCTACAGTTAAGCACAGATATTTCCTTCCTTTTTTCCTTCCTTCCTTTTTTTCTTTTTTTGAGGCAATTGGGTTTAGGTGATTTGCCCAGGGTTACACAACTAGTGTTAAGTGTCTGAGACCATATTTAAACTCAGAACCTCTTGACTCCAGTGATGGGTACCCTATTGATTGCATCAGCTAGCTGTTCCCATGGATAGATTTATATATACATATACATATGCACATATCTATATACACACATACATACATATATACATATATTTGTACCTACATGCCTATATACACTTATATATACACATGTGCTATACAGATATACACATGCATCTAAAACATTATTAATATGGCTGATGTGTAATGTAGATTTTTCTCTCCTTTTTTTGTATGGGGTTAAGTAACTTGCCAAGGGTCACACAGCTAGTAATTGTTAAGTGTCTGAAGCCACTTTTGAACTTAGATTCCCCTGATTTGAAACCTGCTGCTCAATCCATTATAGCACCTAACTACCCCATTGATTGAATGTTTTTAAAGTTTGACTTCGTCTGAGCTCAATAATTACTAACTCTACTACTCATCATTATTTTTATGTTTGTGTATATCTTTTATTTCCTATCTATGCCAACTCTTCTACTTTGCTTCTGGGGTTGACTTGTCTTGATATTATTTAGCTTCTCTGCCATCCCTCTCATCCTTGGAATTTTCATCTTCTCCCCCCCATCCTTTCCTTCCTCACTCCAGTTAATCTAAACATTCTTCCATACCTCACGTTATCCCATTCGCTACCCCCTTATGTTCTTATAGATTTTGGAGAGAGTTATACCCTTCTTACGTGCGCGCGCGCGCGCGTGTGTGTGTGTGTGTGTGTGTGTGTGTGTGTGTGTGTGTGTGTGTGTATGTGTGTGTGTGTGTGTGTGTATGTGTGTGTGTGTGTGTGTCCAAGAGCATCATTCCCTTTTTAACCCATTTCCAGCATTTCTCTCCCATCTCATTCCTCTGTGTTGGTTCTTGCTATCGTACCTCATTCATATAGCATAATTACCATTACTTTCCATACTTCTTGTATTAATCTGAATTTTACTGAACTCTGAAAATTGAAAAGATGGTAAACAAAATTCAAATATGAATATGTTCAGTGGAACAAAAGAAAACTAAATACCACTATATATCCAATGCTACAATTGCATGTTAAGATGTATATGTATGTATTAAATAAATATTCTAAATAGATATGTATTAAAAATTCATGGAGATACAGAAGAAATATGGAGATGATACAAGATACAAGGTTTCATTGTCTCTAGGCACTCAGAAATTAAGACACCCCACTTTGACTTTTCCTAATGAGATGTCAGTAGTGGGGAAAAGTAAGAATTCTCTCATATGCATTTCTATCTCCCGTTATTAGTCCCAAATTATTTTGGAATGTGATTGATCTAAGAACAGATCAGAAATGAATAGCAATAATAATGCTAAACATAAAGCTTGAATTTAAAGGGGAAAAAAGGTGTTCTATTGAGAAAGTTGACCATTCCCTGTTCAACTGCTTTACCAAAACCTATAAGCTTGTAAGACCTGAGGAAAATGAGGGAATAAAATATTCTTTTGTTTGTTATCAATGCCATCTCTGCTTTGGCAATGTGACCTTTTAGCTCTGTTCTGTACAACTGTTTCCATAAAGAATCATTGCTTTTAGAAAGACTATTTATGCTATATTTGTATATTTTCCTATTTTTTAAACTATGGTAAATGCTAAGCCCTAGAGGAATGTATTTTCCTATTTTTCTATATCAGTTATCAGTTCATTGGTGGGCCTCTGTTGGATTTATTTCCTTATTAGATTCACTGGAATTTAGTTACTTTACTAGTATAATAGGTATTTTGCCACACGTGTGTGTGTGTGTGTGTGTGTGTGTGTGTGTGTGTGTGTGTGTGTGTGCTTGTGTATGTAAAGAAGGAAAAAAAAAACAATTATTGGATTGTGAGTGGAGGTTAAAATTTCAACTGAAACAGCAGTTTTAAAATCTTTTTGATGAGAGATGCATTGAAAAAGGTAGACAATACACAGCAGCAGCAACAGCAGGGAGTAGTAGCAGAAGAAGGATCTTTCCATGGAAATTACTCTAAGACTCATGGTTGTTGGAATATTTTCTTCTCCCAGGTCAACATACAGATTATTATAAGAACATAGCAGAGAATGATTAAACTATGTTTACCTAGAGAAATGTTTGTTTCTCTATTTGAGCAATGTTGAATTTATTCCACTCTCTGTTTATGCCTTGTCTTAATATTGCATGTAACAGGCAGCATGGTTCATTAGGTATTTTTCTGATATTTTAACATTTGCTTACTAGCTATTTGTATTTTTAATGATGATTTTATAGATGAAACTAAGGTAATTTGAGCTGTGCCCCAAGTTGTTTGTTTTGGTGTAGAGGATGTGATAAAAGGGAGAGATCTGTGGATAAATGATTGACCAAATTTAATTGCCCAAGAAATCATCTTTTTGGCCTGGCAATAAATATTGTCTAGGGGAATAGAGCTTTATAAATTTTACTAATTATATGCACTTTTAGGCTTCTTATTTCATAGAGGACAGAAACTATAAGAAGCTGATACCCTTTTGTTATGCTAAAAACTTTCCTTGAGCAGGCCTACTATGCCCCCAAACCTTTGATTTTTCTCTATATTTCTACTCTTAACCCTAAGGCAAGAAATTGGAGTGGAAGTAGAAGAGATCTTCAACCTACAAAGAAAGTCAAAATCCATTTGCCCCCAGTGGGTGGAGATTGTATAGTTAAGAAGAACCAATTTCATCCTTTTCCTCAAAGGAATGGGGGAATAGTGCTGCTCTGTCACTATTCTTCTATACTGACATCTACTAAATGGCCCTATTATTTACTTAGATTGGATGATTATATTTTTGAAATTCAAAGGTGTATTCTCTTTGTTTTCTTTTCAGTTACCTGACATTATTGGGGAATGTGAAGTTTCTCTTTTAATCAAATATTTAGGCAATGTAGTGTTAATCTAAATATATCATATCGATCCCAATTTTTGAAAAAGTACATTAAAATACACAATACTAAAATAACCTTTCTTTGATTATTAGAATAGTACTTTTTCAGATATTCTATCCTAGAGAAGATACATTTTATTTTTTGATCACTAAACATACTAAGATATCTTGAAGTTTATTGGCTAGATTTCTTTCTTAAGGATTTTGCCTTAAATTCAAGTCACTGTGGTTGTCTTTGATGGACCTACAATAGGTTCCAAACCATGACCCTTTTGAGCTTTGTTTGAGCCTGGACTGGTTCAGAGTAAATGTAAATATCAAGAGCTTCTATTTTAGGCAAAAGATCTAAATTTGGTCACTGGACTCAGATGACTCTGGAGAGGAAAATGAGGCAGGTGACCTTGCACAGCCTTCCTTAACTTAAATCCAATTCATGTACAAATTATGGCATCACTTCTCTGATATCATATCCTTTTGACCTGTTGGATAATGAAGGACAAACAATAAAAAGCATTTTATAATCTTGTGGTGTCTCAGTCGTCATTTTGAATATCTCTATTTATTGTATTATGGAGATAATGAAGTGGATTCAGAGAAGTCACAAAACTTGAAGTTTGAAAGGAACCTTAGTCCCCATCCCATTTATGTCCTATGTTTATTTATTTATTTATTTTTACCTTTGAAGCAATCCAGGAACCTTAAGAGTCTTGTTTAAGGTCATAAAACTTGTGTTGGTTTAGGGCTCATTATTTTAATGAGGTTTTCTTTCTATTGTATTTCTCTTTTGAAGGCTGAAATCATATTGCATTACTCTTCTATCACCCAGCAGAGCACAGATGAGAACATACTGTTTGCAGCTAATTCAAATTGTGCAGTCATTTTCAGTTATGTCTGACTCTTGACCTCATTTGGGGTTTTCTCGGCAAAGATACTGGATGGGTTTGCCATCCTTCCCCATCTTATTTTATAAATGAGGAACTGAGGCAAATAGGGTTAAATGGCTTGCCCAGGGTCACACAGCTAGTGTCTGAGGCTAGATTTGAACTCACATAGATGATCTTCCTATCTTTAGCCTAGTGCCCTGTGCACTATGGTGTTAGCTAGCAGCTATCGACTGTAATATATTTGCTATAGAAAGTGGTTACATTTTGCTCTGTGGGGAAAGGGACTTAAAAAGTAAAAAGAATCAGAATTAGATTATTCTACCTTCTAGAATTGTAGGAAGTGCTTCCTTTTCATTTGTAGCCTTGAGGATTTGACTCTTAAGACATGATTCTATATTATATTTAGGTCCAAAGGGATTCATTTTCATTTAATTCCATTGCTAAGTTTCTAGGCTAAAAGGATTCAGAAATATATCTATTAAATTTCCTTAATATTCCTTTTTATTAAAGTTATTAAAACTTATTGACTTGACTGTCATTAAATATTTGACAGGATATTCCTAGCTATTTTTAAAAAAATATTGAATCCATTGTATTAAAGGTAAATTGAGTCACTTAATAAACATTGCACTATTCTAAGCACTAGGATTATATACATATATATGTATATATATAAATACATATATATAAAATGAAAAATCAGTTCATGACCTTACAGGATTCATAGTCTAAGAAGAAAAACAATATATAAGAACCAGGCACATACAAAATGTTACAGTGTAGATAGAAGGAAATCTCAGATAATAACAGTATGGAGAACAAGAAGGTGAGATTTGAGCTGAAGCTTGAAAGACAAGGACCTTAAATAGTAAAACTGAAATAGATAATCATTCTAGGTGTGGAAGATATCCAGGAGAAAGGATATTAAGTATCCTATATGAAGAACAGCAAATAAGTCTGTGTAGCTGAATTTCAGAGTATATAGAAGAAAGGAAAGTATAAATGCCTGGAAAGATAGAGTTACCTTATGAATAACTTTAAATGCAAGAGAACTTTATGTTTTATTTTATATATAAATATTTATGTGATATTTCTGATAAAAAGCATACATATATGAGAAATGCAATAAAAGTATAAAAGATCAGATTTGGCAACTGATTGGATGTATGGGATGAGAGAGAGTGATTGAGGATGATTTTTTTTTTTAACTTCATAGTCATGTACTGTTATCTAACCAGTTAATCTCTTGGTATTAAAACAAAACAAAAACAAAACAAAACAAAAAAAAAAACAAAAAACAAAAACAAAACAAAACAAAACAAAAAAAACAACAAATGAATAAAATGCCCCAAGAAAGCAATGATTGTGACATTTTGGTAGAACTATGCATCACCCCTGAACTTCTAACTCTAAACCCACACTCTGCTTTACTATCTACAGTTATAGACTCAAGTGTAATTCATGTATAAAACATATAGAGTAGAAGAATGTATATTTGAAAGAAAATATCTTTGCTTCTTATCAATTTCTATTTCAAAACCTGTTAAATGAGAGTGAACCCTGACCCAAATGATGAAGATAAAAAAAATCCCCCACAGAATTGTGAAATAACAATTCACATTATAGATCCTCTCTCCATCCCTATTCCCATCCATTTGATGTAGTTTGCTATTACATTTGGTTTTCAAGGTAATCTGAATCCTCTCAGGATCGTCCACCTCTCTGCATAAAGAAAAATATATTTCTTCTTTGTAGCGAGCTGTCGTCTCCAGAAGCTGCCGGATCACTCTCTGGGAAGAGATCTGCTGTGTCTTCTACTCAAATCTCTCCGACAGATTCTTCTTCCTGTAACGAACCATTGTTTCCAGGCAGTTGCTGTTAACTCTTGTCCAGAGAAGTGACTTCCCTTCCTGCAGAGAGCCCCGTCAAGCCTGATGCAATGCAGAGAGTCTCTTTTTATCTCTGGGAGTCCTCTCTTTTATTCTCCCAGAGAATGGGCGTGGGATAATGCAAGGGCTTCTGGGAAGAACCACCTCAGCCAATGAGCCTGCTCCTTCCATCAAGTCAACCTGAGTTCTCACCTTGTAATTGTCCAACCTGAATTCTCACCTTGTCACTATCCAGACAACCCGAGTTCTCACTTAGTAATCCTAACACTTCTTATTTTCTCTGGGAGCAAGAATGATCATTGCAATGGATCTGAGTTTAGCTGCATTTCAGTGTTGTTTTCCTTTTTATTATTATAGTTACACATGTTAGTGCCTCAGTTCTTGGTAAGGCCTTTAAAGCCAACTCAAGTGAGAAACTCTTTTCCACTTAATGAATCAACTAAAAAATTTAAGTGCTCCCAATATACTTCTTGAACTCTTATGGAGGTGAATATTCTAGCTCTGCTCATAAGTGCTTACTCTCTATAGAAAATTATCTGATTTTTGTTGCTCATCCAAAATCCAGCTCTGTGACTTTTTGGGGGAAGACACCTCAAGTTTTTACTTGCTACATATGTTATGATTTAACTTGCATTGGGATCTAGTGACTTGGTTTCATATTAAGGTTTGGTATTTTTTAAACTTTAGTCTTCAGCACAAAGCAGTTATTTTCCTAAGGCTACAAGTTTTGGGTCGATTTGAAATAGAAGTTCTTACATTTAAAGTCTGAAGGAAATGGGCTTGTTTTTAACATACACATCTGAGTAAAGGTTAGCAGGGAATCAGTGGGGATTTTATAGTGACCTGTGCCTCTTTACCAGCAGGAACATCATTCTTGGTTTCTAGAATAGCTTTTGATTTATCTGTTGCTTTTGATATTCTCAGTGATGAGATTCCTTTGTTCTTGCCCCTGGTTCCCTGGTAGGCCTGTCAAATATTATGCCATAACTTGGTTAACATCATCTTTACTTTAGTTTACCATGTTACAGATCAAATATCTAATTATATGCTTGCTTGCTTCCTGTGATCTAGCACTGCTGGTCTCCTGTCAACACTAGTTTTAAAATTGAATTCCTCTGGCAGCTTTGCCCTTAAAATTTATAGTTCTTACATTAGCATTTGGCCTTCTCTTGTTCAACATCTGAATTAATCAAGATTTTAACTTTATTTATTTTCCTTGAAGTTTCCAATGGTATGAATTTCTTCTTTCTTTAGGAAACACCTTGTGAGTCTAACATGAAGTGAATTTTATATTTTTTGTTTATGGTGTGGAATATAGTGGGTTTGATTTCTTATGTGGAACAGAAACAGGATCGATACTCAGGATGGGTGTTTTTAGCATCCATTTACAAAAAATTTCTGCATGTCAAATAGAGTAAATGATTTAGAATCATGTCCCATAGCATGAATTCAAGAAAGAGAATTAAATTTTAATGGTGTTGTATCTCTGAGAATCATAGCTTTCTGGTGCCATTGTATTTCAGGGGCTGGGAAAAGGTGCTATGGACAATGATAGAGAGCCAAGAAGTAATGAGAAACATGCAGAATCACACTCTTTCATCTGTCTTAGCCAGGAAATTGCTGGCTTCCGGCCTTTATGGCTAAACCTGATCATTGTTGATACCATGTCTCAGTGAGGTACACAGTTGAACCTTGCAAGAACTCAGAGAAGGGAAATAATGTGTTTGCATACCCTGAACATTTCTGCTTATTCACAGAATACCAGAATCTCAGAGTTGGAAAGGCAAACAGACTATCTAGTTCAACCAAAAGAAACAGCATGCTTGAATAATCAATTCTTTGATTATGCCCTAGAAAATTTTAATATAGAGCCTAAGTAAGGACATTTAGGAGATAAATGAATAGGAGGTAAGGAAGGTTCCTATTCCCTAAATATTTTCTTCCTCCAGAGGAAATATGGCTTTAAAAACTGAGTGAAGGTATGATCTTGGAAATATCTTCATGACAGTTAAAGGCCAGAACTATAAGGCAGAAACTACTGAAAGAAAAAGAAGAGTCTCATTAGACAAGCCATTTGTGATCTATCTTTTACAAAGCACTTTTATCGTGCCTGATCAACATTTAAGGAGTCTTCTCTGACTTATTGCCATATGGAAAACTTCAAAATCAACTCCCTGTAACAGAATTTCCCCAATTCCATTTAGAATATAACCAACTAATCACTTCAGCATGTATAATAAGAACAAGAGAAAGCAGAGATTTAACATACAGCCAACGTGATTTATTTTGATATAGCTTGAATCTACAGGTGTGGTGACAGACTGGTTCTCTGTACTGTTCTGACAACGACTTTTTTCATACTAGAAAGTGAATTCTGCTCCTGTGGCAGTGAAGGTAGAGGAAATGTCTTTTCAGTGTTTGTACCGACATACAGATGTCTAAACTCTGTGGAGCAATTAATTTGATTTAATTATAGTAGATATGTTTAGAAAAATCTTCATCTACAGTCAAATATTATATTCCTTAACTATCACTTTAAAATTTCCTATTTACTTTTACTCTTACTACTTCTTTTGTTAAATTAAATACCTCTAGTATCAATAGCATTGATTCTATTATTCTAGGCTAAACTTCTCTAATATGCTTCAGCTGACCAAAGGCACCAATTCGTGTAGTGAGGAGAATATTGGTCTAGTGTTTTGGGTAACCATAATGTTTCAGTTGATAGTGCAAGGCAGAGAGGAATAGTGTTCCCTTTCCAGTCTATATTCATAGACTTACAGAAGACATATAATATAACCAGTATGTCAGGGAATTCTACTCCCTACCTTAGTTGATGTAGTCAAGAAATGTAGTCACATATGGTGAAATCTTAAGATATATCTAAGGCTCTGATCCATTATCAGCTTCAATCATTTTTTTAATTGGGTCAAAAAAGGGAACAGGTTCACTAACTTGAGTAATTAAGCCAACCACATCTTGAAGGACTTATAGAGTAGATCACTGGATAGTTCCAATTCAAACAAGAATTTGAGGAAGAATCAAGCCCTGAAGAAGGGATAGCTCTTGGTAGGAAGGGGAAGTGAAGAGGAGAATAAGGGAAGATGATTTTTTTTTTCTTTTTTTCTTCTATTCTCACATTGGCCATGTTGCTTCAAAGGAAAGTTGCTTGATTAGCAGGAGACACGTCATGCAGTAGAAAATAGAGACACATTCTCAAGTAGCAGACATAGATCAGAAAGATAGACAAAGGAGCAAATCTCCAAGAAAAATAATTCCTAGCAGCAAAGAAACCAGACTATGGAGAGATCTCTTTCCTTCTTTCCTCTAGAAATCTTTATAGTACATTTATTATGTATAGAGCACTGTTCTAGGATTTAGAAATATATAAAATATAGCTAACACATGGACTCTCCTTTTAAGTTATTTTTATAATCTAGCAGAAGAATAAAACACCATCAAAATAATTATAATACAAAATATTTTTTAAAAGTACACAAGTTATAAAACAATGTTAAGTGTAAAGTCTTAGAAGGAACTTGTCAGTTGAGAAAAACAATTCTCTTAAAATAGTTATTAATAGTTCAATGCTAATGTGGAAGGAGGACTCCTGTGGTGTGTGCTTTTAAACATTTATATCAATGACTTGACTAAAAGTATAAATGACAAATTCATTCAATCTGCAGATCCTATGAGGTTGTTGGGTTTCAAAAAAAATTTTTTTTTTTGGACAGGGGAGAGCATTGAGCTGAATCTAATTAGATAAAATTCAATAGTGCTTTTCCTCTGAGATTACTTCTTATTTGTTCTGTTTATTCTGTATCCCTCTTTAGATTATGATACTCTTGAGAAGTGACATTTTTATTTTGTATCCCTTGCACTTGATATAGTCCTTAACACAAAGAAGCTGCTCAACAAATGCTTGCTGACTGTCTGAATAGGGACAAATGTAATGATTTAAACTCAAGTGCAAAAAAATACCATTTCACAAGTATAAGATGGGTAAAGCATGTATAGATAATAGCTATATTAAGAGGCACATTACTTAGATGAATAAGGACTTGATAGCCCACTATATTTTACCCAAATCAAATATTACTTAAAAATTGTGTTTAGGGACTTCTGGGGGTGGAGCTAAGTTGGTGGAGAGGACACATGGTTCTTTCTGACCTCCTACAACTCTCAGACTAATTAGCAAATCCAGTCTCTGAATTAGTTTTGGACTAGCAGAATCCATGAACATTGGGAGTACAACAAATTACCAGCAGAAGATAATTTTGCAGATCTCCAGAAAAAGTCTATTTAAATCAGGAACGGAGAGAGGCAGGCCAAGAGCAAGCAGACTGAGCACAGACACCAGCACAGACAGCACAGAGTCTCAGGGTGGTGCAGACTCTGTGGGTCGGAGAATCTATGGGATGAAATCGGCAGCAATGTTGGCTACCTGCCATGGCTGCAACCTAGTAAATCAGCAGAGAAGTTATAAAATATCTAACACAAACATAAAAGATAAATAGTGAACCCCAAAACACTATAATTTCACAGGACCTGGCCATGTCCACCCAGCACCGTGAGTGAGTCAGCACTGATCCAGTGCAGCTAAAGCTGTTTTTGGAAGAAGTATGGAAAATCTGCCTTTCCCTAAAAGCAGACCTTAACTTTTAAAAAAAATGAGTTAAAAAGCACAGAGAACTCTGACCATAGACAGTTTTTTCTGATGAAAGAGAGCAAACCTTGAGGAGACTAAAAGCAGATTGTTTCCAGATGAAGCCCCAAAGGGTGATATAACCTGGTTCCAATCACATAAGGCTCTCCCAGAAGAAATTTAAAAGGATCTTAAAAGAGAGCTAGATGAAAAATGGGCAAGGAAATGAAAATCTCTTGCAAAAGAGGGTTTGGAAAAGGCATATAAAAGATTTGATAAAATGGAAAAAGAAAACGACTTATGGAAGAACAGAATTTGTGAAACAGAAAAAGAAAATAACTAACTTCTTAAAAAACAGAATTTGTGAAAGAGAAAAAGAAAATAACACCATAAAATAGAATTTGTGAAATGGAAAAAAATCCATAGAACAAAACAACTCATTTAAAAATTCAATTGGACAAACACAAAAAGAAATACCAAAAAAAATGAAAAAAAAATTCATTAAAATTCAGAACTGAACAAATGGAAATGAATAACTCAATGAGACAACAAGAATCAATCAAGCAAAAATAGAAAAAAAAATGTAAAATATCTGATTGGGAAAACAACTGGCCTGGAAAATAGATCTAGAAGAGACAATCTAAGGATTATTGGACTCCCTGAAAACTATGATGAAAAAAGAATCTAGACACTATTTTTTTAGGAAATCATCAAAGAGAACTGCCCTAATGTCCTAGAATCAGAAGGTAAAATAGCTATTGAAAGAATTCACTGAACACCTCCTGAAAGAGATCCCAAAATTAAAACCCCAAGGAATATTATGGCTAAATTACAGAACTATCAAACCAAAAAAGAAATATTACAAGCAGCCAGAAAGAAATAATTCAAATACTAAGGAGCCACAATTGGGATTAACCAGGACCTAGCAGCTTCTATGTTAAAGGCCTAAGGGCCTAAAATCTGATATTCCAGCCAAGAATAAATTACCCTGCTAAACTGAGCATTTTCTTTCAGGGAAGAAGATTGATATTCAATGAAACAGGTGAATTCCATTTATTTATGATGAAAAGACCAGAGCTAAAGAAAAAAATTTGACCTCCAAATATAGAACTCAAGAGAAGCATAAAAAGGTAAAAAGAAAAGAACTCTTGAGAACTGTATTTCTGTTATGGATATATGTAAAGGGCTGAAAATCTGAGTTGCACTGAGTCCCACCAAGCACTTGAGGCGAATTACCAATTGGACAATACTCTATTAACATATGCTTGGAGGATGACCCTGCCCAATTATTCTGGCAATTGATATCTCTAGTTATTCCATATAGACCAGTGTTTCTAAATTTTGAAAAATAAAAACTAACATCTACATAGTGCTCTAGGTTTTATAAAAAATTTCAAAGACTTACATGTGAATTCTACCAAACATTTAAAGAACAACTAACTCCAATGCTATATAAACTATTTGAAAAAATAGGGATTGAAGGACTCCTACCAAATTCCATTTATGACACAAACATGGTACTGATACCTAAACCAGGTAGGCTGAAAACAGAGAAAGAAAATTATAGACCAATCTACCTAATGAATATTGATGCTAAAATCTTAAATGAAATATTAGCAAAGAGATTACAGAAAATTGTCCCCAGGATAATACACCATGACCAAGTAGGATTTATACCAGGAATGCAGGCCTGGTGCAATATTAGGAAAACTATTAGCATAATTGACTATATAAATAACCAAATTAACAAAAAGCCATATGATTATCTTAATAGATGCAGAAAAAGCCTTTGATAAAATCCAACACCCATTCCTAATAAAAACACTAAAGAGTATAGTAATAAATGGACTTAAAAAAAAAACACAGCCAGTGCCAGTAGCATCTATTTAAAACCAAGAGCAAGCATCATATGTAATGGGCATAAATGGAATCATTCCCAGTAAGATCAGTAGTGGGACAAGGTTGCCCACTATCACCATTACTGTAGAGGGCCAGAACTTTGGAGAAGTATTTTTGGAAGAAATATGCTTGAAACAAGGTGTTAACTCAGTGGAATTGATGAGATAATGGTTCTCTAGTTCACATATATCTAGTATGACATAATAATATAGTCACTCTAGTTTGATATAATGATTTAATCATTCTAGATTGGCTTATACTCAGTATACTGTAATGTTGTAATTGTAATAGGGTGTTTTAGGGCTGAGAGAACTGGGGACAAAGTCAGACTCAGACTGAGACTGGTTGAGACTGTCAGACTGCCAGACTGCTGGAGGAGACTGGATCAGACTGAGACTGGGTCAGACTATGACAGACACAGATTGTGAAGGAAACAATAAAGACTTTGGACTCTATTCTTTTTTTTCCCCTCCTTCTCCTCCCCCGCCCCCCCCCCACCAATGGCAGGTTGACCAATACATGTTAAATATGTTAGAGTATAAATTAAATACAGTATACGTATACATGTCCAAACAGTTGTTTTGCTGTACAAAAAAAATCATACTTTGAAATACTGTACAATTAGCCTGTGAAGGAAATCCAAAATGCAGGCTAACAAAATTAGAGGGATTGGAAATTCTATGTAGTGGTTCATAATCATCTCCTAGAGTTCTTTCGCTGGATGTAGTTGGTTCAGTTCATTACTGCTCTATTGGAACTGATTTGGTTCATCTCATTGTTGAAAATGGCCACATCCATCAGAATTGATCATCATAGAGTACTGTTGTTGAAGTATACAACGATCTCCTGGTCCTGCCCATTTCACTCAGCATCAGTTCATGTAAGTCTCTCCAGGCTTTTCTGAAATCATCCTGATGGTCATTTCTTACAGAACAATAATATTTCATAATATTCATATATCACAATTTATTCAGACAATCTCCAATTGATGGGCATCCATGTAGTTTTTTGGACTCTATTCTTGTCCATCGTCATGGTGACTATCCTGCTGAAACAAAAGCCTGGTAGAGGACCTTCAGAAAGCTAGCCCAAACATTACAATTACTATTCAATATTGTCTTAGAAATGTTAGCTTTGACAATAAGAGAAGAAAAAATGATTGAAGGAATTAGAGCAGGTAACAAGGAAATCAAATTATCACTCTTTGCAGATGATGTGATGGTATACTTAGGGAACCCTAAAGAATCAACAAAAAAACCAATTTGAAATAATGCACAACTTCAGCAAAGTTGCAGGATGCAAACCCACATAAATCATCAGCATTCTTATATATCACTAACAAAATCTGATGCAAGAGATACAAAGAAAAATTCCATTTAAACTAACTGTCAATAGTATAAAATATTTGGAAATCTATCTGCCAAGGGAAAGTCAGTTAAGTATATGACAAAAACTATAAAATACTTTACACACAAATAAAGTCAGATCTAAGTAATTGGAAAAATATCAAGTGCTCTTAGATAGGTTAAGAAAATATAATAAAGATGACAATACTCCCTAAACTAATCTATTTATTTACAGCTATACCAATCAAACTCCCAAGAAACTATTTTATTGACCTAGAAAAAATAACAACAAAATTCATATGGAAGAACAAAAAGTCAAGAATTTTAGGAATTAATGGAGAAAAAAGCAAATAAAGGGTACTCTACCTGTACCTGATCTAAAACTATATTAAAAAGCAGCGGTCATCAAAACCATTTGCTACTGGCTAAGAAGTAGAGCAGTTGATCAGTGGAATAGGTTAGGTTCATAAAAAAATAGTTAATGACTATAGCAATTTAATATTTGACCTTTTGGGATAAGAATTCACTATTTGACAAAAACTACTGGGAAAATTGGAAACTAGTATGGCAGAAAGTAGGCATAGACCCACACTTAACATCATATACCAAGATAAGGTCAAAATGGGTTCATGATCTAGATATAACAAATGATATTATAAACAAATTAGAAGAACATAAGATAGTTTACCTCTCAGATCTGTGAAGGAAGAAGGACTTTGTGACTAAAGAAAAACCATAGATCATTATTGATCACAAAATGGATAATTTTGATTACATTAAGTTAAAATGTTTTTGTACAAACAAAACAAATGCAGAAAAGATTAAAAGGGAAGCAATAAATTGGGAAAACTTTTTTTTGTATATCCTAAGGATCTGATAAAGGCCTCATTTCTTAAATATATAGAGAATTGACCCAAATTTATAATGGTTCAAGTCATTATCCAATTGATTTGACCATTTGGTCAAAGGATATAAACAGACAATTTTCAGATGAAGAAATTGAAACTATTTGTGGTCATATGAAAAGGTGCTCCAAATCACTATTGATCAGAGAAATGCAAATTAAGACAACTCTGAGATACTATTATACACTTCTCAGATTGGCTAAGATGACAGGAAAAGATAGTGATGAATTTTGGAAGGATGTGGGAAAACTGGGACAGTGATGTATTATTGGTGGAACTATGAATAGATCTAACCATTATGGACAGCAATTTGGAACTATGCTCAAAAAGTTATTATCAAACTGTGCATACCCTTTGATCCATCAGTGTTTCTACTGGGATTATATCCCAAAGAGGTCCTAATGGAGGGAAATGGACCCACATGTCCATAAATATTTGTGGCAGCCCTCTCTAATGTCAAGAAACTGGAAACTGAGTGGATGCTCATCAATTGGAGAATGGCTCAATAAATTATGGTATATGAATGTTATGGAATATTATTGTTCTGTAAGAAACGTCTACCAGGATGATTTCAGAGAGGCCTGAAGAGACTTACATGAACTGATGCTAAGTGAAATGATCAGAACCAGGAGATCATTATACATGGCAACAAGAAGACTATATACGTATACTGTATTTAATTTATACTCTAATATATTTAACATGTATTGGTCAACCTGCCATTGGTGGGGGGGTGGGGGAGGAGAAGGAGGGGAAAAAAAAGAATAGAGTCCAAAGTCTTTATTGTTTCCTTCACAATCTGTGTCTGTCATAGTCTGACCCAGACTACTTCATGAGGGGTGGGTTCCTGCTCCTTGGAGATTTTCAATATGAGGTTGGATGAGCACTTGTCAAGTATCTTTTAGTGGGGATGCCTTTAGAGTGCGAGTTGGAAAGTCCCTTACAACTCCTGAATTCTGTAATTCTGAGTCAAATTAATTTAAATTTAAGGAAAAATCATTATATTTGTAACTAGAATGAACCATGGAATTTTTCTATTTGAATCTATTAATTTTAAAGAGGAGGAAAAATGAGTTAAGGAAAAATAGGTTAAGTGGCTTATTCCAGGTCAATAAATATCCAGAACATGATCTTAGCGATACTTTAACTTCATCCACACTACTTTTCCCATGATATGATAATATCTGTCAATAGAAACAAAGCTTTTTAAAATGTTCAATCATATTAAAAATCTGCATTAATACTTAATGTCAAAAAGCTTTTTAAAATTTTAAATTAAGTGACTCTTGCTTTCCAAGGTCAAGTCCTCTATTTGTGCTCATTATCCAGGTCCTTCCTGTCTTCTTTGGGAGGATTCTCCCTGTAGTGTTCCTCCCCTTTTTCATCTTCAATTTCTCCTTATCTACTTCTTCTGATACCTGTAAGCACACTCAAATTTTGTTTTTGCTTTTTTTTTAATCTCAAAACAAAGTAAAACAAAATAAATTTCTACTTAATTTTCTCAAGTAGTATCCCAATAATAATTCTTTACTCTTCTGAATGTTACAGCTAAACTTCTTCCTTCCTCCTTTCCATTCCATTCTCCCTTCCTTCCTTTTTTAAGGTAACCAGTGTTCTCAAATTTTATATATCCTAGGAACTCTCACTATTTAACCTTTCTGCAGCATTTGACACTTTCAACCATTCTTTTCTTCTGGATATTCCTTGTAGGTTATATATTTCTCTGTCTCTGGTCTCTCTCTGTCTCTGTCTCTGTCTACTCTAATCTTTCGTGTTTGATCCCTTCTGTCTACTCATATGTCCATTTCCTTAAGTGTCCATTGCTTTTCACCTGCTAATTAATTAATCTAGTTTCTGTGTTCTTCTAGACCTCTTCCACATGGCTTCCAAAAGCTTTAGTGATTCCCTATTATTTCTAGGACAAAATATAAAATCCTTAGTCAAATGTTTAAAGCTTCAACAATCCAACATCCACCTCCTCCCTACCTTTGGAAATTGTTTTTTTTTTCCCTCCTATATATCTTTTTCGTGAGGGAGAAACGGAAAAATAATTATTATTTATACAGCACCTATTATATATTAGACACTGTGCTAAGCACTTTTAAAAAGATCTATTTGATCCTCATAACAAATTTGCAAGGTGAGTGTTGTTATAATGCCCATTGTACAGATGAGGAACCAAGGCAAACAGTGGTGCTTGACTTATTCTGGGTCACATAGCCAATGTCTGAAGTCAGATTTGAAATAAAGTTTTTTGACTCCAAGTCCAATAAATCCTAGAATTATCTTGTATTTGCTTATCAGCAGACAAACTGTAGCCCCATTATTTTATAAATAGCAATAGGAATTTACCAAATGTTTATTGCATTGAATTAGATGAATTAGCTACTTCATTAAGTAAATAACCTCCAAGTCTTAAATGGTGTTAAGAGATCCATGTGGAAACCCAAAAGGGTGAAACACATTAAAATAATAGGCAATCACTGGGAAAATGCCACAGCTTTATTCTTAACTACTTTCTCTTTCCTCTGCCCCTCCACTAGTGCTTGGATCTATAGGCATGGTTGATTAAAAACTTGCAATACATGAGAAAAAAGTATAATGGCTTTTTTTTTGTTATTACTTCATTGACTTTCATGATGAAATGAAGATCATTTACTGGCAAATGATAGGAAAATGATATTCAACTAGAACTTAATTTCTTCTTGCCTTAGATTGGCTTTATGCCATACGACTGGTTTAGAGTGCATATAAAACCTACCATTTTCAGGGCAAAAAGAATATCATTGTCAAAACCATCGAGTAACTCTGTAATATGAACAACAGATACAGACTGATGCATAGATAAAGATTTTGATAGTTTTTTTTTTTTACTATGAAAATTCAGCTCTCTAATTAGCAACAACAAAAATTCCAATTTGCCTAGCCTACAAACAAACCAAATTACAGAGTTTGGTGTTGAGTTTTGTCCATGCCGTTGCTATTGATCTTAAGTGGAAGTTTCTATTTGGGGTTTACATTTTTCTTCTTCCTTAAAATTATGTATTTTTATTTTAGAAATTTGATATTATTGGAAAATGTTAGTTAATAAACAGAAAGGCAGATAAAACTTATTAATTCATTCCAGAATGCATTTAGTCTAATAAAAATCCCTTTATTTGATGTAGTAAAGGTCTCTTTTGAACTCCTGAATCCTAATTAAATTTATAAGAGTCCAAGTCAGACTCCAGACAGATGAGTCAATGAAGAAGTAGGCTGATAAACACATTGCGGATTAGTTCAGTATTTCTGGTAAATCTCTCACAATCAGCTACTGTGAGTTGTGTAAATACAGCTATATTTAATTTTTTTTTTTGGTTGTTGTTGGCTTTCTAATTCTTTTTTTTTCTAAAATGTTGTATTATATTGCATTGTCATTCATTTATATTTTTGTCATTTTTTTCACTTTTTTATCACATGTCTGACTTCACTTAAATTTCATTGCTATTATTCTTCAGTGTGAAAGAGCTCTTTTCAAAACCTGCTTTGTGTCTTTTATTAGCAATTGCTGACATCTTGTCCTTCCTGGCTTTTGGTAAAAGTGAAACAGGATTGTTTTTAGTTGCTTTAAAATAAATTTGAAATATATTTCTTTTTTTTTTTTGCATAAGTGCTCAAAATGAAAACTTTTCAGACTTTCTTTAAAGTCAGGTTCTTCAGTAACCAATTTTGACAGCAACATTAGTGTGAGGTAGCTACATCTGTCAAAAACTTGCTGCCGATTTCTGTGTTATAGTGTGTTATACTATAAGTGAAATGGGCACTGGGTTTGGAGTCAGAGAACCTAAATCTTACATAGGACCTGTAATCTTATACTTTGGATGATCCATTTTAAACTTTAATTTATGGAATAAAACATGGATTGCTATAACAACATAATAAAAATGATTGCACATGAAACTGCAAATATATTATGCTCAACTTGCTTTTTTCTTTTAAACATACAACAAAGTTATCAGGTAAATTTCTTTTTTATTTTCATTTCTCCTTCCTGCTATGGACACCATTTAGATACAAATAAGCATCAGGATGTATATGTGTGTATACACACACACACACACACACACACACACACACACATATATATATATGTATATATATACACACATACCCACACACCCACATGTACATATATATGTATGTATAAATATACATACACATATATATGAAAGAGAGATTTAGACATAAATATAGATATGTAAAATTATATTTTCTCTGGATGCAGATAATGTCTTTCTACATATGACTTTTGTAGTTAATTTGGGTGTTTATAATAATTGAAATATCTTATTCACTCAAACTCAATATTAAAACAATATTGTATAATATATACTTCACTATATACAAAGTTATCTTAGTTCTTTTCATTTTATTCATTATTTCATGCAAGTCTTTCCACGTTTTTCTAAAATCATTTGCTTTTTTGTCTCTCAATATCCTGATCTGCAAAATGAGGGAGTTGGATTAAATGAACTCTGAGCTTACTCTTGATTCTAAATCTAGGATTGTATATAAGAAAAAAAATATAATTTTCATCGATTATACTAAAAAAAAAAAGAGAAGACAGTCATTCAGAATAGTGACATAACATTTTTAGAGCTGAAGGAAGCATAGAGTGCATCTAATCTACTGTCCTTTAATCAACGAGGAAATGAAGTTCTCAGAGATGGTGGTTTGCTCAAGGTCATAAAACTTGTTAATTCACAATGTGGGCCTAGAAACCAGTTTTCCTTACATTCTGTCCAATGCTCTTTTTATCACAGAAATGAAAGATCATGGAATGTTGAATAAATAATACTGATAGTAATAGCTAAAATTTATAGGGCACTTTATAGTTTGCAAAGAATTTAATGCCCATTATACTATTGATCCTTAAGATACCCCTGTGAGGTAAGTCCTATTATTCCCATTTAACATGAAACTGAGCCTGAGAGTTTAACAACATGCCCTGGATCATAACAGCTGGTAACTTCCTGACTTCATCCCAACAAAAAATAGAAAAAATATACTAAGGTGGAACAAAATTTGATATTTAATTTTTGTGGGATAACTACATCAATGAAGGAATATTATTGTCTATGTGTTTTGTTTTCTTTTAATTAACACTCAGTAATTTTAAAAAATCCAATTTGTAATGATGGCTTAAAAAAAAGCAACCAACTTTGAAAAAGAGATGATTACTCAAAGTCTTAATTTGAGTGGCCTCTAGTCAATGAACCAATTCAAATCTTTTCAACTTATAGCATTATACTAAATGTTTTTCAAAGTGTTATTTTGTAGTGCTTTTCCCATTTTTGTGAAAAAAAATTATCAGTTGTGAAATTGGTGGCTAGTATGCATTTCTCTCTCTTTCTCTCATACTCCACTTTTTATTCTATCCCTCTAGATGGAGGATATGAAAAGATTTGCCTTTTCAGTGCCCAGTGTTAACTTAGCTGAGCCTTATAAAAGATATGAATGGACAGTTTTGCGACAGGGAATGAGGAATAGCCCTACTATGTGTCAAATCTGTGTTGCTGCTGTGCTCTTACTCCAGTAAGAAAAGCATTTCCAAAAGTTACTTTATTACATTACATGGATGACATCTTGGAGTGTGCACCTGAGGGGCAAATGTTAGACGCATATCTACAAAATATCATAGAAACACTAAGGAACTATGAATTGCATATAACTCCAGAAAAAATTCAAAGACAAGCTCCTTTTCAATGCTTAGGATATGAAGTATAACCTAAGGTGCTTATAGTACTCTTTAAAAACAGAGAAGTTAACACATTGTTGTATGTATCCTTGTTTCAAGTATATTTCTCCAGAGTTCTTGCCCTTTACAGCTATGTTGTTTAGAAAATTCCTTTTATATATAGACACATGTATACATAATATATACATATATGTATAACAAATTAGGAAAATTACACATACATGTTTATATATGTAATAATCAGTAATATCAGAGTGTAATAAAATATTAATGAATAAAGAAAGAATATCATGAACACTAGTAGTAGAAAAAATAAAGGATCAAAAGTCCTGCTAAGATATTTTAAATCCTTTATTATTGAAGTGCCAAAGTAAAGATTCATGATTTATGATATTATATTAGAAGAAACAAATAAAATTTCAGAGACACTTTCTTGATTAATTTAGTATTATGCTATAAGAAGAAGAAACTTAGAAAGAAGAAAGGCATAATGGCCCTAATCATGGGAAAGTCTGAAAATAGAAGTCCCAAGTCAATACTATGTAAGTTAAGAAAGTGGATCAGATGGATTTTTTTTTGTCATGAAATGGGATTAGTTTAAGATAATATATCAGAAATCTCATAAACTAATGCTAACTTTGTATGACACATCCCATCTTTTATTTCAAGTTTTTCTTCATGTCATTCCAAACTCTTTAGTGTTAATGGTTAGTCTCACTTTAATTTTCTTTATACGCCACTGATTTGTGTACATGTTGTAAACTTCACCTCCCATGATTTCTAATAAATAGTAAAAATCTTTGAGAACAGAAATGAACCTTTGTTCATATTTCTAGCACATAACACAGTCCATAACTAAAATTATGGACTAAATGAATATTTGTTGAATTGAATTAAATAAAGAATCAACTAAATCAACCAAAGGAGTAAATATTGTTACTGAAAATCATATTACCTTGATACTTCTTGTTTCCTGAAATTCACAAAACTCCAAAATTCTCAAGAACAACTTTCAAATATTGATATCTCAACTGTAATCCATAGTCTAGTGTCCCAAGTTAGTTTTACATGTGTTTAATCTTAGATGCCACCTACAAAAACACTCAATCCTTGGCACATATTGTTTCCATTCAGAGTTGGTTATATGAAATCTCTGAAGATAAATATGGATAAAAATGGTGGAGTAGACTTAGAATCAGGACAAACCATTTTCATGACTCCAAATCTAAACTCAGCTACTTATCAGATGTGTGACTCTGGACAAGTCACATGAATATGTTTGCCTCAGTTTCCTCATTTGTGTAAAATGAGCTGGAGAATAACATATCAAAGTACTGCAGTATCTTTGCCAAGAAAATCACAAATGAGGTCATGAAGAAAGTAAGACATAACTGAAAAACCACAGATATCATTTATGTAGTGAAGGAAATATTGTTTATGGAAGTAATAGGACTGTTGATTCTACCCTACATAAAATTTAAAAAAAATCCAAAACAAACACCTAGAGACTCACAGTTCACTATACATAATTGATATACTTTTCTTTTGTTCTTAAGTGACTCTCTTTGTGATTGAACTTTGCTGTTGAAGAAAAATGAACTTGTAATTGCTAGAGGGTCAAACCATTTCCCTCATTCTGGTGAATCTCACCTTTTACCTCAGGAACCTACACAAGTCTAGCCTTATGTATTTCTATGAAGACTCCCCAATTAAAAGAATTGAAATCAGACTTATTAAACAAGAAACCACTTGACATTTTGGCAAATCCCTCTATTTATCCCAAAGGCATAAAGCCTTCCAGGCTTATTATGGTACTACCATGTGGTTTGGCCTATTTTCAGATGGGAAGTGAATTTAGAGTTACTAGACAAGCATCCTCCTTTACAAGCAGAATTCAATGTCCAAATTATTCAGGGTAATTTAAGAAGAAAAAGTCCAGGTCTTTGCTCTCATTTTATGTCTTTAGTCCCCTGTCTTTCCCTTTTCCTTAATTACCCTGCCCACCATTAATCATCAGTCCTATGTATACAATTACTTTTATTGTATATGTGTATTCTTCTTTCTCCAAAAGATTGGCATAGCCCAGGAAATAATTCTTTTTCCTATAAGTTTCGATCCTGAGATTGTACTTTCATGGGACCTTTCCTTTCCTTTTCCAGAAGGCCAAGAGATCAGGAACTCTCATCACTTAACTATTGTTATATCTCATGTAGTTGCCAGTTCTCAGGTTTAGAGGTTACAATATTATTTCCCAAAACTGGTGCCAAGAACTTGTGGGTTCAGCATCTTTCCTCTCAGAATACATGATTGTGTCTAGGTTAAATTCTAAAACTGAATGTTCAGAGAAGTTTAATGTTATTACATGTTGAAAAACCACTAAATATTTATGTGCTTCTATATATGCTTACACTGAGTTTTTCTCATTGTTCCTTTTGCTCTCTCCACATATTTTCTGGATCAGAGTAATAGTTCTTCTATGTATTGTGGTAGTCTAAGATGTTATGGTCCTAGATGACATTTTATATATGAATATATATATATATGTATATGCATATATGTAAATGTATGTGTGTTTATATATATGTGTGTATATATGTATATATATATATATTACCTAATTTAATGCTGAAAGCAGAGAATTAAAAATATATATGCTTTGACATTTCCTGAAAAGAATTATGACAAGAAAAAGTGAGAAGATATTTACCAATTTGCTCATGTATTTTTAGCTATTTAAAAACGCTAGTGTTTTTTTTTTTTTTTGCATATTTGCCTTTTCAGAAGTATAAATGAATGGCATTTAGGATACATATAGTATTATAGAATGTTCTTAAACTGCTTCACCTTATGAAAAATGTTAATATGAAGAAAAAAACATCATCATTAAGAATACTCTTTTGGACTACATGTGGCAACAGATATCTGCAATCTCAAATATCTACTGAGAGGTGGGAGTTGATGAATTTCTTGAGCTTAAAGATTTTAGACCACAGTGGGCTCTATTGAACAAGAGTTTACAATAAATTTGGTATCAGTATGGTGAGTATCAGACAAGTAGGAGCCACAGGATTGCCTAAGGAGAGACCAATAGTGAAGGTAAGAGCTGATCAAAGATCTGGTCCAATGATCAACAGTAGTGGCATTAGACCCATGAGTAGCCCTGAAACTTTTAGACTTTATGAATCTTAATTTTAGTGCAAATAAAGGCAGTTTTTTGCCCCTCATGATTTGATATCCAGGGAAAAGAGTAGTTTATATTCTTAGTTAAGTCATCACATTTTTGCACCATCTGTTAGCAGCAGCCATTGTTCTTTACTTCAAATAACTTTATATATGTCTTATTGTTTGATTTTATTAATGTGGTAACATTACTAAGATCATCCTATTCCAAAGCTTGGATTTTATTCCAATAGAATGCCGAGAGATTTCCAAAAATTTTTAAGAGGGGAATGCAACAATTAAATTAGTTCCAAATTGGGAATGTCCATACTTTTCTTGGAAGAAACCCAATAAAAGTAGCCATATGGAAATTTTTGCTTGTAGACTCGAATTCAGAAGTTTTAAAAATATATCTAAGTACATGATTTATGTATTAGTACCTGATACATTCATTACAGTAGAAATTACTTCAGATTTAGTATTTTGCCTCCTTATATATTTCATCTTAATGGAAAATATTCCAGTTAAGACACCACCTTCTTTTAGTGTAATTGTATAGCTCATTGACCCCAAATCTGCCTGTGGTATTAACTATAGTAATGAACAGGACCTGTTAGCACACCAACAATTCAATTCTATTCAGTTTGATTTAATTCAATTCAACAAATATAAATTAATAATCTTCTGTAAATGAGGCATATTTCACACCATGGAGGGAATAAAAAAATCATTTTTCTCATGAAACTTACCTTATTGTATATTTTAGCCACATAAGCAGGAAAATCCAAAGCTGGCAGTACTGTTAAATATGGATCTACTTCATAATAAGTATTTAACTAGACAAGTAATTTCATTGATATAGGAAACTCCTAAATGAGGAGCCAGTTCAAAGCCATTTTACTTCTAATTTCTTAGCTGTGAAATGTCAATGTAAAATCAATTATTTTCCTTCCTCATGTATGTGTGTGTGTATATGAGTGTGTGTGTGTGTGTGTGTGTGTGTGTGTGTGTGTGTGTGTGTATATATACACATAAAGATTTTTAAAAATCACATCTGTTAGGATTTATTATGCCCTTAAACAATTTTCAGGAAAAAAACCATAAAGAAACAGAAAAAACATCTGAGGTCATCTAATCTGACTCTCTTAGTTCATCATTGAGGATCCTAAAGCAAAGTGTTGTGACTTCCCCAAGAGTAAATATTGCAGTAATGAACCCGGTTTCTCTAACTCCTCATAACAGTACTGTTCCCACTGCATCAGCTGGCCTCTCAAAGGGAGAATGTGAAACTGAATAGAGAGTAACTACAATATACATAAGAGTCACATCTTTAAATAATAACATTCAATAAGTACAGTATTATAATGAGCACATATGAAAAATAAAATGTTCTGTTTAATAATTTTAACTGGTGAGAGTATTTGATAAGTCTGAGAAAAGACTGGTCTTGTCTTTCGAATAATCATTTCATTTCATTTTATTTTTACCTTAAAAACAAATATTGTTTTTATCAGAGCAGGAGAAATATATACTGAATTTAACAAGGTAAATAAAAACATAATAGAACATAGATAATATTTATATGATTTTTAAAATTTTGATGTGATTTTTTATTTTTAAAGCTTTTTTATTTTCAAAACATTTGCATAGTTTTCAATGTTCACCCTTATAAAACTGTTATATTTTTTTTTTCTCCCTTCTGTCCCAATACCCCCTCCACTAGATGAAAAATATTCCAATATATGTTAAACATGTGTAATTTTTTAATACATATTTCTACATTTATCATGTTGCACAAAAAAAAGTCAGATAGAAAAGGAAAAAAAATGAGAGCAAAAAACAACATGAAAAAATGAAAATACTGATCTATGATCTACACTCAGTTCCCATAGTTTTCTCTTTGGGTGCAGATGGTTTTCCCAGTCTTCTGCTTCCCTTCTAATCTTTTCTGCATTGGTTTTGTTTGTACAAACACTTTTTAATGTAATGTAAACAATGTAATCAAAATTGTCCATTTTGCATTTCATAATGCACTCTAGTTTTCTTTGGCCATAAATTCCTTCTTTCACCACAGATTTGAAAGGTATATTTTACCTTTTTTTCCCCCTAATATACAATATCTTGCTTTATGTTTAAATCATAGACCCATTTTCTGTTAGCTGTTGGTTAATGCCTAGTTTCTGCCATAGTCATAATTTACTTTCATTCAATGACTCTAGTCAATTTCCAAATTGATAGAAGATTTGTTTGTATCTGGTTTACACCTTTATTTGAATGTTTTAATGGAGATATCTAGGAATTGTTCACATCTATTTTCAGCTTTGGTTAATTGATTCTGTAATTCACTCCAAAAGGCATAATAAACTGATAAAGATTAGACCATGGAGAATCTTGTTAGTTACACAAATTAGATATCTATGCATGATGACAATCCTCTTACAGTAGGAAGGGGCAGAGATATGAAGAACTTTAAGCTACAGAGATCATTATTTTTTATCCTAGAAATAATGAAAACCTGTTAGAGTTTATTGAGTGCTTGTTTATGTGTTTGTAAGGGATGACATGGCCACACAAACTTTAAGAAAATAATTTTAGCAAATTTGTATAGGATAGATTGAAAAGGGGAGTGATTTTGAAGCTGGGAGACCAATTAGAGACATGTGAAAGGTGATGAAAGCTTTAAGAAAACTAATAACTGAATGAGTTGAGATAAGGGGTCATATGCAAAAAAAATTTTGGGTGTAGAAATAACAGGATTCAACAAAGATTGAATATACAGGATGAGTAAAAGCTATGATGGAGGGATGACAACATGTTTATGAACCTTTATAATAGTTATGAAACCCTCAGCTCCAAATATGGAAGTTCTGAAAGGTAAGGATTTCAGAGAAATAGATGATATTTTTAAAATGTTGAACTTGAGATCCTTAAAGGACATCTGGTTGAAAAATACTTAATAGGTAGTTGTTGATGAAGGATTTAAGTATGTAGATATAGAAGTTAGCTGCATAGTATTGTTAATTGAATCCTTGGAAGTAGATGAGATCACCAAGAGAAGAGAACCCAAGATAGACTCTTATAGTATGCTCATAGGAGTAATGATATGTGAAGATACCACAAAATAAAGAATTATATGAAAAATAGGAAGAGAATAAGTTTTGCAATGTCACATACATAGACCAGTAAAGAAACTGTCTACAGGAGGAAAGATATTCAAAAATGTCAAATGCTACAGAAAGGTCAAGAAATATGGAATTGATTAAAGACTATTTAAATTGGCAATTAGGCAGTCATTTCTAACAATTGTCAATAATGAGAACCTATCATGTTTCAGGTATTGTGTAAGGTACTATGGCTATAAATGTGAAAAAAAATTCTTACTCCTTGTCTTCAAGAAGATTACATTTTAATGAGAGAAAATGACACACAAAATAAAACTTTAAAAACAAGAGAGGGGATGTTAGAAGATAGCAGGAGAAGTCCAAATCTAGAAGGAGCATAAATAATAGGAAAATGAGGAGATGGTATCCTGAGCTCTCTTCTTAAATAGAGGTTTTTGGAATTTATGACTTTGTTCTCCAACCAGAAGGATAGAAGATGCTGATGGTGTGTGTGTCAATGATGATTTGATTTTACAAGATGATAAGATTTCCCAATGGTGAAGTTGCTTGGGGCATAGTAGAGAAGGTAATGTCCAAAAGGAGTGCAGCAGTTAGAAAATTAGATGATCATATGTTTGGTTCAAATTTCTCTCCCTAACCAAACATCTGTAGGGAATCATATTCTATATTCTTTCATTGAAAAAATATTATTTAACCTTTTGCTTTAAATTCAAGAATCAATTTGGAACTTAATGGTATGTAAGAAATAGGCTTCTAGATAGAGTGGATAGAGCTCTGGGATTGGAGTCAGGAAGTCTGATCTTGTGTTAAAATTTGGTACCTGACACTTACTAGCTCTGTGACCCCGGGCAAATCACTTAATCTTTTTTGCCTCAGTTTCCTCATATGTAAAATGATCAGAAAAAAGAAATATCAAAACACTCTTTGCTAAGAACACTCCAAATAGATTCACAGATTTGGACATAACTGAAATTACTGAACAACAACAATAATGGTAATTGAAAGATACTGATCTAAATTTATATAATGTCAATTTTCTTTCCCTTTTCCCTCAAGAATTATTAATGGAATCACTCCCAATAATATGTATTCTTAGCATTATTAAATACTGTGCCATATGTTTGTTTACTTCTGCATCTTGCTTATCTAGTATGTGCCACTGATCTACCCCCCTCACCCCTTCTTAAACATTGATGACTACTACTTTAAATATGGTTTGGAATATTATGGTTTGAGATTTGGTAATATTAGATTCTCTTCAACCTTAGCAAATCTGATGCAATGCCTAGCTAAATTGGAAAAAAAAAGTCAATAAAATCATCAAATGATGGTGATCTAGTGTCTGGCAGCTGATCAAGTCACTTTCTTCTGCTTAAATTTCCATATTTGGTGGTTATCTATGAATCCTCAAGAGAACAAGCTAATGTTAATTCATTCTAATTCAATATGATAACTTAATGGCTTACTTGCCTCAAATACAGATATAGTATAAACTTCATATTTTCATATAAATATTTTATAGGGGTGATTTTCTTCATCATTTGAACCCTTTTTCTATTATAAAATAATTATCTATAATCTTCTTAGTGATGGAAAAAAAACTTATAGAAAACAAAAAATAACCTACATTAGGCTAGAACCAAATTCCTTTGAAATGGGAAGCAGATTTCTTGATTAGCATTCATATGCCATTATATTTTCCACAAATTCAGCAAAAATATATCAAATAGTTTAAAAAGCAACCATTAAAATAAAGATAATATACGATTATCTTGAAAAATAACTGACTACAATAAGTATAAACTTAAAATGCATATATATTTTTAACAAGGTCAATCTCACCTAAAAGCTGAAATTGTATTTCTTCTGCTCCTTTAAATTTTATTTTTCAGATTCCAAAATGATGGCTCTCCAAAGTGTATTTGCTACATAAAGCTTCAAATTTTGTAGATTGAGAGAATTAGTCTGAATTCTCCAATAGAATGATAACTTTAGCTCTAGATGGAACCACAGTAATCCAATTTTTTTTTTTTCAACATATGAGAAAACTGAAGCTAAAGAGATTGTGATTTAATCAAGGTCACACAGGTATTTAGTAGCTGAATTGGAATTTGAATCCAGCCTATAATGACCTGAATTAGATCAAGAAGAGACCTTAGAGATCCTTGATTTAAAGATAAAGAAACAGGAAAATCGAGATTAAGTTAACTCAACCATGTATTACATGGTTAGCAAGGATTGAGTTCAAATCCTTTCATTTTGAATTCATGTTCTTTGACTTCAGAACCAATGCTTTTTTTCTACTTTCCCTGTCCCTCTTCTGAATCTGAAATCCAGAGAGACAATGAGAACTGGCTATATGGTGTTTCTTTGCCATCCTGAAATCAAGATTCTTAGCATGTTCACTAATGAGCAGCCCATTTGTTCCATTGTTAGCCACACATTATCTGGAGACCAGCAAAAGCCTCCAAGGAAGTTGAATGTACTTATTAGGATTGATCCAGAGGAATACCTGTTAAGAGTCATACAAATGTGAGCACAGATGAAATCAAACCTAACAGCATTTATTCGGCATAAAGCACTGTGATAAATTCTGAAATCTCAAATACTCAAATATGTCTATAAACTCATCATTCTGAATGACCAGGAGGGTCACAACCCAGCCATGCTCTGCCCATCCAGTGTAACTACTGCCCATGTGCTTTCTTAAGCTTGACACAAGGTCATTAGTAAATGTGGTAGTGGCCTTCCTAACTTTTCCTATCTGCTAAAACACTAGCCTACAATTAGGTCTGTCCAATAATTATCTTCCATTTTTGTTTGTTTGTTCAATCATGGCATGTGATCATTCCTTCTTTTTCAAGGACACATTTTGGTGCAGAATGAAACTTACACTAACTATAATATGTGAGGAAGTTACTTTGCAAATTTTAAAAGCATTTTAAAAGTTTATCTGAGAGATTCAAAGAAGTTTTTATATGAGAACCAAGGAGGGAAGTATCATTATTGATGAAATAATCAACTTTTCTCATGGTTTTGCAATAAAAGACTAGGAGTTATGGTACTGATTTCTTGGATTGTTTCCCATTGATAAGCATTGCCTTTATCCCCAGGTAAAAGCTTTAGATATTGCTGGTATCTGACCAGAAAACTCTGGGTAATGCTTTTTGTATTTCCTTCTTTTGGTATAGCTTTTCAATTTTATCAGTATTATAGACTCCCAGTGAAGAAATTCTGTTTATCTACACAGATTGACAGTTGTTCTGCAATCAGTAGTTTTAGGGAAATAATGAGTGTAGTGATTTATGTTGGATCATTCATTCAGTATATGTTAGAAATGTTACTTGAATCTGAATCTTAGACCAACTCTCTAGCCATTGATTCTTATTTATCATAATGATTTTTACTCTAATGATATTTTTTCAACTTATGAAATAATCGAGTCATTTTTAACTTTCCCACATCAATTCAATTTGATAATATTTTATATAAAGTACTTAAGGTTAAATCGAAGAAAAGGGAGATCAATCCTTGTCTTCAAGGATAATTCCCTAGATGGAAAGAACATGGAAACAAACAATTTAGTTAACAAATTAACCAATTGATAAGTTAATGCTATATAAAATAAGTATAGATTGAATCAAGCAATGATGGCCTGTTTGGGTTCATCTTTAAAGGGGATTAGTAAATCTAAGAAACAGGAGCAAAGATAGATAATATTTTAAGCATGGGGAACAATCTAAACAAAATTGTAGACATGGGGAATTGAATATTATGTAAATAGAAAAGCAAGCCAACCAGTTTGGGAAATGTAGAATTTGTGAGGATGACTAATATGAAATCAGACTGAAAAGACAACCTAGAAACATATTGAAAAGAGTAAAAAGCTAGGCAGAAAAAGTTTTATTTTGCTCTATTTATTTTATTAGTCAATAGGAGGTACAGTGAATAGAGTGTGCTGGCACTCATTCCAGACCTAGTCAAGAAGACTCATTTTCTTTAGTTCAAATCTGGCCTCAGGTACAGGCAGAACTGTGTGAACCTGGGCAAGTCACTTAATCCTGTTTACTCTAGTTTACTCATTTGTAAATAAGCTGGAGAAGGAAGTAGCAGAGCAATATTTTTTCCAAGAAAACATTAAATAAAGTCACAGAATTAAACATGACCGAACAGTACTTCTTGAGTAGGGGATCAATGTAGTCAGAAGGGTCTATAGCATTATCAATTTGGCAATTGTCCGGATTAGAGGGAGGAGAACATGGAGTCAGGGAGATCAATCAGTAGATTGTTGATGTAATCTAGGTCAAAGCAAATGTGGCCTAAATCTAGGAGATTGTCATGTAAGGTTGAGAAGTGGATAAATGAGATGCTATTAGGATACAGTGGACATCACTTGCCAATAAATTAAATATGGGTGGAGGTGATACAGCAGTCAAAGTTGTAGTCTTGGCTTATTAAAAGATGATAGTGCCCTAGATAGAACTATGGAAAATAGGAGATGGCTGGGTTTTAAGAGACAGGTAGTAAGTGATGTAAACAAATTTACATAAATTAACACCTGTGAATTTGAAAAAAAAAAAAAGTTTGTCCTACATTGCAGTTTTTTTTTTTCTACAAAGCTCTTTCCTCAACACTATAACCTAATGTCATTTGCTTATGTCCTTTAATGATATTCAATAGACTTCTAAAATAGACTTCAACCCTCAATGTTGAAAAGACCAAAGAGAAATAGTTTTAATTGTAGAATAAATAGCAGTGGGACAATTATGTACTAATAGCACAAGAATTATTTGTAATGTCTAAGCTTTTCATAAAATTATAAAATTTTCTTCTTCCATTGGGGTAAAATTTTGGGGACAAAAATGATTTAGTCAGATCCACATTTCTGGCAGTGAGAGGAGGTTTTTCCTTCCCCAAAGCTAATCTCTCTAAGACTTGCTTCTTTATCCACCTCAAACTCTGTGATTAAAATGATTATTCAGAAATCCATCTATAGGAATAAGATGATTGGAATGAGTGGATCACATACAGCTATTCATTTCATTTGGAGCCTAGAGATATAGGCTCTAACTCATTTTATATCATCATAAAATAATTTAGAATTAAAATAACAAAGGGCATAAAGATGATGGCTTTTTATAAGAATTACAAGCTGATTATTGAGGAATTTTTCATTTTGATTTCTCCCTGAGTCTTTCTCTTTATATCAAATCAGTTTCTAAAATGTGGTGATAATAATCTGGAAATATTCCTTCTCTTGCCATCTTTATAATTCCACTTTATTTGTTTTAATTAAACATCTTGATTAAATAATCATTTATCAAGGGCATATTGTATATTAAGCATTGAAGTAGTTATTATATATGTTTAATTTGAAATGTGTTAAAAGTGTCCACAGGAATTAATGATGGGTGATTAGCATTAAGGAAAGAAATTGGTACTACAGATCTACATCTGGGAGTCATATGTATAATAGTATAAGTTAAATCCATAGTCACCAAGATCATCAAGAGAGAGTTTGTGGAGAAAGACAAGAGATCCAAGAACAGAACCATAATTTAACTCTAAACAATAAACTATAACATATCTAACAAGTGGTCATCCAGATTTTGCCTGAAAGCCTTTAGTAGAGTGAATTCCTGAGGAAGCTCATTCCACTTTGGATAAATCAAATTATTACTAATTTTTCCCTTTACATCAAGCTTATACTTAACTTTTTGCAATTTTTATCATATGGTCCTGCTTCTATCTTAGGGAACCAAACAAAGGTAGCAAGATACTGTGGAAAGAGAATTAATTGTAGAATTAAAGGATTTGTATTGAAATTCTGACTGCTTCTATTTATGACTTGGACAAATCATTTAACTTTTAGTAAGGATTACAATTTCTTTGATTTTTTTAAAAAAAGAGATTAGATCAAATCACGTTCAAGGTTGTTCATAATTCTAAATCTACAATCTTATGAAAAAATGCTTATGGAATTTAACTGAATGTGAGGTCAGAAATGGGATTAAATCTTGTGTGCTACACATATTCTGTATGTGCTTTTGTAAGAAACAATTTCACTTAGCTGCAGTCTCATTACCTCTCAAATATAAATAATATCAGCTCTACCTCTTTCACAGAAATGTTGTGAGCAGTCTTTTTGTAAAGCTTTATATTCATATTACTATTACCATTTTCTATGTTTTTGTGCACATTCTCCTCATTTCAATAATATATTTCCTGACAAATTCTAGTAGATACACATTTAACCATTATTGCCAAATTAATGAAAATAGCAAATAAAATATTTCCAATTTTCTAAATGATAAATTTTATCACTAAAAGAAAACATGCATATTTGTTATGTATAGATGGGACTAATTTCTTTCCAATGTTACTTAGACATGTAATCCACAGTTTTATCTCTCACAATGGGAGATGATTTGCATTGCATTCTTATCCTTAAAGTATTTTTACAAAAGTGGAACAAAATTTAGCCACTTTTAAATAAAGATAAATAAAAAAAGACATGCACACAAGCATTCTAGGATTTGATTAGAAGAAATCTCAAAGGATGTTCCAGATCTGTAGTTGTTATGAATGTTGGGACAATGTGAGAAGATGAGGTGTAGATAATTATTTGGAGTCCTGTTTCTAAACTAAGAATCAAAAGAGTTAATAAATTCCTTCAAATGGTTTCCAGATACAAAGTACAGTAAAAGCTATTGTAAATCTAGTTAAAATGAATAGAATTTTAGTTTATCACTCTGACACTCCATAAAATAACTCCCTAACATTTACTATCATGAAGTCAGTCTCAATTTTATAGATTAAAATCTAAAGTGATTCTGTTATTAATTTTAGAAAATTGACAGAGATATTTTCATTTTTTTTTTTTTTTAAAGATAATCAAAAACTTTAACTTCTGGAGATTTCATCTAAAGAAAGAATGTTTAGCTTAAAGGAAATTTATGCATATAAATAGCAAATTTATTTATGTATATTTGTATATAAAGATACATGTATTTCTGTATCAGCCAAAAAACATTTATTAAGTACTTACTATATGCCAGGTATTATGATAAATGCCAGGGATGCAAAAAAAAAAGGGGGGGGAAGACAATCCTTTCTTTCAAGGAGCTCACAGATTGAGACAATAGGAAAATAATTAGGTATAGACAAGACATGATAAATTAGGCATAATCTCAAAGGGAAGGCACCAACATTACAGGGCAATATATATATACACACATAAACATGTTTGTATTTACATGTAGATGCACACATTCAAGTATGTATACAAAAGCACAAGCTTCAATTAAGTATCTTTCCATACAAGGCACTAAGTATAGATGTAGAAAAGTGGTACAATCATAGCTCTGAAGAAGTTTACATTCTATTTTTGGGATAGAGCACATTTACAGGTAAGTAAATAAAGTTATAAACAAAATAAATTTAGTTGGGGGAGGGTAATGAACTAGGAAAATTGTGAAAAGTCTCATGAAAGAAGTATTATGTGTCATTCCAAAATGATTTCTATAAATATATTATCAAACATTACAAATAGTTTTGTTTAAAGAAACATGTATATGCATAATGTATGTGTATTGTTGCACAACATATTTCCATTTCTGAATTCACACAAATTGTATGGGAATGAAAGATCAATAGTGTCACTAGATAAAAATGGAGTTCTGGCCAAAGGGAGCTACAAACATGGTGAGTAAGATAACAATAGAAAAGAACATAACAATACCAGAAGCCATAGAAAACAAGTTTCTGATTAATTCTATTGATTTTTCAAAAGTACTACTGAAGCAAAAATGTCCCAGAATTCTTTATTTGTTTCTCTAGTTTTTAGGGTAATTAAATCCTTTAGTTAGAGAAAACTGGATATCTATGCCAGATGTAGATGCTATCTATTCTAGGTTACCAGAGGGGCCTGATGAATTTTCCCTCAATTGCCCTCAGGACTTATATCTCTAAATGTAACTACTATATACTTATATTTCCTAATCACAATAGGGCTATCACTGTAACAAGACAATCTTTTTATTTCCTAATTTATGTTCTAACTCATTCACCAGAAAAAAATTGTTACAGACCTTGTTTTCTTTCCTCTAAGTTCCCACAGCATCTCTTTCACTCACCATTTTAGGCAAGACGTTTTCAAAAGATTTTAAACTTTTTACTGTGAGCTCTCTTTTCTCTCCCTCTTGCCTTTTTAACATAGCTCAGTAATCTTTCTCCATTACCACCTCCTTCATTTTTTCTCTCTTAAAAAGTATTCCTTCTCTTTGCCAAGTTATCTACATGTCTCCTTGCCAAGTCATCTATATATACCCCTGATATCATCCCCTCTTCATCAGATCATATGTGCCACCACCCCTATTTTCTCTCTGATCTTTAATTTGTCCCTTTCAACCAGCTCTTGCACTGCTGTTTAAAAATATAACTATGTTTCCCCAATCCTTACTTATTTCCAACAGCTATTTTTCTATATTTTTCCTCTCTTTTTGACTAAAATTCTTGGGAAAACCATCTATACAAGTGCCTTCATGTTCTCTCCTCTTATTGTCCTCAAAACTCTCTGAAGTCTAGCTTTTGACCTCATAATTCAACTCAACTTCTCTCTTCAATGTTACTTATGATCTCCTAATTAACAAATCTAATGATCTTTTGTCTCTCCACATCCTTGTTGACATCTTGACACTTTTGTCCACTTTCTCTCAATGTTTATATGATGCTATTCTCTCTAGATTTTATCTGACTACTCCTCAACTTCCTTTGCTATTCCTCATCCATGTTGTGCCTATATATGATGGATGCCCTCCATGTCTTTGTCCCGAGTTCACTTCTTTTTTCCCTCTGCCAATTTTATAAACTCCCATGAATTTAATTTTTGTGTATACATTTTTCCTAAAATTTATATATTCAACTATAGTTTCTTTCCTGACCTTCCATCCAGCATTACCAACTGCCTTTTGCACATCTTGAATTGCATGTGCTGCAGACATCTCAAATTCAACAAAATCCATTATTTTACTCTCTTAAAACTTTTCCTTTTTCTAACTTTTCCATTACTGTCAAGAGTACCATAATTCATTTAGTCATGCAGGATCAATATTGATGTCATTCTAGATTCCGTTCTCACTCATCCAACATGTCCATGCCATTACTAAATTGTGCTACTTCTCCCTGAACATCTTTCTTATAAATATCCTTCTCTCATCTAATACTGCATTTTTATTGGTCTCCCTATCTCAGTCTCTGCCTAGTCCAATCCAACCTTCACTCAGTTGCCAAAGACATAAAGCTCACGTCTGTCTATATCACCCATTTCCTGAATTTAAAAAATGTTAAGGCCCAGATTATAAAGAGCTTTAAATGTCATAAAGAATATATATTTGATCTTTGGTTACCTGGTTCCTTCTTATTTTTCAAACTTCTTACTTTTACTTCTCTTCATATGCTCTCCAATATAGATACAATTGCTTTTTTCCTTTTTTTTTTTTTCTAAGACATATCAACTGCCCATATCAGCACTTTTGCACTGATATGTCATTCCTTGTTGGAGTTCCCTTCTTTTTGTCTCTCCATTTCTTTGATTTTCTTCAAGACTCAATTCAAAACGTAATTTCTGCAAGAGGATTTTTAAATATCCCTACCCCCTTCCCAACTTAAGATTATTTTTCAATTCTTCTGAATATAGCTTAAATGTATATATCTTTAAACAAATGTTATCTCCCTCACTAGACTCTCAGCTTCTTAAGAATAGACAACATTTTCAGGTTTATTTTTTATACTCTCAGCACTTAGCACAGTTCCTGGCATGTGGTATACATTTAATGTGTAACTTGTTGCCAGATTGGCTGACACATAGTTATTTCATATTGTTATTTTCTTTTCATTCATATGCCTGATCTCTCTATAGTATACTATAAACTCCTTCATGGTAGTTACTGTATCTTATATCTCTTTGCATGCCGGGTCTCTTCCACAGTACTTTACTTCTGCTTAAAAAGTTCACATTAATATTATTGTTATGCTGAATGTTATTGTCTGTGAGAGATATATTTTAGTGGGAAAATTTTATTATATGAGATAAAGTGTGAAAATTATAAATACAAATCAATGTTTATAAGTTTATGAATTTCAAGTTTATAAGCATTTTTTCCAAAAAAGGAAATTTTACATCTCTGAAAAAGATGTTAATCTCTATACAAAAATTGATAGGAGAAAAGTCTGGACTATAGACATGAAAAAAAAAAAAGACTGAAAAGTTGCAAAGTATATGCTGAGTATCATTATCGTTAGAAACAAAAATAATGTGGTCTAATATCTTTCTTGACTAACTGAATTTCTTATAGCAAACTCTGTAGTCATGAGATTATTTGTGAGTCTTCATAAATCAAGTTGAATAAAATGACTTAAGGTAACTTGAGCCTACTTACCACTAGACCAAGAAAACCTCTGGGTTTTTCTGTGAACCATGTTTAATCAATTCTAGTAATGCTAATTCAGACATTCCTTGTGTCCAGATGAAAACTAATAAAGATGTCATTTCCAGGCAACCTATTTGGATTAAAAATATTATTTTTCATATTACAAAAATGTAATGGAACAAGACTATACTGAATATTTTGTCAGCAAAACATATTGAAAATCAATTCATCTTTAAGTATTAGAAACACGGAATGCCTTCTTTCTGGAATGTTAATGTTCACTTTAATCACCTTATACTCTATACTTTAAAATAAATAAAATTGCTCAGATTTTCATAGGAATTTTAATTTATTGAGCCCTTTTGTCACTTCTTATTTTTGAGAATTTATACTAGAAAAATACAGCTACAGTTTCATATTGTTATAGACCATCCTAAAATACATGTACACTCTCTATTGTTTGAAAAATTCACTATTACTCTCTCTTCAGTTCTAAATTCTCTTCCATTTCCCACTCCCCATTTCTTGACAAAACAAGAAAAATGTAACTCATTACAATTATGTATAGCTAGGAAAAGCATATATATTTTTAACGTAATGGAAATTTTGTTTCATATGTAGTCCCAAAGAACTTTTCATGCTTTATTCAAATTTGAATTTGGGATCTTTCCTCCCTACTCACCAGTCTTATGTACCATCTGTAATCATCAGTTCTTTCTAGAAATATTTCTACTCAATGTCCAACTAAAGCTGGGATTGAATGGAAAGGAAAATATGAAATCCAGTTATTCAACTCAATTCCCCCTTCCTCATTCTCCCAAGATCTTTATTTTAATTATTTGGAGACCTAAGGCAAAGTTGTACTTTAATTATTATTTTTATTATAGTTTTTTATTTACAAGATATATGCATGGGTAATTTTTCAGCATTGATCTTTGTAAAACCTTCGGTTCCAACTTTTCCCCTTCTTCCCCCCACCCTCTTCCCTAGATGGCAGGTAGACCAATACATGATAACTATATTAAAATATATGTTAAATACAATATATGTATACATAGCCATAATTATTTTGCTGCACAAGAAAAATCGGACTTAGAAATAACATAAAAATAACATGAGAAGGAAATCAAAAATGCAAGTGGACAAAAACATAAGGAATGGAAATGCTATGTTGTGGATCACACTCATTTCACATAGTTCTTTTGCTTGGTATAGCTGGTTCTCTTCATTATTGAACAAATGGAACTGATTTGGTTTATCTCATTGTTGAAAAGAGCCATGTACACAAAGATGTACTTTAAAACTTACTTCTCTTTTTTCCAAACATTTTTATTAATAGGTCAAAAGAATTGGTCCTCAGCATGTGTTAGGGGCAGCCAGATAGTATAGTAGACAGAACACCATAACTAGAATCAGGAAGAACTGAGTTCAAATCTTGCCTCAGAACTTACAAGCTATATGAACCTGGTCAACCCACTTAACCTATATAAACCTTTAGTTTCCTTGTCTTTAAAAACAGGGATAATATTAGCATTTACCTCAGAGGGTTGTTGCAAAGATTAAAAAGAAATAATATATAGAAAGCACTTAGTGCCTGGACATAGTAGGTGCTACAAAAATAAAAGCTAATATCATTATTTTTTTAAAAGTTATCATCAATATCATATCCTGAGCATGGGTGAGCATGGATTCACATGTCCACAGACATGAATATGGATTTAGTGATTTCTGCATATATGGAAGTATCATATCTTATTAAGTCACACTTGTTCAAATTTTTTCTGCTTCATGGATATTGGATGTCTGTATAAATCTTTACCACATTTTATCCTATCTGTATTTATTTTTAAAAATATCTCATTTATTGAATTTCATCAGTAGTTAACCAAAAAATCTGTCAGAAATATGCTAGTTCTCTAAGTCTATCTGGACTAGTCAAAACTTCTGGCATAAATCAACAGAGTAATGAAGATAATTTTTTATCATTGGGATAAATGATGGAATGAGATTATAAGAGTGGCAGGATAATGGATTGTTGGAATTGGGGATGTATGGGGGGGACAAATAACACTTTTGACAATGTTATTCTATTGGCATCTTTCCTGCTTAATTTAAAACTTGTGTTTAATAGGTCTTATCACCTTCCTTGACATAGAATTGGCCAGAAGCCCAGATATGGACTGCCTAATTGGCTAGATGTTATTACTCTGCAAGTAGTATAAATCAAAGGATTTGCAAACTAGGGGCACTTATGCTCATCACAGTTGGTAGTATAGTCAACTGCAGTCACTGCCCTTCTCACAGCCCTAATACATAGACTTGGCTGGGTTCATTTTATACATGAATTCAAGTTGACAAAGAGTTCAGGCTAATGTGCTCACATTACAGCCTCACTGCTCAGACTCCCAAAAAGGTGGATGTAACATTATCTGGGAACCACCAGATGTCGTACTGACATTGTTCATTCTATGCTGGATTCCCTATACACACAATTACCTCTTGAAGTAAATGTTACCGTTGCTGCTATAGCTAAAAGATATGTCTTAGGCTAGTACTGAATCAGTTATAAAAACGTCCAAATTAGTTGTTTCCACATATGTAAGGGAAGCCTGTTCATTTGAATAAAGGGACTGCAAATTGCTTTTGAAATAGTGATCCAATTAAATAATTATCTTTGATTCAGTTGAAAACTAAAATGGATAAAAGAAAAAAATTCATTACATTATTATTATGTAATTACTATTATAGCACTAGGTATAAAAATATAAATAAAAGCTGGTGCCTGTCCCTGAGTTTGTGTTCTAAAGAGGAGAAATATATATATATATATATATATATATATATATATATATATATATATATATATATATGGAAGAATAGTGGCCTAGAAAGAGAATATTAGTATGTAAAACTACAGAGATAGTAAGTAGAATCATAGGGGAGTAGAATTATATACTGCATGTCCACTCTAGATAAGTTTATATAGGCTCTGCAACAAAACATTATTCAATATACATAATTAGTAAGTCCAATGGGTTGCGTAGGGAAGTTAATTGATTTATATTCCCTCAAAATCTTTAAGCAAATGCTGGCTTGACCACTTGCCAATCTGTCATGGAGATATTCAAATATGGGTACAATTAAATGATCTCTAAGATTCTGAGAATATGGAATCCTCTATATCACTATGATTGTTAAAAGATTAAAATCTGTATCCCCACTGAGAAAATCTCAAATCTTGAGTCTCATTGTAATTACTGTGGGGAAATGTACACAATTTTTGCTTAGTTTTCAGGCATGTTACTTTTAGTTGTATTATCACTGAATGGATTAAGACCTGATTTCATAGGGTTGTTGTGATGGATTGTCAGTCAGTTAATAAACATTTTTAATCACTTTCTATATGTCAGGCATTATGCTAATCATTGGGGATATAAAGAAAGAGAAAAATAATTCCTTCTCTCAAAGGGCAGGAAGTTTAAATGGAGAAACATTATGTAAATAAAGAAGGCACTAGCAGAAAATGAGAGAATATTTATAGAGATTATCATTGTGGTGACTTAAACAAGGTTAAGTAGAGAGAAGAGAGTATATAGTAGAGATGTTGTGAAGATATATACAACAAGAATTGGTAAACAGGAGTGAGTCAAACTAAAGAGTCAAGGATGATAGAAAGGTTATGAATAATTGAGAGGATGCTAATTATTAATAAAGGAATTTGAAAGAGGATGAAGTTTGAGGAGAAAGATGAGTTTCATCTTGTTTGAGTTTGAGGTACTTATAGAATGTCTTATTTGAGAAATTCAAAAGATACCTATTAATGCTGAATGATAGCTTAGGAGAGAGAATAGAACTAGAAAAAGAAATCTTTGAATCATCTGAATAGAGATAATAATTAATAAATGAGTACTAAATTAGATTACTACATGAGATAGACTATATCATGGCTCTTTAGCCAGAGTTCACACAGAGAATTTGTTGATATATTTCAAGGGAGTTGTGCATTTTTGTTGTTTGTTTTTACTATTTTCTTATTTGTGTTTCAAATAAATACACTGAAATTTGTATTTCAATCATTTCTTTGGTAATCCTATGTATTTTATACATTATCTTTTCTATAATAATAATTAAATAATAATAATAATACAATAATATCAATAATATGAGTAAAAGTCCCAGGACAAAGGTGCCAGGAGGATTTTTATTGAGCCTGACAAAGACGAATCAACAAAAGAAACTGAAAAAATGTTCAGATTGAATAAAAATCAGGATAGATTAGGTCATATATCCCTAAAGAGAAGATAGCATGCAGAAAAAGGTGCTCAAGAGTAAGAAAGGCTACAGAGAGGTTAAGAAGAATGGGTATTAAGAAAATGATGAGATTAAATTCTCATTAGATTTGGGGAGTAAAGATTGTTGATAATTTTGGAAAGAATAGCTTTAGCTGAAGAGCCAGAAACCAGATTGTAAAGAGTTTAGAAGAGTTTAAAAGGAGAAGCAATTGAAATACTTTTTTCATTAAATGTTTAGTTACAAAGGGGAAAAAAGAGATAAGATGATACATAAAAACGATGGTAGAACCCAGTAAAGGTTCTTTAAGATTGTAGGACACATTGATATATTTTTTGGCAGAAAGAAAAAGTTATTAGATAGTGAGATATGATTAATGGAGAAAATGAGCTAAATCTGGGGAAGATGGGAAAGTAAGGGATGGGTTGGAAAGGTTGACAAAGGAAGAAATATCTTCAGAAATTATCCAAGTCTCAAAGAGTGTCAGGAGATGTAAGGAATTAGAAAAGAATGGTTTAAGGCTATACACATATATTTCAGTTGTTAGGATGATGGTTGTGGTAACAATGATGTTAATGACTAATGTGTGAACAATACATTATATCATCCTCATCTTCTACCAGAATTTAGCTCTGCCACCACTTGTCTTACCTTGTGGAGACCTAAGCCATCAATCCTACTTTTTGACTCATCTTTTTAATTATCCTTTTATATATTGCCATTCTTTCATTCTTCAAAGGATATAAACTTCTTGAGGGCTGGGGCTATCTTGCTTGTAAATATATCTCCAGTCCTTAGTATAGTAGTTAGCAAACCTTAAGTGCTAAGTAAATGATATACACATGCTCATGTGTATACATATATGTATTCATTTCCACATGTATGGAATGTATGGATCTATTTAGCTAGCTAATTTGCATCTACATAGAAGTTTCCCCAATGGTTTATTATTATCAAGTCATGTCTACAAACCATTAAGTATCTATTATGTTCAAGGCATTGTATAGGTTCATAACCTGGAGACATGAATATATCTCAGGGAGGCTGTCAACTTGAATAGGGAAAAATATACCTTTTTTCATTAACCTCTAACTGAAATTAAGCATTTCATCAATTATGAATATAAGCAATGAATGATATTTTTTGTGAAAAAGATCTGTATATTTACTAGACTACAAAAAGAGGTCCATGAATCAAAAACCACTGGTTTAATGGATAGATGCTCATTTGAGGCCTTCTTACTGTTGCTTAAAAACAGTGCTCTAGTTTCTAAGGCCTTAATTTTAAACATTTTTGTCTGTTGGTATTGGTTTCTCAGAATTCCACAGTTGTCTTTTATGGTAATACTTCACATTGTCCTTTATAGCATTTCCCCCTTTCTATTCTGCTTGATTTGACACAGTTTTAAAGGCATTAAGTAACAGAAGAAATTTCCAGAAGATGAAATTTCAGCTAAATATTGAAAGAATGCAGCAAAATTAAGAAGTGGAGGTAAGGAGTGAAAACATTCTAAGCATGAAGGACAATTAGTACAAAGGAGACAGGACATGCAATCTGTGAGCAACAGCAAGTAGGCCTAGTTATTTGAAATACTTCAAAGAGCAAAGAACATGTAATCAAAGAATCTCACAGTCACAAGGACCTAAGTAGTCATACTCAACACAGAAACTTTTTCGATCACATCTTTCAAGATTTTGCTTGAAAACTTCAAATTATAGGAAGGTACTTCATCCTGAGGCATCTGCAACACTTGGATTATTCCAATTACTCTGTTTTCTACCTTTGAAAAAAAATAGAAAGTTTGTCTTCTGCAGTTCTTTCTTTCCCTTTCTTCACAATCATTGACCATGATGATACAGCAATTGTCAACTTCCAGTTCATTCAGTACCTTAAGATAGTTCTTTGTGTCAAATGACTTAAATTCATCAAGAGAATTTAGGTGATCTAAAACTACCCCTTAAATAAATGAGAAAAAAATCTTAAACATCATTATTACCAAAGGAAGAAAGAAAGAAAGAAGGAATGAAGGAAGGGAAGAAGGGAGGGAGTAAGCAAAGGAGGGAAAAAGAGGGGTGGAAGGAAACAAAGGAAAAGAATAAAATACTACTGACCTATTGCTTATTTTTTCAACTTTATAGAATGTTAATGAGAATAACCTATTTGTGAATGAAAATTATTCTTGATAAAAGTATGAGAAGATAACAGATAGTTTTTTTTTGAGGCAGTTCTCTTTAGTAGAGCCATTTGCTTCCCAGTTTGAAGGTAAAGGACACTAGTCAAAAATATAATGATTCCTAAAGTTTTTGGGTTCATGGCCCCAAACTATCACTACTGGGGTCTAAGAGGAGATGGCAGCCAAGTGGTGATAGTAGTTTGACCTTCTTGGCAATAGAAAAGCAATTTAGAAAGCCTTCTGAAACCAGGAAGGAAGAGAGACATAGATGAGTTATGACAAGAACAACATGATAGATTCATCAAAATATTAAAATACCTTCCTTTTAATTAACTCATTTCATCTCATCCAATGTTTGAAATTTTGTTTTTCAGTTAGTTTTGTTCATATGTCAAGACTTGGGAAGGGTACTATAACAACCAGGGTGGCCATGCTTCCAGGAAGGTTGTATTCCTGGTACATTTCTTGTTTATTTATTTAAAATATATGATTGTTGGGAAATACTGCAAACTTTTGTAAGATAGATGGGAAGTAAGACTACTACAATTCAACTCATACTAAATTTTTTCTATTAATGCCATGAGTTTTGTTGATTAATGAGGAATTTCCTGTCATTACATGGAGGATAATTATACTATTCTGAACTTGAAGAGTAATCCACATCATCATTTGACAAGTGACATTTGAATTACATATATTGTTGGGTAAATGTGATGGTCAAATAGCAGATGATCTTAAAGATAAAGGTATATATTTCATATGGAATTAGTAAGAACCATGATGTTGAACCTGAAAGATCAATTTGGATAGGGGCAAGATAATTATTCTTGAAAGTCTAGTATTCACAAATTATTTTTCAGATAATACCTTTCTATTTATTTGCATAAAATGCAAATACTCCATGCTGTATTTTCAACTATTGTTGAAGGAGAAAAAAATTAAAAGATTTTGACTAAGAAGTTATCCTATCCTAAGTACTCCAGGAAATAAATAAGAAAGATAGGGAACTATTCCCTCAAGAAACTTGTAATCTAATGTGACAAGAAAAACACAAAAGGAAGATGAAAAAAGGCTTGAAGGGGACCATCAGAGGACACTAGTTAGAGGATATGATGGTGGTAGTGGTGTTATGATATTTATACAATTGAAATCAAGCAGAGCAGATGATAGATAATAAAGTTAGCTAGAAAAGTCTCAGCCCTGTATAAAGGAAGGCCTTGGCAGGAATTCATTGCTCTGCCTTTCAGTTTTCTAATCAGAAGAGAGAGAACTGAGGGTGATAAGAAAGTGTTGCAGATGAAAGATTAATCAACCTCTAAGATGATGAGATTTCAAGTGATGAACTTATGGGACAGGTGTATCTGCTATGATATTCATGGATTCAAACAACTAATTGGAAAGAGAGAAAGCAACAAGTATATAATGCTATGTTCCAGGCACTGGCATAAATACTTAAAAAATATTTTCTCATTTATTTTCTCACAACAACTCTGTGAGGCAAGAACTCACAGATCAATTGAAATTTAGTTTTCTAATTTTTCTTTTTGTGCTGGCCTAAATTACTTTAGAGAGATATTTTTTTCTTTCTCTTCAATATCCTCCAAACTAAATTTGCTTTACAGATGGAAAGCCCAATCTTCCTTGTCTGTGGAAATTTTCAATGAAAAGGAGACATACAGTAATTGGCTATAACATAATTATTCTCCAGACTACAGAAAACAAGCAAAAGCAAAAATAAATGAGGTGGTAGATGAATCCAGCAGGTGGGAAGTCATTTATTCATTTGTCTTTGTTGTTTTTTCCCCTCCTGTGGTTTCTTAACAGTCTTCATCCCTAGTGCTTACTACTGCTGCTACCACTAACAATAGCCAACAGATGTTACTAATAATAATTGGCCACTTATATAAAGTGCTATATGGAGTGTCCCAAAAGTCTCAGTGCAATTTAAAACATCAATAGCTTATGTTCTTAATAAGGTATCTAATTTAATAGGTTAAAACTGCACTAAATTTTGGGGCACAGTAGAAATATATGATGTTAAAGCTTTCATAGCACATTCCCTTCTTTCTATCATTTGAGTCTTACCCCACAAGGTAAATGCTGTAGGTATTATTCTCATTTTACTGATGAAAAATTGATGTCTATAGAGTCCAAGTGACTTTCTTGTGATTACACACCTAAGGACTTAAACTAACTAGTAAGCATGACTCCAAGTATTACTCTAACTACTGTGCACTATCACTGAATCAAAATGCAATCCTAGATTGAATAATTCATGATGTCACAGTTTGTTGCAAAATATATATATATATATACATATATAACACATGCATAAAACATATGTGAATATATTATGTATTTATGTATGTACATATGTTTAAATATATATGTATATATTAAAATTAAGACCTTCAAAAACTTTTTATATCCCTTGGAGGAATTATTTAGTGTAAATTATAGCAAAATAATTCTATCATTCCTTTATATGCATAAGAAGACATTCTGGCATTTCCAAAGGAAGGAAATGCTCTCATATGCCTTAGCTTAATTGACTGAGTCTTGATTGGCTCAGCTTGAGTTAGGCTTAACAGCATTGAATCAGTTATTTTCAGTTCAGTGAGACTATGTTAATATCAGAAACCCGGTGCCTTTGTGTGATATGTGACTATACCTCAAAGAGAAGAGGCCTCTCATCACTTACATACCATTCAAAAGACATGAAGCAGGACCTCACCAGCATTGCAGTGACAATAAAAAGATGTGCGGAAAAATGTCCAAAGGTGCTAATCAGACTGAGTGTCTAACTAAGCTGCTGGATACAAGCCTCTGACAACAACTCAGAAATCCCCCTGCTAGATAGTTGTCCGATACTGTCTACCAGGCTGCCCTTCTGTGACAAGGGAGACATGAAGGTCAAGATGAAAAATGCTAAAGGGGTAAAACAAACCAGATGCTAGATAATAGTAAGAGAGTTTAGAAGTTAAACCAAAGACCAAACATTCATTTGTTCCTTCCAGAAATACTTATTGAGAATCCTCTAAGATCATGGAACTATAAGTGTGCTGGAATACAGAGCTACATACATGATTTATGCAGTCAAGGACCATATAACTAAAAAATAATTATCATACTATTAGTTACAGCATATATATTAATGATAAAACATGTCACATAATATCATGTATCATATTATAATGTTATGTTACAGTACATTATGTTGTATTGCATTGAATGATGTGACATTATATTAAAATATATTTCTATATCATTTTAAGGTTTGTAAAGCACTTTAAACACATTAACTCTTTTGATTTTTATAACAATCCTGTAAGGTAGACACTACTATTATCTTCATCTTATAGATGTTGAAACCTAAATTGAGAGGTCATGTGATAACTAGTACATGTCTGAGGCAGAATTCAAACTCAGATCTTCCTCACTCCACATTTAGCACTATAACCACTATTGCTTCCTGTAGTAGAAGCCATCAAGGTATAACCTGTACTTCCTATTAGAGAGTAGAGTCATGAATGACAGCACAGAACTATGGATGTTAAAGATGGATTTTATGAAATGTGTAGGATTAACTCCTATTTTGTAAAAAACATAAAATAAAATATTTTAGCCCTCTCAAAGATATATCTATACTTTCCAAATCATGATATGAGGCTTAATTTGGGGGGAAAATAGGTAAATAAAATGTATTCAAAAAGAACTAAAGGAGACAGAATAGTTGTCTTCTTGCATTTGGAGGACTTACATGGAAGAAGAAATAGCTTCATTCTGCTTTGCTTTAGAAGACAAAAATAGAAGCAATGGGTGAAAATTTCCCAAGATGTGGCTGATTTCAGCTTAATTAAAGGGAAAACTTCCAGATAGATATAGCTGCCATAAGGGTCAATGGCCTGTCTTTGGAGTTGGTGAATTTTCACATACTGGAATTCTTCAGGAAATAGATTATTCAATAGCTTTCATGGTATAATGAAGAAGAGGATTTTTGTTCTGGTTCAAGTCAAACTAGATGACCTCTAAGGTCCCTTTCAAGATTTTATGATATATCTTTACCCTGTAATATTTCAGGATTTTTAGTAACAAGTATTGGTCTGGATAATCCTTCTACCAATGTGGATCATAACTCTCTTATGATCCTGGAAGAGAGATCAGAAGAGGCTCTTCGATCAAACATTCATCATCCTGCAACCAGCTTGGTAATGAACATTTATGAAATGAGCTCAACTGAATCTCAGATGATAGCTATTCATAAAGCTCATCACCAGGACTATATTTGAAGCCTTTTCAACTTGGTAGAACTCTTAAAGTTGAAATATAGAAATAAAAATCTAGAACTGAAAGAGATATCAGATGCCATCTAATTCAACTGCAGTTTATTTTATAATTGAGGAAACTGAGACCCAGGGATTTAAAATAATTTGATCAATACCATTAACAAGTATTTTAGACTTGATTTTAACTCAGACCTTCCTGACTCTAAATTCAATGTTCTATTCACTGTGGTGTCATCTAGAAGCTTCTAAAATCCTTTCCTTCAAATGATTTATGAGAAACTTCAAGCCAAAAGTAACTAATATAAAATGGAAAAATTTGCCCTGTTGTTCACTAAACAGAAACAAATATCTCTTTCTCTTGCCAGGATGGAGAGCCAATTCACTGCTAAGATTCAGAGCTAATGACAAGAAGGTAAACACAAAAAGGAGAAAAGAAACAATCAATCAAAGGACCATGGACTTTGAGCTGGAAAAAGCTTAATACTTCCTTTTTAAAAAATTCTTAAAGTTCTTGAATTATTGGTCTCACTATTCATGTTGCTGATTTACACCTAGAGACATCATGGCAGCATTAGCTTTAAAGGACTGTCATTCTCCATTATAGCCTTGAGTCACATAGACCACACAGTATTTTCACAAAATATAAAACTTTTACCTCCCCACTTTCTATGTCCATTTTAAAGTAAACAAAAATCACATTTATGTTGGCAATTATTTCATTAGGAGGCAACTCTATAAGCTGTAAAGAAGAAGCCAAGCTACTATTGTAGAGGGTTTATCATTTAGGAATTCTCTACCCCAACAACATCATTCTAGTCCCTACCTCAATTTGTTCATTGGTAGTTTAGAATACTTCTTTTTCCCATGGTACCAAAGAAAACCAGGATCCTTTGATCATCTTTAATGGTACATTTGAAGATGCTTTACATGATTAGGTGACAGTGGCCTTAAAACTCATTCTGTTTAAAGGCAGCTTTGTAGCACACTACAGAGAACTCAGGGCCTAAAGTTAACAAGATCTGAGTTGAAATATAACAAGACCTGACACTTATCAGTTTTGTGACCATGACCAAATCATTTAACCCTCTGTCTATCTCAGTTTCTTTTTTTTTTTTTTTTTTTTTTTTTTTTAATTTTTTATTTTATTTTATAATTATAACATTTTTTGACAGTACATATGCATGGGTAATTTTTTACAACATTATCCCTTGCACTTACTTCTATTCAGATTTTTTCCCTTCCTCCCCCAACCCCCTCCCCCTGATGGCAAGCAGTCTTATATATGTTAAATATATTACAGTATAATTTAGATACAATATATGTGTGTAGAACCGAATTTTTTGTTGCACAGGAAGAATTGGATTCAGAAGGTAAAAATAACAGTTTACATTCATTTCCCAGTCCTTTTCTGGATGTAGCTGGTTCTGTCCATCATTAATCAATTGGAATTGGATTAGCTCTTCTCTATGTTGAAGAAATCCACTTCCATCAGCATACATCCTCGTACAGTATCATTGTTGAAGTGTATAATGATCTTCTGGTTCTGCTCGTTTCACTCAGCATATCTCAGTTTCTTTAACTCTGAAATTGGGATAATTACAGCATCCACCTTATAGGATTGTTGTAAAGATCAAATGAAATTATATTTGCAAAAAAGCACTTAGCACAATGTCTAGCTTATATTAGGTGCAATATAAATGCTTATTCTCTATCCCAGTGGTCCTCAAACTTTTTAAATAGGGGGCCAGTTCACTGTCCTCAGATTGTTGGAGGGCCAGACTATAGTAAAAACAAACCTCCCACTCTGTCTCCACCCCTCAGCCCATTTGCCATAACCCGGCCCACCACAGAGAGCTGCATCTGGCCCACGGACCATAGTTTGAGAACCCCTGCTCTATCCTAATCAACAAATGCTTTTTTTGAGGATGTCAAAATTAAGAACACAAAGAATAGGCAAGAACTTTAAAAACTCATTGTGGAATTATCTATGAATAAATGAATTAATTCTTATTATCCACAAAACATTATGTTAAATACTGGAGTTGAAAGAGAAGGACAATACTAGCTTTCAAGGAACTCCCATTCTAATGAGAAGGATAGTATGTATTGGAAGGTTCCATATATAAGCCAGAAGGAAATCCTGATGATGCTTAGGATGCAGTAGCAAACAATTATTAATCTATAGCATCATTTTTGCTAATAAGATCATATCTGTTTCTAATGCTGAACAATTTAATAGTGGCACTAATTTTGGTTAACGAGAATTATAGAGATAAAATTTTTGTTTTCTGGATTTTCAGTAGCTGTGGCTACTGCAGTATCCACAGAAGTAATTTGTGGCCTATATCTTCACATGGTTGTTTTCTAGGATAATAGGCACAGGGACTATGCTTGGGACTAATACATAGTGTTACCAAAAAGACAGAATATAAAGCCTTCCATTCCTAAATCCAGGTCTTTTTATTTATGCTACTCAATCTCAAAAATATTTAACCTTAAGATGTCTTATTATAAATATTTCTCAATTAATCTCCTCATGAGATTCAGGTCTTCATGTTTGCCAGAGGTGAGAACTGAGCTAAGACAATAAGACTGAGGGTAGAGAATGGTCAGGCTCCCTCTTCTTCTATTTTCCTTCCTTACATATGACTCAGTTACTGATCCTAATCACTTCTTGTCTCTCTAACAAAACAGAGCATGGATCAATAAACTAGTTGGAATCAAATAAGATTATAGAAAAAAGGATGGAGAAGGGTATGAAGGAACTCATACTAGTAAGGAAATTGGTTATTTCAGTTTTGACTAGTATTTTACTGACCTATTCAAATACTTTTAAAAAAATCAATTGAGTACCTATTGCCATATCTCCAAATGCTTCATGACATCAAAGACAAGTATTGGTGCTGGATTTGGAATCAGAATTCTTGTCTTTGAATCCTGATTCTACAGCTTACTACCTGTGGGACATTAGGCAACTCATTCAACTCTCATGGGCTTCAGGTATTTTATGTGTAAAATCAAGGGATCCAATGAGATAGCCACTAAAGTTCTTCCAATTCTAAAACTATTATCCCATCATCATTCTTTTAGGTTTTTAATGAGTTTCTCTATTCAGATATTAGATATAAAGTTCACTAAGCTTTATATTAGGTTTAGTTTATAAGTATCATCATTATCACCATCATCATCATTATCATCATTTGCTGAAATAACAATTACAAGGTAGAAACTTTCTGTTCTGTGGAGTTAGAAACAGAGAGAAAAATGAGGCAGAATGTGGACCAGGCCCCCTGTCAACTAACCGTGAAGTTGTTTTTTTTTTTTTTTTTCTGGAACTCAGAAGGTCACAGAGGGAGTAAAATGAGAGAATACTAAAGCAGGTTTAGACAATGCAAATCCATATTCAATCACATCATTTTATATTTTCCTAGAATGTTTTCTGTCTTGTAAACACAGCCTTAATTCAGGTTGCTGCAAGCAATGTAATAGTATCTCCTTTCTCTTTTGACAATAGTACTAACAATGAGAAGTTAAAGACAAACATTTTTTTTTTGTAAGTAAAGCCACTGTAAAGTTAACTTCTTGCCTCCTCCAAGTGAAAGATTCATTTGTGATTTTAAGAGATTAGGTGGAAAGATGGTATATTCTTCTTGGTTTTCAGTATAATCACACATGATAGGGAGAGGTATAGGGCAGAGGAGAGTTGGTATTTATTTTGGCTAACTTTAATGTTAGCAGGATGAATTCGTTCATGTGCCAACCCCCCAAAAGCCCCCACTTTTTAATGCTAGGACTGGTTCTTTTTAAATTTTGGCTAAGTGTCAGATTGCAGGAATTGAGGGTCTCTGCCAAGATTTACCCCCTTTCTTTGATAGAAACACCATATCCTGTCATTTTTACACTCTAAAGAAGACTCTATTTTGATAGGGTAAAGTGTCAGGAATGGAAAGTTCTGACAGCAGGGTAGAAACTCTCTTACATATCAAGAATTCTCACCAGAGGTGTTTGTAATCTCCCTCCTACTTCTCCTTCCTTCTAAAACCTGTTTGAAGATAAAGCTGTGTGTAACCTGTCCCCTGTCAGTTTCCTGCAGGGTGTTAACTCAGAAATCTCCAGCAGTCCTGAAGACCATCATTTAACAAGTCTCTGGTGATCTCAAATGAATTCCAGATCACCTTAGGTGTTTGATGGTTGCCTTTTAGCACTACATAGGCAGTTTTTTATTAAACTACTACTACTAGATTTTATCTAGCTTGATATGATTAAATGATTTCAAATGATATGATATAATATGAGTAATAATTGGACAACCCTTGGTGATTTATATACTATCCTCCATGTCTGTCCCACACTAAAACTTATATACAGGTATATGTTAAAATTTCAGAGAAACAAATAAGGAGAGAGAAATGGTCAGGGAGTTGTAAGGGTACTGGTAGAAGGTTACGTATAGATTGTAAGGAGAATCAAAATTGGTTACCATTGAAAGATCTAGGAAGAGGGGTACAAGAATCAAGATCTAGAGTTCAAGCTGTGAAAGGTCTTTTCTGGGCAAAAAATAGGATGCTGAACTAGGCCAATATATTTAATTTGCTTTACTCAGTAGGTCTAGGGGAACATGTATGTTCTTTTGTCTGATTGACTCAGTAGTGTTTTCCAAAGTTCCATCAGCTAGAAAAGTTTCTCCCATGGCCATCCTGATTGTATTACATGGCAGTGGATGATTTTACACCTTAGGTAACAATTCCAGATACTTAACTTTCCTATACCAGATGTTTTGAAAGGCTGCTTTATCATCTAGTTCTTTCCCCACCCTAAAGGGAAATGGATTAATATGTACATTTAATAGAGGGAGATGAGAGCAGAACATTTTATATGCAATTATCCACCACCCACTGAAGATATAATATAGCCCAATTCAGGTTTTTTTTTTTTTTTTTTTTTTTTTGGTCTTGTCTTGTCTTGTCTTGTCTTGTTTTGTTTTTTGAAATTCCCTGTTTATTTTTAATGTGCTTTACTGCAATGGAGGATTCAAAGAAGTCACTTATTGGCTATTGCTATGAAATACAAAATATTGTGCATTTGAAGGAAGTGATAATTTCTTTGTGGGTGGAGTTCAAGAGGTAAGAAGAGGAAGAAGTTCTTCCAATTTGCAACATAATCACATGCTCATATAGGTGTTTGGTAGGAGAATCTTATAAGTTTCTCTCTGTGTCTCTGTCTTTCTCTCTGTGTCTCTGTCTCTGTTTCTCTCTGTGTGTGTCTCTCTGTCTCTGCCTGTCTCTCTCTGCCTTTGAGTCCGTGTCTCTATCTGCCTGTCTGTGTCTCTCTCTGTTAATTGGTATGTGGATAGTTCTAACAAGTTCCTGTATTTTCTACCTGGTTCACATATGAACACAGACTAATATATTCTCTGTCTGAGATTATATTGCATGCTAATGCATTGATTTGGACAGCATTTGAATCAGATTTCTATATTATTTCTGTATTATATTAATCTTCCATAAAGATTTAAAAAAAAAAAAGACTTGTGAGTTTTATTGGATTTCAAGCTTGATAGGTACCATACAAAATTTAAAAGTAATGTAATATCAAATGACAATTATTAAAAGTATGATTTCCAAAGCTAGGGAAATGATATTTCGACTGTATCCTTCCCTGTTCATGGAATACTATATTCAGTTCTGGGCATCACATTTCAGAAGGGTAGTGACCAGCAGAAGTATCAGAGTGTTTGCACATTGTACTTTATGGAGATGGATAGTTGAAAGAAATGAAGATGTATACCTGTCTTCATGAATTTGAAGTACTTTCTTGTGAGAAGGGGATTAGCCTGCTTTTCTTGGTTCCATTTGTAAAAAGTAGCAAAGAGGAGAAAATTCTCCTCTAGATTTAGTTTAATTTAGTTTAAACTAGATTTAATTTAATATGAGGAGTTTGTTAGAAAACTCCATCTTAAAGTTGGAAACATCTTAAAGCAGGATGGGAGCCTTAGGGAATATCAACTTTCTCTTTAATTAGATATCTTTCAGTGCATCTTAATTGATCATTTTTTTTTTTTGAGATATTGTTCGTGAGATTTCTGTTCAGGTATAGCTTCTATTCAGTGTGCTCTTTGTAATTCTAATAAAATTTAATGAAATATAAAGTTGCATGCTATTCCATTGAAAGATGAATATGCATTATAATTAGTTACTTTTCTAGTTATCTTATTAGTCAATACTAATTTTAATTACTAGTTTAGTTAATGATAATAACCTTATTTGATCCTCTTAACAACCCTCTGTGAGTATACTGGTAAGTGTTAACAACTGTATCTCCAAGGGGGGGAAATATATCTACGATAACACTTTTAAATTTAATCTGCATTAATATTTTCTCCATTACTTTCTTAAATATAGACAATCAGCAAAACAATAAATCAAATCTTGATCAGCATCTCTTAAATTCCAAAGAGAAAATTTAACAATCAGTTGTTCTAAGATCATTCAAGTTGACTCTAGCATACTTTTATCAATAAGATAGAATAATAATAAATGAACCAAGTTTTATTAGCAAAATAATGACTGCATGAATCATTTTTGCTAATTCTTAAAATATCTTCCTTTCAATTTCCTATTGCTCAATCTAGGCCTCATCCTGTCAACCCAAAAGCAAAAATTTAAATCTCATAGAGTTTTGATTGCTTAACTATACATCATCTCTTAATCCTATTCTAATTAGTTTTTTTACCTTTGTTATCTTCTATGAATATTTAAGTATTGAAAACTATTCCAACAGATCATTTGACAGATATCAAGTCATTGGTACTGATAATCATTTCTTTTTTTAGAAAGATCACTGGGAGGAAAATTAGTTAAATTGTTTGCTTCTATCTATTTTACACAGGAACATACCCCAAACAAAAATATGAATAAGTAAGTTTTATTTTTAATGTATACATTTTTCTGATCTCTTCTTGTTTCCTTCTAGTCTCAGAAGCATTTCTTCCATGGGATAACCAGCTTAGTTGATTCAAATAAGATTTTAAAAGAGGCCTTTGATTTTCAAGTATTTGCTTTTTTATTATTATGAACACTAGTTTGGGAGGACTGACTTTCAATAAGACTGCTTATCCAATGAAGAGGCTCTGAACAGATTAGTGCTTAACATTAACCAGAAAGTTAGCTAAGCTGCCTTAATGACATACATATTTCTTTTATATGAAATTTCTAGGAAGTAGTCATTTATCTCACTGAGCTGTTGTATATTCACATTTAGGTTGGTGACATAAATTCCAAGTCTTAGAGAACAAGAAGAATTATAGAAACATTTAAGTGATTATCTCATCAAAAATGATATGGAATAGGATTGGATATAACAGAAATGAAGCAGTAAAAACAGAAATAACATTCATTTCTTTATATTGAAATTTGTAAGTAGAAATTGTTTCTTCATAATTAGAGATGGCTCTGTACAATGAAAAACATAAAATTTACATCTTGGGACAGTAGGATTTTCTTCAGAGGTGTAATACTTAACCTACAACTAAACATTGTATACTTCTTAATGTTAATTTTGGAAATTCTAAATGATGTCCTGTTCCCCTCTCCCCAGAAAATAACATATTTTAGTAGCTTTATGAAAATTTGGGAATTAGTTTGTGTAATGTCTAAAGATATTTTCAAAAAAAAACTTTGTTAATTTTTTAAAAAAATCACCTCACTTTAAAACGGAATATTGTGATGTCTTCTAGCTTCACATTCAGTTATTATTGACAAAATTGCATTTAATTGAGAAATTAAAAGGAAGAAAAAGCACGAGAGAATAATTTTTCTATGGAAGATTAGGGTTATAACAATGAACATTTTAAGAAATATAAAGCTAATTCTAGTAAATCATTTTTATTAAGTCTATAGTTTTTCTCCTAGATGGTAAGATGAATACTCTCTAGTGCCATGTGTTATGGCAAATGCATTTAATAATTCACAAAATAGTCATTAGATAAAATAAAATGACTAGCACAGATGGTTATATTTATGCTAGATACTTTTTGTAAATGTGCTCTACATTTGCTATAACGATCCTTGACTTAAGCGGGAAAGATCCATAATGCTGTGGAAGAAAAGGTACAGCTGATACTGATCTTTGTTAAAGGAAAACATAAGGAGAAAGGATATAAATGACTTATTAGAATCACAGCTCCCTATTGAAGCTCTCTCACATATTTTCTCATTATCTCTTGATGTTCATATGTTAGGTTTATAACTAATGATATTATATTTCTATGTCTACCTCCTATTTTGTTGCCATATGGTCAAGTATAAAATGAGTTAAGAGTATTAACAAGCAGGGACTACTCCCATAATTTCACTAATTCTTAAAGAGTATTCTCTTTTTATCTCCTTTGTCTGGTCCAGACCCTCATCAATGCCATTGCTGTATTATTGTAAAAACTGGCTAACATGTCTCTTTCTTCTCCAATTTCATTTGCAAATATTTGCTAGTATGATTTCTTACAAAAACATTGATTTCATCATGTTACTTCAAAACTTTTACTACTTTCTCAATTATCTATAAGATGATATTGAGAATCCTTAAATAGAAAGTTAGTTATATCCTCAATACTACCTCTGAATTGATTTTTTCTATTAGACTAGCTAGTTTTTACATAGAGGTAGACTTGAAGTCTGTCAGCAGACCAAAACAGGCCCATTAGGTTCAGTTCTATGAGCTGCCTTTCAGAAAGGCATATATATGTGTGTATGTATATAAATGTTTAAATATTTGCATAATTTATGTTTTCATCTATTTCCCCAAAACCTTTTTTTTCTTTAGGATTTCAGAGGTGAAAGAAACATCATAGTTATCTATACCAATCTATACCTGGAAAATACTCTCTATTATAAAATACCCAATAAATACTTATTTGATTGAACATTTATAATGGAAGAAGGGGAAGGGTGAATAGAATACCTATTTCTTTCTTTTTGATGAACTTCATTTTGTATACCTCTGTTAGAAAGTTTTCTTTTTCTTAAATGTAGTCAGCTTGCTTCCAGGAAAGGACTTCAAACTATTTAATTAAATACTGAAAAAACAAACAAACCAAGAAGAGCAAAGATATAGATGTACTAGGCACCTGGGATGAGTTAGTTTCTGAAGTCAAGTGCCACATTTTCTTCCTGGAAACTAAGGCAAAATATAAATATCTTGGTTATGTAGTTGTCATTGTCTGATGAAAGAAAATATACAATTTTGTCTAAAAAGAGACTTTTTCCTGGCATTGAATTCTAGTAGGAATTTATCATGTGCATCCTTACATAAGTGTTAGTAGGTTAAGTTATGAGCAATGACTCAGATGAAAACTTTGTAAAAGAGCCAAAAATATTCTTCAAATATAATTTTTAAAATTACCTCCATAAAAGTTGAAGGCACTATATGATTTCCCCAGCTGCAAGTTTATCATGGTACTTTATACCTCTATTGTACATGTCTCACATTTTGTTTCATTTGATATATTTCTATGTGTATATTTATATATAATGTGTATATATATATATATTTGATATATTTCTATGTATATTTTGGATTCATTTTCTGAATCAAAGGTTCATCTTCCCATTAGATTTCAAGGTTCTGCACAATAGAGTCCATTTATCGATTCTGTTGAATTAGCATGATGTTTGACACACAGTAGATAGTGAATATGTGTGTGTGTGTGTGTGTGTGTGTGTGTGTGTAAATTTGAATCAAATTAATTGTGAGCCAAGTAAAACTGAATGCATTGATGGTAATCCATATTTGCACTTTAAATAAGGAAGCAAAATTTGGATGTGTCCAGATGCATAAACTTCTAGAAAATTTAATGGTAATAAATTGTGAAGGCTAGTATTTCCATGTCATTGTTGAAATATCCAGGGATTTGAGTCATTTTGTCACTATCATCTACATAATATACTTAACATCAGGTTACAGAATGGTATTATTGAAATTGAAGTCCTGGATCATAGCCAGTATACCAGAATCTTACCCATGCTGACTAAAATCCAAATTTGATGAGCTTGACATATATTTAAGAATAGCTCCAATATTTCAAGATAAAAGTGGTTGGATTTATGTTAGAGAAACATTGGAGGAACTTACCAAAGAGGAGGTTCCAAAAGATCAACCATTCAAGAGAAGCTTTGAGAAGTAACAGCCAAGGAGTGACCAGCCTACTTTATAGCCAATTAAGTTTTCAGATTGTGAATCAAGGAGAAAAAGCCCCAAGAAACAACAATGGGCTCTTTAAAAAAATTACTAGCCAGTAAATGAATGACATAGCAAAGCCAGAAAGCCTTATAAATCAGGCATACTTTGGACTTGGCTATGACAAATACGTATCATGCATAAGAATAGTAACATTCATTTCATCAGTGTCCTGTTCACATATGGCAAGTGTGTGTATATATATTTGTGTGTGTATGGGAGAGACAGAGACAGAGAAACAGAGAGAGAGAGAGAGAGAGAGAGAGAGAGAGAGAGAGAGAGAGAGAGAGAGAGAGAGAGAGAGAGACACAGAGAGACAGAGACAGAGAGACAGAGACAGAGACAGAGACAGAGAGACAGAGACAGAGACAGAGACAGAGACAGAGACAGAGAGACAGAAAGACCTAGAGATAGAGAGAGAGAGACAGAGACAGAGAGAAAGAGAGTGCAGGAGGAAGACTGGTGGGGTGGGAATACATTTTGTGTGGCTATGATTCAAGATAGCATTAAATGCTAAAAAATTCTGGCTCATGAAATGATTGATAAGGAGGTGAAAAAGTCTATATCTACACATCTTTCTGAGCAAACAGCAAATATATGGAGTCTTCAAGAAGCTGTTTTGAACAACAGGGATTTCATGTCAGTTAAAATAATGTATGTCTTCAGAGCAAATGGGTGAGAGTTGCCAGGCAGTTTTATTTGATGGTGTAATTTTTCTTTTCTTACAAAAATATTAAGTTCTGACATGCAACACTTCAACATTGTTTACATATCAAGAATTATACCTGTCAACACTGTTGGCAAACACTTCAGAAAAGTATTAATCATTGCTGTCTATGGATTCAGGAACGCCTTAGTTGCTTTGCTTAAAATGGTAGTTATTCGCAATATTCACAGTCTTCCTATAGATGTCTTGACATTTTATGGATAACCATGAATTGCATGGTTTTCTTCATTGGCCATGTGTTCTTGTACATAGTTTATTGACATTTTTTCTGATTATATATTTTTCTGATAACATATTTGATGATTTTTTGTTGTTGTTGTTGCTCAATTTTTTCTTGATTATGGATCAATGCTCACTCACATCAACCATACATCTCTCCAGCATGTAAGGGCTTTTTTTTTTTTAATTTTTGAAGGGGAATAGACAAAACTCAGGTATTTTCAGAGAGATTTATTACTTTAAAAGATGAATCTTTGTTTTGGAGTGTAGTTTGGGATACACATACAGTGATGTACCAATCAATTTAGTAGCCAAAAATAATTATAAAGTGCCTATTCTGTATCTGTGCGCTGTGCTAGATATTGGAAGTATCAAGAGAAAATTAGTTCCTGCATCTAAGAAAATTAGATTCCATCAGAAGATAAACCACATATCCTTTTTTTAATGAGAGCTTTTTTTCCCCAAAATATAGGCATAGATAGTTTTCAACATTCATCCTTGCAAAACTTTTTGTTCCAGATTTTTCTTCCTCCCTTCTCCCCACCTCATCACTTACACAGGAAGTAATCCAATATATATTAAAAATGTATGATTCTTCTATACATATTTTCAATTTATCATGCTGCACAAGAAAAAAATCAGATCAAAAAAGGAAAAAATAAGAAAGAAAACAAAAAGCAAACAAACAACAACAAAAAATATGAAAATACTATGTTGTGATCCACATTGAGAACCTACAGTGCTCTTTCTGGATGCAAAAGGCTCGCTTCATCACAAGTCTTTTGGAGTTGGCCTGAACCACCTCATTGTTGAAAAGAGACATATCCATCAGAATTGATCATCGTACAATCTTCTTGTTGCTGTGTACAATGTTCTCTTGAGAAACTACATATGCTAAAGCTTGTCCTTCAACTGTAAGTTGGGTGGAAATTCTGATAGTCCATACTGTACAGTGGCAAAAGTCAGTGATAATGCCTCTTCTTTAGTGTGATTTCTTCCAAATAAATAATATCATTGTCTAATATTAAATTATTTGATATTATCAAGGTCATTGGTAGAGAAAGCATTTTTTTTCAGGGTCTTCTATTATTGTGACTGTAGCACATATAGGAGCAGTTGCCATATTACTTTTTTCTGGGATTGCTTGTGTGTATTACATGTGTGTGAATGTGTGACTATATATATGTATATATGTTTATATACATATATATAATTCTATACAAGTTCTATTTATCAATTCTGTAGATGCAGAGAGTGTCTTCTCTCCTATGTCCTTTACTTAATTGATTCTTGCTGTACACAGTTAAGTCAGTTCACAGGAATCCTATCTCACTGAAACTAAGATTTGAATGGTGACAAAACTAAGACCAAGAACATATTTTGATTATTCCATTTAAGGATAGTATATTGTTCACTCTTGATCAGATTAAATGGTTTCAGGAAGATAATTCTCCAAGAGGTTTGCAAAATCAAAATGAATATCATTCTAATTAAGCAAATTATAAGCTCTAAAGCTGAAACTTGAAATCTTATTTTATCTTTTTGATGAAATTTTGTCTTTGTTTCATGATTACTATAAAATATGAGTGGGTTAGAGAATTCAATTATTGGGAAGAATTGCCTCTTTTGATCTCTGTCTATCTCTGTTTCTCTGAGCTTTTCTCTCTGTGGCTCTGTCTGTGTCTCTCTTTTTCTCTCTTTCTGTTTCTCTGCGTATCTCTTTTTCTTAGATACAGTGTTGGAGTAATTGATAAATTATTTCTATGAGACAGTGGCTAAAAATTCAAAGGTCAGAGGATTTGTTTTCCCATATGCCAATGTGGACATATTTGCTCTTTGTTTATTTTATAGTCAAGTTTTGTAATTTCTGGAACTTTATTTTTCCTCAATATTTCATAAGAACACATAGTAAAAGAGTGAGACAAATATTCCAGACATATTCCAGTTGAATTTATCAATTCTTTGTGAAAAAAAAACAAACACATTAAAAGGCAATCACTTAGCTGACAGGTTTTGTGCAAAGACTACTGATTGACTAATGGGTTATTGTTATTGTCCTTTCAACCTTGTTTTTGTTGTTGATTAGTCATTATTTTTTTAGTTGTATCCAACTCTTCATGACCTCATTTGGAGTCACTGAAAAAGATATTGGCATGGTTTATCATTTCTTTGATAATGAGATAATTTATATATATTTTAAAACTTTATATTATTATTTAAATAATAATATATAGCTGACATAAACTGAGGCAAAGTTACGTCATTTGTCCATGGTCATAAAGCAAGTAAGTGTCTGAAACCAAATTTAAACTCAGGCCACACACAACACTCTATCCATTGCATCACTTAGCTACTCTTCAGTCTTGTAAGACTGTTTTACTTTATATTTTTATTCCCTTCACACATTTTATGTTCTAGATATACATGCATCTACACAGGCTGTCCCCCATTCCTAGAATGCCCTTTCTCCTTGACTTTTTTTCTTCTTCAAAGATTTAGTTCCAACATGTCATAGATTCACAGATTCCCAACAAGAAATTTTTTCCTGACTCTCCCAAATGTTAGTGCCCTCTCACTAAACAGCTATATTTACTTTGTATATATATTTTCTAGGCAATTTTTCTATGTGGACAGAGAACTGCCTTGGCATCGTCTTCCTGGGATCCTAAATCCATGTCACTATGTAAAGATGTCTCATTTTTCTTCAATTTTGGTGTTCTTTGGGTTGTCCGTGATAGTTATAGTAGCAGAGTAGATGGAACCAATAAATGGCTTTGTGCCAATTATTTTAAATTCTTTCTAAGTGAATAAGGAGTGGAAAGGAAGAAAGCAAGGTCACAGTTAATTAGAATTTTGACTGGAGGAAGTCTGTTGACTGGGAAGTTTTGTTTAAGTTGACAGGTGGTTGACTTGGCATAGCTCTTAAACTGAGGACTCTTGTCACAAGCATGCTGCTTTACTTACTTGTGGTTGCTCTTTTCCTTAAAAAAAAAAAAAAAAAGACACCCCTTCCCCCAAGGATTTTGTAAAATGCCCCAAGGCATCTGATTACACTTACAGATGTACACATTCTAAAATAAAGAAATCTTTTTAAGAAGTCATTTTGTAAAATGGAATGCTAATGAAAGAGAAGATGGCAAGTCTTTTAGACATCAAAGCTAGTTATGGGGGGGATGCTTTTTTTTTCTATCACTAAATGTTGAAAAAAACAACATTTCTTAGGAGAAAATTTCTTTCATGTTTGTATGGTCCTATTATGCCCAATTAAAAAAAAAAATCACCAACTATAAAATGTTCCCTCCCACCACTTTGTAAAATTTAGAGTCTTATTGACCAGTAATGTCTCATTTACCTATAAATCAGATCAGCTACTATACATGGTATGAACTTGGATGAAAGTAAAAAAGGTAGAAAGAGCTAGAGCAGCAGAATTTGTTGAAAATAGTTAAAAGCTTAGAGATAATAAAAAAATCAATAAGACCTTAGTTCACTAACAAAAGTAAAGGAGAGTCAGTGACTCCTATAAGCTTATGGACCCTCAATGGATAATACCTTGAAGTACCAAGCAAATTTTTGCTTCATATATGAACCTTGTCATTTCAGTATTAAAGTCAGTACTACTGAAGACAAGGTAAAGCAATGTAGGAAAAAGATCAGAGAATATGGAGAGAAAACAAATTGGAAAAAAAAAAGAAAATCATATAAATGGAGACAGAGGTAGACAAAGGCACAGAAAGACACACACACACACAGATAGAGAAATAGAGACAGAGAGAGAGACAGAGACATAGAGAAAGAGACAGAGAGAAAGAGAAAAGAGAGGGGTGTTATTTCTCCATCTAATATCTTGGTCTTCAGTGTTTTTCAGTCTGATTCTCATTTTTTTTCACATATATAAAATAATTGGGGTTAAAGATGTATAGAAAGAGTGAGTGAAAGAGTAAGTATTCACTAAGCACTTGCTATGTGCTGGAACTATGCTAAGCTCTAGGGAAATTAAAACAAGAAAGCAAGATAGTCCTTGTACTTAAGGAGCTTAAATAGATGAGATAATTAGGAATAGAAGGCTGGAGGGTGTTGTGCCCTGGGAAAGCATATAAATCCTAGAAAAATGCTGTGGAGGCATCAATCCAGACAAGATCAAGCCAAAGCAGACCTCTCAGGGTGAATTCAGGGGAAGAGTTTTTGAGGGGAGAAAGTAGAAATGATATGGGATAAAAGATCATGCCTAATTTTTGAGGATCAAACTCCTTGAATACAAAAAAGTTCATCACCAGTAATCTGGTGACCCAAAGATGAATGATTTGATATGAAAAAAAGAAAAATATTCAAAATAACCTTTAGTCCTATGAAGCACTTACATGCTTCCAGAATAAGAGTTGCAGAAATCCAAAAGACAGGACAGAAAACATTAATAAGACCCTGTTTTTAAAGTCACTTAGTAACATTTAATTAACTTTCTGTAGTCTGGACATCCTTGTTCAGTGATCAATGAATGGGCATGCTACTAGGTCAGGGTTTCTTAATCCTTTGTGTATCATTTATCTCTTTTTAGTAGTCTGGTGCCACTTTAGAACCCTTTTTCAAAAATAAAGTTTTTAAATGAATAAAATAAAATATATGATATAACAAAGGAAATCACAGGTGAATGAAAATAAAATGCATTTTACAGACTACTTGAAATCTCTCCATAGAATCCATTCCCTCAAAGAATCTAGACCCTAGGTTAAAAACTCCTGTATTAGAAGACCTTAATTAGAAAAATTAAATCACATTAATTTTGCCATTCTCACTATAAGGGAAACTAGAAAGCAAAAAGGAGGTTATAGCTAAATAGAGAAATGTTCACTAATGCACATTACAGAACTAGAATGGAAAGAAGACCTCAGGATTTCTAATGCAAACTCTTTGTTTTACCAATGAGGAATTGGAAGCTCTGGGCACTTATGCAATTTGCCTAATGGTGCACAGGAAGAAACTCCTCTGTAGGTAATTGCTTTAAGAGGCCAATAAAGGAGATGACATTATATATCTGGAGACAACCAAAAATAACTTTTTATATGACTCTTGGTTGCCTTATTGTGGTAGTTAGCATAATAAGCAGTTGTAAAAACTACTCGTATTTTGGCAGATTATGTTCTAAATGCTGTTGAAGTGACTAATTACATAATGTAGATAAAGAACTTGATCAGACCTGTAAAATTGTCAACATTCTCCATTCTAAATGGAAAGGGAATATGGAAACATAAGGGAAAATGGAGGGGAGGATGGGGAATATACCTGCAAATGTAACTCAGGAGCAAAAGATGAAAGAGGCAAAGGTGTTTAAGATAGAAATTGTGTACCTGTTTCTTAAGAATTCTATCTTTAAGGAAGGACCAAGCAATGCTAGGCATGACAAACAGCAAATAATATCAGAAAAATTATTTAACTGCATGAAATTATCTTTAATGGGAGCAAACAAACAAAAAAAAAAACCCTAAATCTTATTGACTGGCTACTCTGCTTTAGGGACTGAAAGATTTATTTTGTATTAATAATTACTGGGCTGAATTCACACTAAAAACAAACCAAAAGAAAACAAAACATTATGTTGCTTGGTTTTGTGTAACTATTTTTGAACAACTGATTCTTTGAAAAGACTCTTTAGGAAGTTTTATTTTCTGAGTGTAGTTTTTATGGGCTTTCTCATATTATAAATAAATTGGAATGACTAGCCTGTTAGATTTCTGTCAGAGGATGTTGCTCTGGGTTAAGTTTCAGAAGAATTCCTGGGTTATAAGATGACAGTATTAACTCCTTTGAGGTAGGTATGTTTTTAGGATAATTTTTCTTAGTGTCAATAATACAAATAGAGAAAGAATTAAAGAAAGTACCTATATGTTCAAGGGAATCATTGAAAAATAAATGAATGAATGAATAAAACAATAACAAAAATAACCATAATAAAATTATAAAGTTTACTTTATCAAACTTTATCAAAGAGATAAATGTCATCCTGCTTAAAGTTAATAAATAATATAACTATTATATATGTGAAATTTTATGCATTCTTAGAAGAAAGCACTCAAAAAGCTTAATAGCATTTATTATTTTTCCGTATGTGTAGTGTAAAGGGCTGAAACTCTTAAAAGGTGTTCTTGAATCAGATAACCAAGCATTTAAGGCTAATTACCTATTGGACAATAACTCTATTAACATATGCTTATAAAAATGGCCCTTCTCATTATTTTGGGCTGGCTCCATCTTTTGGTGTATATAGATAATCATAGGAGGGATTAGAGAGTGGAGTGAGAAGAGCCAGAATCACTTGGTTACAGTATGGAGAGGAGAAAAGTGTGGAGATTCTGAACTCTAGATCCTTGGCAAAACTCCTTGCAGTTTTTTCCATCTCCTTCAATCCTCCCCTTAAAGACCAAGGACTTTTGCTTATCCTGACTCTGGCTGACCCTGAGGCCTCCAGGGAGCTAGTCCAGACTTCACAGTGCAGGTGACAAGATGCTAAGATATTTGAATGACTGAAGAGATAAATGCTCTAAGTACAGGACACTAAACACACAAAGTACTACTTATATGTAGTTGTATCTATAGGAACTGGCCCCATTTGAAACTGTGCTTCTTGGAATAACTGCTTGGAGGAATTTTCCATTTGGAACTGCTTCTTACTGGATAAATTATCTGGAAAGTTATCTCAGACCTTGTAATGCTTCTTCTTTAAGGGGATATAGAGAGGGTTTTTTATTGTCAAAAAAACAATTAATGAGCATTTAGTAAGCATCTACTATGTGCCAGACATTAATATTAAGAACACAGAAACTTTTAGTAAGTGAAAACAATATCTGATCTTGAGATTATATTTTATTAAGGGAGATCATTGTCCTCTGAATTCCAACTATGCTCCCATTCTGCAGGTGGTAGCTCTAGAATAAAGATAAGGTAACAAACATTTATTAAGTGCCTACTATGTGCCAGAGAGTAACTAAGTGCTTTGTTCAAATATTATCTTCACAACAATGATGGGAGGTAGATGCCATTATTGTCCCCATTTTATAGTTGAGGAAATGGAGGCAGACAGATATTAAGTGACTTGCCTGGGATCAAACAGCTAGCAATTATCTGGGGTCAAATTTGAACTTGTCTTTTTAATTCCAGGTATAGTACTACATTGCTGCTCTAGGATACAGCTAAGACAAGGTTATTTAATGTATTTTAATATATGTTACCAAGTTATTACTATGGATAGAGAGTCAGGGGTCAAAGGTGTAGACTTTTTAAAGACAAATTTTGGAAAGTAGCTGCCAGCAGATTGCTTTTGCTCTAATTGTGTATGACTAATTGCAGGCTATATGCTTACTCAAATGTGCCAGAGGCATTTCAGACATATATATATATATATATATATATATATATATATATATATATATATATATATATATATATATATATATATATATATAAAGACTCCTATCTTCCCTCCTCCATATCCATCCTTTCTCCAAGTTTCCTCATTGTTACTTAAAGAAACACAATGTTTTCAAGATTCCAGGTGTACATCCTAAGAAGCATGCTTGACTTTTTTTTCTCTTTTGATGATCATATCCATTTGGTCATAAAGTCTTTTAATTATTTAATTATTTATTTATTTGTTTGTTTGTTTGTTTATTTTTATTTTTTTCTTTTTCTTCTCTCTTTTTATTGAAGCTTTTCATTTACAAAGCATATGCATGGGTAATTTTTCCAATATTGAATTTGCATAACCTTTTGTTGCAAATTTTCCCCTCCTTCCCCCCATCCCCTATTCTTGGCAGGTAGTCATGTTAAATATATTGAAATACATGTTAGATCCAATATATGTATACATATTTATATAGTTATCTTGTTGCACAAGAAAAATCAGATCAAGAAGGAAGAAAAAGAAAAACTGAGAAAGAAAACACAATGCAAGCAAATAACAACAGAAAAAGTGAGAATACTATGTTGTGTTCAACACTCTGTTCCCACAGTTCTCTCTCTGGGTGTAGATGGCTCTCTTCATCACTGCACGAGTAGAAATGGTTTGAATCATCTCAATATTGAAGAGAACCACTACCATAAGAATTGATCATTGTATAGTCTTCTTTTTGCCATGTATAATGATCTCCTGGTTCTGCCATTTCACTTAGCATCAGTTCATGTAGGTCTCTCCAAGCATCTCTAAAATCATCCTGTTGGTCAATTCTTCCAGAACAATAGTATTTCATAGCATTCATATACCATAATTTATTCAGCCATTCTCCAATCGATGGGCATCCAGTTTCTTGCCACTACAAAGAAAGCTGCCACAAATATTTTTGCACATGTGGGTCCCTTTCCCTCCCTTAGGATCTCTTTGGGATATAAGCCCAGTAGAAATACTGCTGGATCAAAGGGTATACACAGTTTGATAACTTTTTGAGCATAGTTCGAAATTGCTGTCCAGGATGTTTGGATCTGTTCACAGTTCCACCAACAATGTATCAGTGTCCCAATTTTCCCTCAACCCCTCCAACATTCATTGTTATCTTTTCTTGTCATTTTAGCCAATCTGAGAGGTGTGTAGTGGTATCTCAGAGTTGTCTTAGTTTGCATTTCTCTGATTAATAATAATTTGGAGCACCTTTTTATGTAGCTACAAATAGTTTAAACTTCATCTGAAAATTGTCTTTTCATATCCTTTGACCATTTATCAATTGGAGAATGGCTTGATCTACTATAAATTTGAGCCAATTTTCTATATATTTTTGAAATGAGGACTTTATCAGATCCTTTGGATGTAAAAATGTTTTCCCAGTTTATTGCTTCCCTTTTAATCTTGTTTGCATTAGTTTTGTTTGTACAAAAACTTTTAAACTTAATATAATCAAAATTATCTATTTTATGATAAGTAATGATCTCTAGATACAAACTATCTTTATATAAAAATAATTGTTTGGAGAAAAGTAAAAACTTTATTTGAGATCTAGTAAGACCTCATGTATAATATTATAGTGGCATTGAAAGAAATTATGGGTCTTAATAGGTGGATAGAAGGAAGGACTGTATTCTTGATTAGAGACAGAGCAACTGTAAAATTATGGTATTGTAAGATGGAGTGTGCATCAGCAACAGAAAGAGGGTTGGAATAAATAGAGTGTAAAGTTAGTTGAGAGTCAGCTTCTGAAGGGCTTTGAATGATAAACAGAAGACTTTATATTTGGCCCTAGAAGTCACAAGAAGTCTTTGTAGCTTATGAAGTAGAGTAATAACAAAATAGGACCTGGGATTTAGAGAAACCACTTTGTTACCCAGAGTTAAAAAAATAATACTTTAGACATAATCTGACCAAATCAGAGTACAATATAGAATACTTTCTTATTCCTGAAAATTGTCTCTCATGATCTTTTTATTAATTAATTTTATTTGTCATAACAAGCTGCTATCCTATTTAGTATTTGGAATCCATGAAAATCCTCAGTTTTCTAGTCATGACTCCACTATCTACAGGTTTTTTGTGTAATTGACTTCTCTACCTTAATGGTACAACTTTACATTTATCCTCATTCAATATCACCTTATTAGTTTCAACCCAATTTCTTAATACTATTGACGAATGTCACTCCTAGTAGCAATTGTTGGGATGATTGCATCTTGTTTGGAATTTTTCCCCTGCTGCTGAAACAATAATTTTAAGAGGCATAGTGCATAGAACACTCAAATCAAGAAGACCTGAGTTCAAATCTTGCCACTGATACTTAGAACCTGAGCTTTATGTCTCTTTGCTCAGTTATAAAATAAGAAGAATAATGGCACCTACTTCATAGGATATTACAAGGGTCAAATGAGATAACTGTAAATTACTTAGCACAGAGGTCCACACATAGAAGGCCCTAAACCGATATTCTTCCTTTTTGTCTTTGAATTCTTTTTAATTTAATCTATTTATTTTTTATTAATTTTATAATTATAACATTTTTGACAGTACATATGCCTAGGTTTTTTTGTTTTTACAAAATTATCCCTTGTACTCCCTTCTGTTCTGAATTTTTCCCCTCCTTCCCTCCACCCCCTCCCCTAGATGGCAGGCATTCCCATACATATTAAATATCTTATAGTATATCCTAGGTACAATATATATGTGCAGAACCGAATTTTGTTGTTGTTGTTGCAAAGGAAGAATTGTATTCGGAAGGTAAAAATAATCTGGGGAGAAAAACAAAAACAAAAAACAATGCTCACAGTTTACACTCATTTCTCAGTGTTCCTTTTCTGGGTGTAGCTGATTCTGTCCATCATTGATCAATTGGAATTAGATTAGCTCTTCTCTATGTTGAAGATATCCACTTGCATCAGAATACATCCTCATACAGTATCATTGTTGAAGTGTATAATGATTTCCTAGTTCTGCTCATTTCACTCAGCATCAGTTGATGTAAGCCTCTCCAAGCCTCTTTGTATTCCTCCTGTTGGTCATTTCTTATGGAACAATAATATTCCATAACATTTATATACAATAATTTACCCAACCATTCTCCAATTGATGGACATCCATTCATTTTCCAGTTTCTAGCCACCACAAAAATGGCTGCCACAAACATTTTGGCACATACAGGTCCCTTTCCCTTTTTTAGTATTTCCTTGGGATATAAGCCCAGTAGTAGCACTGCTGGGTCAAAGGGTATGCACATTTTGACAACTTTTTGGGCATAATTCCAGATTACTCTCCAGAATGGTTGGATTCTTTCACAACTCCACCATCAACGCATCAGTGTCCCAGTTTTCTCACAGCCCCTCCATCATTCATCATTATTTGTTCCTGTCATCTTAGCCAATCTGACAGGTGTGTAGTGGTTTCTCAGAGTTGTCTTAGTTTGCATTCCTCTGATCAATAGTGACTTGTAACACTCTTTTATATGAGTGGAAATAGTTTAAACTTCTTCATCTGAAAATTGTCTCTTCATATCCTTTGACCATTTATCAATGGGAGAGTGGCTTGATTTCTTACAAATTAAAGTCAATTCTCTGTATATTTTGGAGATGAGGCCTTTATCAGAACCTTTAACTGTAAAAATGTTTTCCCAATTTGTTACTTCCCTTCTAATCTTGTTTCAATTAGTTTTGTTTGTGCAAAAACTTTTTAATTTGATGTAATCAAAATTTTCTATTTTGTGATCAATAATGCTCTCTAGTTCTCCTTTGGACACAAATTCCTTCCTCCTCGACAAGTCTGAGAGGCAAACTATCCTATGTTCCTCTAATTTATTTATGATCTAGTTCTTTATGCCTAAATCTTGGACCCATTTTGATCTTCTCTTAGTATGTGGTGTTAAATGTGGGTCCATGCCTAGTTTCTGCCATACTAATTTCCAGTTTTCCCAGAAGTTTTTGTCAAATAATAAATTCTTATTCCAAAAGTTGGGATCTTTGGGTTTGTCAAACACCAGATTGCTATTTTTATTCACTATCTTGCCCTGTGAACCTAACGTATTCCACTGATCAACTAGTCTATTTCTTAACCAATACCAAATGGTTTTGGTGACTGTTGCTTTATAATATAGTTCTAGATCAGGTACAGCTAGACCACCTTCATTTAATTTTTTTTTTCATTACTTCCCTTGAAATTCTCAACCTTTTGTTGTTCCATATGAATTCTGTTATTTTTTTCTAGGTCATTAAAAAAGTTTCTTGGGAATCTGATTTGTATAGCATTAAATAAATAGATTGGTTTAAGGAGTATTGTCATCTTAATTATATTCACTTGGCCTATCCAAGAGCACTGAATGTCTTTCCAATTATTTAAATCTGACTTTATTTTTGTGGCAAGTATTTCATAATTTTGCTCATATAATTCCTGACTTTCCTTTGGTAGATATATTCCCAAATATTTTATACTATCAACATTTATATTGAATGGAATTTCTCTTTGTATCTCTTGCTCTTGGATTGTGTTGGTAATGTATAAAAATGCTGAGGATTTATGTGGACTTATTTTGTATCCTGCCACTTTGCTAAATTTCTGAATTATTTCTAATAGATTTTTTAGCAGAGTCTTTGGGGTTCTCTTAGTATACCATCGTGTCATCTGCAAAGAGTGATAGTTTGATTTCCTCATTTCCTACTCTAATTCTTTGAATCTCTTTCTCAGCTTTTATTGCCAAGGCTACCGTTTCTAGTCTATATTGAATAATAATGGTGATAGTGGGCAACCTTGTTTCACTCCTGATCTTACAGGGAAAGGTTCCAGTTTATTGCCATTACATATGATGTTTACTGGCGGTTTTAAATATATGCTCCTTATTATTTTAAGGGATAGTCCATTTATTCCTATACTCTCAAGCGTTTTTAGTAGAAATGGATGTTGGATTTTATCAAATGCTTTTTCTGCATCTATTGAGATAATCATATGGTTTTTATTAATTTGATTATTAATGTGATCAATTATACTAATAATTTTCCTAATATTAAACCAGCCCTGCATTCCTGGTATAAATCCTACTTGATCATAGTGTATTATCCTGGGGATGATTTTCTGAAGTCTTTTTGCTAATATCTTATTTAAGATTTTAGCATCAATATTCATTAAGGAGATTGGTCTATAGTTTTCTTTCTCAGTTTTCAATCTACCTGGTTTAGGTATCAGTACCATGTCTGTGTCATAAAAGGAATTTAGTAGGACTCCTTCAATCTCTATTTTTTCAAATATTTTATATAGCATTGTAGTTAGTTGTTCTTTATATATTTGGTAGAATTCACATGTAAGTCTTTGAAATTTTTTATAAAACCTAGAGCACTATGTAAATGTTAGTTATTATTTTTCAAAATTTAGAAACACTGGTCTACATGGAATAACTAGAGATATCAATTGCATAGTAATTTTCTTTACCTCTGCAATTCTGTTGGTAGTTGCAAGGTTTGGTTTCAGGTAGGAGGTCTGAAAATGTCCCTTATTTAGGAAAAAAAAATCAATGTTCTTGTTTTTTAAACTGTTGAAACTCTGGATCATATTGTATATAATTTAATTAGGAGTTTTAAAGGGCAGAAAAAATGACCAGGGTAAGCTCTTTCTCTGAATTCCTCTCTCTGCTGAGAGGGTCATAACTCCACAGGAAGCAACTCCTCCCCAGCTCCCTTCTTCATGGTGTCTCCCTTCTCTCTAACCCACTCTCCAACTCACATAGCCACAGGAAGCTGCTCCCTGCTGCCATTTACCCTCTTGATGGATGAGGCAATGGAAAGATAGTAGAATTGTAGGTTCAGAAGCTCAATTCTATACTGCATAAATTCATTATGTTGACTATATATGGATGTAAGGAGAGAGATAAGGCATACAAAATCCTTAGGCCTATATTGATGTCCACTGAATAGTCCTTAAAATACATTTTTATTGATGCATCTTTTTTAATTTCACCAAAAATTTCCCCTATACCCTTTCTTTCTTTCATTCTAGAGACCCATAACATTTAACATAATATTTTAAATATAAAAACGTTTTAAGTACAAAAAAGGAAAGAAATTAGCAAAACTGATCAACACATTGAAAAACACTTGAAAAAGTGTGTAATTGCCACATGGGGATGTAGTGTCTTCTTATGTCATTTTCTTTGAAGCCAGCTATCCATGAAGTATTAAAAGATGATGAGGAAAGGTTCACGGTATTGTGGATGGCTCCCCTAGGGAGGCCTTATGGAGGAGATTAACATAGAATGAGCAGTGGTTGATGTAGTGTCCTGTTGTCTCTCAATTGTAATCCTTCTCTGGGAGAAGGTTTCTTTTCTGTAAATCCTTTTCTCTGTGAGCGGGTTTCTTGAGAGACTTCTGGAGTGCGAAGGTAGAATCTTAAATCCTCTTCTTCCTGAATCCTGGCTCTTTTTATCCTCCCAGAGAATGGGTTTGTGGGTATTCCAAAGGTGTAAATTCCTTTAAAGGTGGAAACTCCTTTCAGAAGACTAAAGGTGGAAACTCCTTTTAAAGGTGTGAACAAAAGGTGTGAATTCTGAGCTAGAGAATTGTTAATACCATGCTAAATTAGACAACCAAGTTAGCACCTAGTAATCCTAACAGGTTGAGTTGCCATTATTTCCTCTGATGGGAATAATCTATTTCAAGTATTAAAATGTGTTTCTATTAGTAAGCTCTTTCCTGGGGAACATCACATTATGCTTTCTTATTTTTTCATTTTCTAAAAATATTTATGCAAAGTTATCCATAGATATTTATTTCTATTCTTTCCAAAAAATATGGCTATTGCATATTTTGGTTCTTGTATTCTATCTAAATTCTTATGATTTTATATTTCTGTTTAACCTTGTTTCTCTTAGGTAAATACAGTTTCCAAACCTTCAATAGTAGTTAGTTAACAACTATGCTATGGATAGCAGAAGATTAGATCTCAGAGAAATGAAAATCATATTCTTTGGACTCATCTCCATTGTGTTCTGGGATGAGCAGTCTTGAGAATGACTTGACATAACTCAGGAAACATCCTCCAATTCTCCACTAGATGTACTCACAAACATTCTGTGCAATCTTAAACTGACCTTTGGGAGAAAGCACACATTTTGTTCATAGATTATGTTTCTTGGAAGGACACCAACAAATGAGCCTAAAAAGACTTCATTAGAAGGAAAAATGTCTTAGTACAATAATACATGGTTTGCCCTTAGTTCCATAGAGACATAGCATTTTCCAAAATAGCTCAGTCAGCTGCTATTAAACAAAAACCCAGCATACTATGAGGTTGCTGAAGAGATTATAATTATTTTATCTCAAGTAAAACAGAAACACAAAAGGTTCTATTCTCCCCACGTTGTGACACTACAGTAGCAAATGTCATCCATAGAAATGCATTGATTCTTTCAGATCAATAACAGGTCATTTGAGGTATCAAATAAGACCAGAACTACGCAAGTGAAGCAACATTAGATGTGACTTGTACAGCCCCGTTTATCAATGGCAAAGGCAATCTCGAGCAAGGACAGATGTCAAATACTATTGATTACAAGAGGAGTTCATTTCACTGCATATAATCCAAGGTAATTTTCTTCTGACTCATAATTTATTTTGGAAAGACTTTGCTAATTCTTTTTTAGGCCCCATTGATATGATAGAAGCACCAGCACAACTACTGATGATGTTTTCACTTGCGATCTTTTCACAAATCAGAAAATCCTGAATGCACAAATTTAGCTCACTAGCACTATTCCTGCCCATACTATTAGCAACTCTTTAATGTTTTAACTTCTTGGCTCTGATGCTTACTTTATTTCTGAATTTCCATGGTTGGAAGCCTTTCCTTGATCTTGCTATCTTTTTTTTAAACAAATCTTTCTAATATGATGTAGTTATTCTTCTAGAATAATGATACAGGTTTGAATAGATTGACTTCTGAAGTGATTTAAAGCATTTTAGGCATGGAACCGTCATTCTCTAGTATAAAAATATTTTGTCTAAAGTTTCTATTAATATGACTTTAATATCAATTTCATTTCCCATCATGCTGATCAAATTGTTCTATAAGTCTATTATTTATGTCCCCAACAAACAATTTCTTTCTTTCCTCCAAACATTATTTTCAACCATTTCCCCTTAATTCCTGATTATCCCTGGTTGCTTTTAATTGTGTGCTAAGAATCTACATATGATCTTCATTCAAAGCAATACAGAATTGTTAAAGAGACTTTCAACAGGTGGTTTGTATGGCAGTTTCAGAATAGTGTTGACTTTAAATTCATCTTTCTTTCAGTTTTTTCCCAGGTCATCATCTCTTCAAGGGCCATACTCTATTCTCTTCTCTAACATGACGCCTCGCTGAACCAATTCAACTCTACACTGTCCTCTAAACTAGAGGTACTTTTTCCTTATCTTATCATTGATCATACATCTAAAAATCTCACTTTGGATTTTACCCCTCATTATTACCCATCACTCCTATTCATATGCTGCTACACCAAGTTTGAGAAAATCATGAAACTGCCTGATTGGTTCCCCCTATAATTTCACATTGCATAATTTCAAAGAGCCCTCACTGAAGCAAGGCAATGCTTTTATAATTACCTAATCAATATACCATACTATTTACTTCTCTGTACTTACAAATACATTCATGTCTACTATCTTCTAAAGAAATACCCCTCATTTTATGTTTTTTCCCTGTCAGCTATCATACTGTATATTTCTCTTTTTTTATGGATAAACTTCTTATAAAAATCATCCACCATCATCACTTCCACTTCTTTTTTCATAGTCTTCTAAACCCTTGACAGTTTAGCTGTTGATCTCATGATTCGACTTTAACTATCTTTTCCCCTGTCATTAATAATCTCTTAATTGCAAAATTTAATGTTTTTTAAATCCTCACCCTTCTTTTCTTCTCAATATCTAATAGCAAAAATTACCTTCTTTCTACTATAATACATTGCTTCTTCACTCTAAATAATAAAAAGAAACTAAAAATCATTTGAACAAAAGAGTGCCATCACTCCTATGTAAATGAAAGATTATTCTGATAGTAATATTGGAAGCAGAGAAAAAAGACACCAGAAAGCCTGTAAGAAGGTGATTGCAATAGACCAGGAAGATGACAATAAACACTTGTTCTAACATGAAAATTGCAATGTGTTTTTGTACTCCATTATTCCCACAATCATCTATATATAATTCTTCTATCTTCTGGAGCTTAGAAAATTGCTTGATGTATAGGAGGAAAGTATACTTCAGGGTGATCAAGAAAATCACATAATTGGCAACAGAAAATTGTACCTACCAAATCTGTTAGGCATGCTATAGCAGTAAAACACTTCGATTATATACATGTAGCCTTAAAGTGATTGTCATCTCTTGTCAAGTACTGAATCTGCATCGGTAGAACATTAGTGAAGTGATAGAAAGAACTGAGGTCTCACTGTCTGAAAGCTTTAGTTTGCTCACAAAGCCACCCACATGGTGACTCTCAAATACTACTATATTATAAAGTTAGATATCCAAAATTTAAATTTTGTGTACATGATAAAAAGGACAGTTGGATCAAAAGAACACTAAACTATGTAATCTTATGGTTCTTCTCCTGCCTAAATCATGGACCTTTGTAATATTAAAAGTCAGCTGAGGGTATTGTTGTTATTCAATTATTTTAATTGTGTCTGACTCTTCCTGACTCCATTTTGGGATGTTTTTGGCAACAATACTACAATGGTTTGTCATGTCTTTTTCCAGTTCATTTTAGATGCAAAATTGAGGTAAACAGGAGATTAGGTGACTTGTCCAGAGTCACAGTGTCTGAAGCCAGATTTGAACTCACAAAGATGAATCTTCCTTGTTCCAAGTCTAACCACTGAGACCTATGCTTTAGGGTGAAAGGTTATTAGATACTAGTTTTTGTTTTCTTGCTATAATATAATATTAAGAATAACAGTATTTAAATAGGGCTTTAATGTATGCAAAGTAGTGAACAAATTTCATTTTTTTTCTTCACAGTAAATCTAGAAGATAGATGTTATTATTTTCCCTATTTTATAGATGATAAAATTGAGACAGTTTAAGTGATTTTCAGAGTCATACAATAAATGAATGAGATGGAATCTGGATTCAGATTTTCCTTATTTCATATATAGCACTCTAGCCAGATTGACACATAGTTTTCTCTAACTTTTTTATAGGAATTTACTACATTAGTTTTACTTCTATTGATTCCTAAATTTGTATTATAACATTAAATGAAACATATGATATCTATCTCAACTAGCTGCAACTATTTTATACTAAAATATTATTTTAAAATGTAACCTTTTTCATTCATTTGTTAGTGGTTTCTTCTCACATTCAAAGAAATCTTTCTCTTATTTTCTTAATTTCCGTCTCTTTGTTTGAATGTCTTGTAGCTTATTGTGGTTTCACATTGTAAGAATTTAATTTCTTGATGTTATGTCCTGCTTTCACTTTTTAAACTGCTTTTTTCAATTTTCAGCCTATTTTTCCTTCCTCCATTTTTCTGAATTAGTAATACTCTTCTCCTCAGTGTTCAACAATATGGTTTTGAAGCCTCTGGATATCCTTATCCATCTTAAAGGAACTTAATTTTAAAAGGATTGTGCTTCACAAACAGGTTCTATCTTTCATTGGATACAGTTGAATTTAGCCTTTCTCTGACATTCTAAAAATAGAAACAAAGACACATTGCTCATCTCAAATGTAAGAATGGATCATGCACAGTATAAGCTTAGGAAAGTAAAATGCACTTTATGGTCAAAGAAAATGTTGGCTCCTGTCAGCCAGGAGGAAAAGGATAATCCTGGTCATAGGTTAAATGAGTTCCCTAAATATATATAAAAAAGAAAAAGAAACAAAACTTGAATAGATTTGCAGAAGTGCAAATGTTTTTTTCTCTCTTTTGCATCTTGATGCCATGAAACCTGGCTTAAGTTTACCTTGTTTTAAGTTACCACAGTTATCCTAGGAACTCAAGGCACCAGGAAAACAAACATGCTTTCTTAGTAGAGTTCTATCTCTTGAGATCCCAAAGCAATGGGAGATAGAGGGTATGAGTACATATGTGTGTGTGTGTATGTGTGTGTGTCTTGGGAGGCACACAGTAGCTAACTAAAGACAGCTGGGTTTTCAGACACTTAGACTTCTATTAGAATTTTAAGTATTCCAAGTCAATCTTCTTGGAAAGGAACTTTCTTGTCTTCCATGCACCACTTTGAAACTGTTCTTAGTGGCTTAATTATTTCTCAGCAATGAGAAATTGAAAAGATTTTCTTTTTTGTGTGTCTGATAAGCCAACTATCCTGTTCAAAACTGCAAAATGTGCTGAAAAAAGCAACAATCTCCAAATATACTTGGATATTTGTTAACAATGTCAAATATTTGAATATTTAAAATACTTGTGTAATTGATATATTTTCATCCAAATATCTACTGTCAGTTATTTAGTACTAACAGGCAAAATTACTTCAGTCAATCAATTGACCAGTACTTAAATTACTCACTGTTTGGTAAGCCCTAACCTAAGCTCTGCAGAATGTGAGGAAAAATAGAAAATATCCCCTATCTTCATAGACATTGCACTCTCATGGACAATACCAAGGAAATTGGCATACTTGAATACCTAGAATTTTATTGTTGTATTTCCACTGAGAAAGGGTTTTAACTTTTTTTTTTTTTTTGATACTAAGGAGAAGTAGAAGATGGTAGAATGCACAGAAGTAGTTTAGCAAGCTCTATATTAAAACTCTTCCAAACAGATATAGAAATTGTACTAGCCTGAATCGTCACAAGTCACAGTCAGTAATTTTTCCAGCTGAGTTTGTTAAAGGGAGACAGACAGAGAGGTCTATGGACACTGGGAACAGAGTGTGATCAGGAGTTCTGGTAGCAGAATATTCCAATGAAAAAAAAGAGATTATAGCAGAATAAAAAAGTTCCCAGAACTTTTGATAGGTAGCAACTGGCTTCTTTATTGCCCACTCTTCAATGGTGAATTACAGATTCAGGGTGGACTGATGAGGGGACCTAGGTAGAGATTTTTTTGAATAAGGGGATCTTGGATGATATCCCAAGAAAGAAAAAAAAAATCAGAAGTAGGCAGAAATTGTGTCTCTGAAGTCTGCAGAGAAATAATTGGAGCAAAAAATTCAGACCAAAAGGGAACCTGCAGTTCTTTCCCTTTGAATTAGGAGAGTTTTTCATATGGTTAATAGTGGCTGAGTCCAGGAAAAAGTCTACTATTATTCGACCAAATCTAGATGAGGAAATTTCAATACTCAAACAGGAAATACTGATCAGAATTTATCCTGGATTATGCCACTTTGGGAGCACTAACACTTATCAGGCCTCAAATAACTATTTCTGAGGTCGTGGAAAAATGCAATATTCAGTAACCGAAAAGAGCAACAAAAGGATCTTCTCTCTTGAGATGTGTAGAATCTGGTACTAACAGCAGATCCCAAATTAGAAAGTAAGATGAAAGAAGAAGCAAATAAAAACAAAATCTCATCATAAAAAGTTATTTTGATGACAGGAAGACAAATCTAGAAGTGAATGACTCCAAAGCAAAGTATCAACAACAAAACAAAACAAAACAAAACAAAAAAAAACATAGCATAGGCAAAGATTTTTACTAGATTCTTGGAAAATATGAAACAAGAGTTAAAAATAAAAGAATGAAAAAAATTTTGTCAGTGAAATGAGAGCACTAGGCAAAAAATGGAAAAAAAGAAAAAAGAATTAGAACTGCATAAGACAGTTAAAATTAATAGTTTGTCACAAGAGGTACAAAACTTTGCCTAAGCAAGACATTTCTTGAAAATAATAGAAGCCAATGGCTACATGACACAGAATGAAATAACAAAATCAAAATATTGAAAAGAATAGAAAATACAATATCTCATTTTTAAAAAATACTGAAAAAATAAAAGAAAAATTGTAAGAACAATTGGATTACCTGAATGTCATAACTAAAGCAAGAGCTTAGTCATCATATTTTTAAAAACATGTTAGGAAAAAAAACCCAGCCGAGAGCCCTTAAAACCAGAATAGAAAGTAAAAACAGAGAAGAAAGTTTCAGGAACATTATAGCCCAAGGATTCCAATTACACCCACACATATACACACACATGCAAACATATACATGTGCATGCATACATGCAAACACATACATACACACCTATAAATTATATGTATATATGCACACACATGCATATATGCATGTATGCACACATACATGTATATATCTCACAAATAGTTCAAGTTCCATGGAGTGACAGTGAAGATAACATATGATTTAGAAGCCTTAACCTTCAAGATTGCAATACTATATTCCATAAGACAAAGGATATGACTTTTAGCCACAAATAACTTACCCAACAAAACAAAATATTGTCTTAATGAGAAAGATGGACCCATAATGAAATAGATTTCCAAGTATTTCTTAAGAAAAAACTATAGCTTCACAGCAGCTTTAACATTCAAATACAAGAATTAAAGGAAGCACAAAAAAGTAAATATGAACTAGCAATGTTGAAGGAATAAACAAAGATTAAGGGCTACATTCAAATATGAAGAGATAATAAATGTTTCTACTGAATATATCAAGTGGCAAAGAGGGCATTTTTAAAATGTCATAATGATCTTAAGAGAACAATGAAAAGAGCAATTGATGGGGGTGGTGGTTGTGAAAGGAAGGATAAGGAAAACCTCACATAATCACAGTGTATAAGAAGGTATTTATACAAACAAATACTACAAGTGGTGGGGAGAGTAAATGGCATTTGAATTTCACTTTCATTTTAATTTCCATTAATTTCATATTAATTATTCAAAGAAGGAAAGAATGCACACACAGTTGGATATAAAAATAAATCTCACTCAATAGTGAAATGAAAAAAAATGCAACGAGGATTTTATTTTTGGAAGGGGAGTATTATATGGCAGAGCTTAATCTTCATCAAAACAAATGATATACAAAAATTTTTATAACTTTTTCTGAGGTGATAAAAAATAGGAACCCACAGTGATGTCTACACACTAACAAATGACTCAACAAGTTGTATGTAGTACATAAATATAATGGAATATTATTGTGCTGAAAGAAAGACTAAAGGAGATGGGTTCAGAGAAAATTCATAAACTTACATGAACTGATGCAGAGTGAAATAAACAAAACAAGGAGAATAGTTTTTACTGTGAGAGCAATATAATAAAAAGAAACAATTTTGGACACTCTGATCAATGCAATGATCAACCGTGGATTAATATTGAAACACTACATAACTTCAGGTAGAGGGGTAAAAGATTCAGAGTTCAGAATGAGACTTTGGGAGGGGGACAATGTGAAAAATTGCCTTGTTTAGATATTCATGTTTGTTAAAATAGTTCGTTTTTCTTTCATTCTCAATTGGTGAGATTTGGGCTGTGAAAAGAGAGAAGATACATATTTTTGCTAATATATATCATATATGTGTGTATGTATATATGCATATATAAATCATTTTTGAAAAGCTTACTTGAAACATCCTTTAAAGAATAGAGAAGCAAAAAAAATGAAACTATAGAAGAATATTAGGACAGTAACAAATCCACTCAATCTGAGTAATAAAAGAAATTAAGGAGATGATTTTAAAGGTCTAGAACAAATATAAATTTTAACATTTGAATTAAAAAATCAATTTTACAAGTAGGGACTGGAAAAGGCATCTAGATAAAATATTGCCTGAAAAAGTTTTGATAATTTATTGTGAATTGATAACGATTACAAAGCAATGTCAATGAAAAAGTCTAGGGCTATCTTAAGCTGCATTAGAGAGGTATAGCTTGCAATTGTAATGAGTTAATATTCATAAGAAATTAGATTTGGAGCTAGACGGGTTCAATCCCTTCAATTTGCAGAATAGGAAATTCAGCTGCAAAAGGTTAAGTGACTTGCTCAGTGTTACATAGTATATTAGTATCCGAGGCAAGATATAAATTTGTCCAACCATGAGATTTTTTCACTGCCTCATCTACCTACCTCCAAACCTATTACACTATCCCCAGAACATCTTGTTTAGTTCTTTCACAATGGTTTTTGAGAAATAATGATAAAGTGGAAAACATCCAGGGGAATAATGATGGTAACTGCCCTTGAGTTCATGATGAATATAAGATTTAAAGATGCAAGAATATGGAACTTAGAAAAGAGAACAATCAGGAGAAATGTATTAAATATTTTCAAACATTTGAAGGACATTTGAAAGAAGAATAGGTATTAAATTTGTATTATTTGATCCTGGAAAGCAGAACCAGAGACAATAGATAAAAACTACAAAGAAACAAATTCATAACCTTCCTTTGGAAACAAGCAAAATTACTTAACAATTCAAAAAGCAAAAAGCAGTTTCTCCCTCATTTGTAGTCTTCAACAATATGAATAATCACTTATAAATTAGGTTATAACTGAGATTCCTTTATGGATATAAACTATTCAGTGATTCTCAAACTATGGTCCAGGGATCCCTGGTGGTCTCTGAGACCTTTTATTTTTTGGGGTACATAAGGTCAAAACTATTTTTCATAACATTAAGATATTTTAAATTCTAATATTTCAATTCTCAATAAATATAACCTACATAGGCACAGCCTCCATGGGAGGGTGTCCTTAGAAATTCTTAAGAGATCCCAAGATAAAAAAATTGAGATTCTATTAAGTGACTGTTGAGGTCTCTTACAATTCTAAAATTTGATTCTGAAATTTGAATACAGCAGAGAGTGAGATGATAGAGAGTAAGAGGGTAAGGCAGGGTTTAGAGAGGCTTTAGGTTTGATCGATGTTCTCTTCTGGAGACTATCCTGCTTGTATATCCTGGATCAAAGATTAGGTAAAGTTTATGGTCTTAGAATAGAATCTGTACATTGTATATCTATAATTGTTGCTCTCCCTCCTTCTCTCTCTGACTCTATCTCTGTCTCTCTCTGTTTCTCTCTGTGTGTACCTGTCTCACTGTCTCTCTCTCTCTCTTTCTCTGTGTCTTTGTTTCTTGTCTCTCTCTTCCTCTTGTCTATCACAGACTGTCTCTGTCTCTCTATCCCCATGTCTCTGTCTGTCTGCTTTCTCTCTGCCATATCCAGAAATTTTGTGGAGCTTTGCAACAAGGAAACTTTGGTGAAGGCTTCATGGGGTGTGCAAATGACCTCTTTTTAATTGTCAGGGACTCTTCTTCTCTTCATTTGGTCTAGCTCAGCCAGGAATTTCTCAAATCCAGGGCTCCCCAGGAAAAACATCTTGAATGCCAGCTTGAATTGTTCTTTTGTGATTTTTGACAAATCTTCATCATGCTTTCCAGTCACTCATTTAGAAAGAATTTTTTGTATTGCTAAAACACAGTTTGGAATGTAACAGGGGACTTTATTAAGAACATCCCATTTACTTAGAAATTGTCTATGTTTTCATATGAATTTCAGCATATACCCTGGAGTAGTATCGATTCCTCATAATAATAGATTTGGCTATAAATATCTAATTTAAGCCATGTCTCAAGAAATGAGAGTCATATGAACACCATTTTATAACACATGATTATTATATTGTGTCTTCATCAGAGTGTATTTGCATAATTCCTCAGAGGATGTTTTGTTGAATTCAATTCAATAAACATTTAAATGTATGCAATGTTCCAGGGAATGGGTATATAAGACAAAACCAAAGTCAAATCAGATTCACTTGTAGTCCCTGCTCTCAAGTAACTTACATTCTTCTTAGGAGGAACAATATGAATATCACTGAGGAAACACAAAATATGTACAATTTAAATCCAATTTGGGGTGGAAGGAATATTAAGAAAAGCTTCAAGTAGGATATGGCTTTTGAGCTGAGTCTTGAAAAGAATAAGGTATTACAGGAGGTAGAAAAGAGAAGGGAAAATATTCTATTCATGATAAAGGAGGCAACCTGTGCAAAAGAACAAAGGCTGGAGATGGAATGTCAGGTATAGAACAAGAAGGAAGTCAGTTTATAGAGAACAGAGAATGGGCAAAGGGTTTTGATTCCAAAACTCAACTCATTAGCTTTCTCCTCAAACTGTCTTTCTAACCTGCTTATCTTTGTTGAGTATGATCATTTTCTCTGTCCCCTAGTATTAAAACCTAAGTATAATTCTTAAGTCTGTCTCCTTCATCCCCAATGTCTCTTTCCACTCCCATACATCCTCCATTCAGTTGTCAAAGTGATTATCTTAAAGTTCAAGCTATTTGATAAATTTCAGTTGCTCCTTATTATCTTCAGGATCAAATATAAAATCTTATCTTTTAAAACCCTTAACAACCTTTCTTTTTACTATTTTTTATTCTTTTTGCATCTTACTCCATTCCCCTCCCTAGATCTGATGAAACTGGCTTTGATGTCCCTAGCATGAGAAATTCCATCTTCTGATTCTAAGCCTTTTTATTAGTTCTCTTCCACATTTAGAATTTTTTCTTCATCTCCACCTCCTTGCTTATCAGGCTTCCTTCAAGTACTCACAAAAATACCACTTCCTTTAAAAAAAAATTTCCCAATCCCCCTTGATTCTAATGCCTTCCTTCTCTTACTTAGTTTCAATTTATTCTGAATTTATCTTATTTCTATATAGTTATTTAATGTTGTCTTCCATATTGGGGAATGAGCTCCCTATAAGCACGTGTTCTTTTTTCTCTACCTCTTTTTTGCTTGACACAATTCTTGGAACATAGTTGATATTTAATAAATGCAAATTAATTGATTATGTAAGCTCAGTTTACAACCAACTTTGGATAGTTAGTTGATGATAGTTGATGAAAGGCTTTAAAGTCCAAGCAAAGATAAGAGCTTTATTTTAAAGTCAACAAGAAATAACTGAGCCATTTGAGGAGTAATACAATCCTATGCTTTTGAAAAGGAAAGCACTTTGTAAGCTATGAATAGGATGGATTGGAGAAGGTAAAATTTTTAGGGAGACCAATTAATTATGACATCTCCATAATGTTTTCTATCTACCTGTTCTGAAAGCCACTTCAATATTTTCAAATATTTATTAAGAGGTTTGGTTTACTATATCCTTTTTAGGTGTCCCTCCTATTTATTATGAATAGCACATAGTTCAAGTTATCTAGGTCTTTCTAAATGCATGATTAGGATAAAGAGGTTTTATTAGGACCTTTCAAAAATTAGCTAATTATTATGAGTATTTTTTGGAGTAAGAGGGACTGTCAGTATTAATGGAATCATACTCATATTTTCTTCTCTTTATAGGAGGGAGAACATAGTAATAAAGAGAATTCTCTAGATTTTGGCTTAGAAAAGATTTATCACAGCCCTAATTTTTACCTTCCCCTTATACTTCTAATGGCTATCTCTGTTTTCTTTTCTTATTCACTTCCAATGTCAAAATCTACATTATAGCTAATATTGAATCAATTATCATCCATAAGCAGAAACTCCAAAAAGTTATTTATCTAGCATGAAATTCGCTCATGAATTCTGAATTATTTTCTACTGCTTACTGGATTGTTCTATCTGTATGTTCCAGAGACATCTAATCAACATACTAAAAGCAAAACTTAAATTTCTCTAAATAAAAATAAAATCTCTTCTTTCTTTCTTTTGATTGGAATGCCAACTTTCTAATCACCAAGACTCAAAACTTTGAAATTAAACTTGATTTCTTCCCTCTCCTTCAACTTCTATAATCCATCAGTTGCTAAATCTTTTTGATCTTACCTTTACAAAAATTATTTTAGTTGTTAGCTTGTTCACGTCTCATAGCTGCCAGCCTTGTTTAGGATCCTTTCACTCCTCTACTAAGCTATACCCTCCTAAATTCTCTCCTGATGTTTAGTTTCTAATGTCTCCATTCCATTTTATTATAGAGTCAGAACATTGAAAAATTCAGATTTTTGTCATCTATTGCAAGATAAATATTAAGATAGATAGATAGATAGATAGATAGATAGATAGATAGATAGATGGAGATATAGGCAGAAAGATAGATAAACAAATGTGGCTTCCTATTGTTCCTACAATGAAATGCAATTTTCAACTTGGTTTTAAAGCATTGCATAAGCTAGCTCAACCTACTTATTTCTTATTACTACCTCACCCCCATTCATTCATCATTCCAGTTAATTTAATCCATTTATTATTTCTTGTACATGACACTTATTTTCTTGCCTTTATGTCTTTACATCAATGACTCTCCTTGTCTGGAGTATTCTCTCTTAATCTCTACCTCTTAGAATCTTCAGCATTTTTGAAAACTATTTTTAGGTATAACTAAGATGTTACTTTTAAGGAAGCTTCTGATTTCTTTCTGTGTCTCTGTCTTTGTCTCTCTGTTTCTGTCTGTCTGTCTCAACTAGTTTCAAATTACTTTGAATTTACTACTTTATGTATATATTGACTTTCCACAGTAGAATGTTAAGTTCTTTGAAGACAGAATCTATTTGGATTTTAATCCAAAGCCATAAAATAAAGTGGTAGGCTTGGACTCAAGTAGGCCTGTATGGAAGTTCCTTATTAGATGTATGACCTTGGATTAACAATTATTTAATCTATAAGAAACTCACTTGTTTTTTTTTTCATTTGTAAAATAGGAATAATTATAACAAAACTAATCTCATTGGGTTTTGTGAGTTTAAGTGAGAAAATGTATGTAAAATGTGCTATGAATCTAAACGTGACGTATTAATGTCAGCTCATTTTTATTACCAGTGCAGTGGGTATTTAATAAATGCTTTTTGTATTGAACAGAGTCAGTGATAACTTTTATGGCCAAAATAATAAAACTATCTCTAGAACTGTGGCTCCTTTAAACTATTTTATAGTGATACATATGACTTCAGATTTAAATCCTAAAGGAAATAGACAAAAGTTGTTTGAGTTGCAAAAACTTTTAAGTGTGATTTTTCTGGATGGAAAATATCAAAAATTCCAAAATACAATATATTAACTTCAGTAAGATTTCCAGAACACATTCCAACTAAAGGAACATGGTCTTTAAATTTAGCAGTTAAATTAAAAAGGGATTTTTTAATAAATAAGCTCTTCCTTCCAGGAAGTAATCCAGATTAAAATTTTTCTACATTACCTCTTTTGAGAGATAGAATTGCCAGTTGGTAAATATAGACTTTCTGACAAGCCCCCCTTTTAGCATGATGAGACTTTTGAACACTCAGTGACTGATGCCACCAATTATCATCAAAGCTTGCTTGTGCACCAACTATTAAAGTCTATTCTGAAGTTGTAGTAAAAACAAACAGAGGTATTAAAGAGAATAACATTTTATTTTTGTTGACTTGTGAAGTAAAATGAAATAGCTTAAAATAGCAGAATACAACAAAGATTAAGGATTCTCTACAAAGTCCTTTTTGTTTCTTGTATATCATTACAGGTGCAGCAATATGGAGCTCTAAATTATAAAAGTGTTGTTATTGCTATTCACAATTGCCATACTGATACTTTTTAAATTATTCTACCCCAACCAAGGGATCATTAAGTAACTATTGGTCATTTATAAGCTTCATTTGAGTCTCCAGCTCCAATTGTTCCATAGTATATGTATCTCCTGTTTTTATGACCATTCACTCAATCAGACAAGCCTATAAATTTTCTTAGATTGCCACTGAATCATTGCTTTAGAAACTAGAACAGACATTTCTTTTTGGCATCATAAATTAAAAGTCTAAAGGATAGCCTCATGAAACTTTGATAGCTAAGGTCTTCAACCAAATGTCTTCTCGTACCTTCAAAGATGGTAGTAAATGTTTGATTTTTATAAAAAGTACTGAGTCAAACTCAAGGGCATAAAATAAAATTTAGGAGTATAAAATAAAATCTTGCAACTACTTTAGAAAAAATGTGGTCTGAAAGTGATCAGAGAAGATTGATGAACAGAGGAATCTGAAGAAAAACTGTAGGTCAAGGGAACTTCAGTGACCCTCATACCATAAACTGGCAGTATATTTTGAGTCTTACAGATGGTGCTCAATATTTCTGTGTTTATATTCTCAATTTGAAGTTTATAACACTTGCCTAAAATAGACAACTGGGATCACAGAATAGCTGGAATTGTTGGGAAGGGGAACTTAATGCTGGAAATGAGATTTTGTGAAATTCTTGAAAGAGAAGTAGAATAAAGTCTAATTTAAATTAATGAGGGCGAAAAAACTTGGTGTCTTTATTCCTCTTTTTTTTTTCTAAATAGAGACACCCAGGTAAAAGGGTTCAGATAGAGCTGGCTTCAAAATCAGGAAAGAAACTAGATCTAGGTTCTCTCTCTGACACATATGGATTGTACCATTACCCCCTTGAAAATTTACTTTTTCTTTCAGTATCTTAGACAATGACCTAAGAGTCTTAAGTTGCTGAGCAAATGCTAATTTCCATCTCAGGATGGAAAACTTCCTTACTTGAGTGTCCTATACCAATCATAAGTCCACTTTCCATCTGTATTGTATGTTCCAAATCCTAAGGGACTTTGGATTTAAACTTGTCTGGGTTCTTCTGATTAATCATGGTAGTAGAATTAATATAGATCAGAGATATGTGATCATTTTTATGTCACAGACACTTCTGGAAGTGAAGTCTATAAACCCCTTCTCACAATAATGTATTTATATACTGAAACAAAATACATAGGATTACAAACAAAACCAAATAGAAAGAACTAGATCTACTTTCCAAAGTAAAGATCAAGGGGAATATTAATTTTGTATTTTTCTCCATTTGACTCAAGAGTGGATAAGTGTTTGTAGAACACATATGCATACATACTTGTATGAATAATTACACAGAGAGCTCCATATATGTTATCTCTCTCTCTCTCTATATATATATGGAAACATGTATATATTATATATATATACTTATAAACTATATATCAATATGTATGCTTATATTTAATATATGGTTATATATAATATATTACCATAGTACATATATTACATATATATATCTGTGAACTTGTATATGTATGTATTTTTGTGTCATAAATACATTAGGCCCCAGGCTAACAGCCCTTGGCCAAGCTCTTTGGAACCCATGCTAGATTTCAGTGCCATATCCTTAGATCTTATATGACATTGGAATTTGAAAACTAGAGGTTATTTTCCAAGGTAAAGATCTAGGCAACATGCTCTTGTTCTTATTCCCCACCTGATTTAAGCATGAACAATGGTGGGCAAAAGTATTTACATGGAAATATTTTACTCATTGATTTTTTTTCGTTTATTATTAATATCCTTATGTACCTAATTAAAAATGTTTCCTCTTTATTTTTAGCTGCAGTACTCAAAGCAGATTAAGTTTATTTACTCTAAGACATCTATTTTTGTGACATGAATTGAAGACTACTGTAAAAATCTTATTGAAGGTTTAACATATGGGTGTTATTTCTAAAAGCTCCATTAAATCAAACTATGATCTATTTTCTTAACTTTCTGTAGATTTTGAAAGTGGTTTGTAAAGATTAAGATGTAGATTTTTGACCATATTTCTAAGTGTCATAATGGTCCACTTTTCACATAATTCTTTGACTAGCAATAATAATATATTAGTCCTTAAGTCAGATGGTTGTAACTTAACAGTAAGTAGGAACACATTTTGTGTATGACTTGCTAAATAATAATTTTCATTATTTTCATTAGTTTATCCATTTTTATTTTACTGACACTATTATGATTAAATTTAAATTTAGTGCTGTCAGCTCAAAACAAACCACATTCATCAAAGTTATAAAATTGATATTAATGCTTAAAATATTTGGAAGATATTCCCAGCAGATAAATAGCTATGAATCTATCATATTTATAAAAATATAATGTTGTAGTATGAGAATTGTCATGATTTTTAATAGTTTGGCTTACAATTTTAGTATACAAATCTCTGGCAGTTTTAATCTGTTACATTATTATTGAAAACATATTAGCAGAAAGAGATATAGTGAATCTTGGCTGATTTAGAGATTAAATTCACACAGAGTTCAACTGTAATCCAGAATCCCTTTCTTTACATTTTTTTTCTAAAATGTGGGTGGGTTTTGAACAACAGACTCCCATTGCTGGAACATTACATTCTCCTGGGCCTCTTCAAAGATTCATAAAATGTTAGAACTGGAAGGGACCTTGGAGATCATTTGCTATGCAATCATCTCATTTTAAAGATGAAGTAACTCAGAGAGTTGAAGAGACTTGGGTCAAAGTCACTAAGCTAACAAGTGGTAAACTAGGACCTGAATTCCTTTATATATAAATTTTAACACTAAATTTACTCTGAGCTATTATTTCCAGAATGTAGTCCTCATTATTTACCTCTTCTCCTTTAAGATAAATAAAATTTAAGTGCTATATTTCCCGATCTTCCCATTCCAACTCAAATCTACTAGTACCTTCCTTTTCAAAATACCTTTTATACTACTATTTTGTTTGTACTTGTATTTATTCACTTGATATCTATTCTGTATTCTTTGTTCTTGTACTCTATTGCTTAGTGTGATGTTGAACACATACCAGACCCTTTATAAATGCTTGCTAAAAGATGGGCTATTTTTTCTAGGTAATAGGCTGTTTCTTAGTATTTCCTGTGCCTTCCTCCAAAAAGGGTGGCTCATCTCTCCCTAAATGTTTAAATGTTTTATAGATATCTTGTTTTGTCCCATAAAACCGCCCACCTCCATGGAGTACTCAACATTTTTGAAAAATTCATATATCATCCCTCAAAAGATCTGAAGAGTAATTCACAGGCTATCTCTTAGCAAATTTCAGTATCCTATAAATTACAGCTTTTGAGGAGAGAAATTGTGTGTCTTTTAATAATTTTAATGCATTTTTAGTTGTTACTAATCTAACAGTGCCTGAGATAAAGAACTTCTAATCTAGCTTAGAACTAATGGATTCTCAATGAAATGTACCTATTGTGGATGGTTTCATTATTCAGATCTCTTTTTAACTATCTAAATTTCTCTCAAACATTCATTTTTTTAAAAACATCCAGCTTGGTCACAAACACATTCCTTTGCAATTCCTTCATCAGCATCCCTTCTGAGTAAACTGAACTGTTAACTCACTCTTAAACAAATCTGAATACTTGAGATGTCTTGACTGCTTCCTATCAGTATCAAAAACATTATGAATGAATACAACAGCTGCATCTTGTTGCAGGGTAAGATTAGTGTTTTACCCAAAGAAGGACAAGGGAAAACTGTCTGCAACAAGGGAAGGACAATGTTGTAAATGAAAAAAAAATTACCCACAGCTTTTCAATCCTGGTTAAGACCAAAATTGCTTTGAAGATTAAATAAAGAACATCTTTTCTCCTTGGACTCTTTTCTTTTCCAGATGTTTAGTAGTGCCAAACAGTAAAGATTGTAAAATTATTAAAGAAGATTGGGAATATGACTTGAAGCATACTGAAAAAATGAAACCAAGGCAGCTGTAAAAATGGTTACACAAATATTAGGAGCTGCTATGGTTACTCTGTGAAAAGATTTGTCAAGAAGGGGCAAAATAAGCATCTTTGAGGGTCTTGCTTTTATGTAATACTCATTCCCTTCCCCCTCCATGTTGTTTCTTATTTATACTATATATATGTAAAATCTAAAATAAATCACCATGTGAATCAAATGTTCCACATCTATACAAAGCAAAATGCATTACACTTTCCTGCATTGGAAAGAGTGCTGAAAGGCCTGGGTGCTAAATGTGCTCCTACCTCAGAGATCTATCAATGTGAGTGACATGGGAGAAGTCACTCATAACTCATATGGGCCTCAATTTCCTTTACTGTAGAAGGATTGTACTACGTGATCTCTAAGATCCTTTTAAAATCTTCTATTTTTTGAATACATAGTAGGATATACAAAGAATAGAGATAAGGAAAATAATGGCTTGGAATTTAATAGAAATAACATATGGTCAATATAAGTACTTTTAGTTTTTATTAAACATTAAGCACATAGTTTAAACAAAATTTATTTTCACAATAATAATTTGCCAGCAAAATGAAACACATCCAATGTAAGATCCAAATGAAAAGATTTCCTTTTTAGGGTGAGGCTCTCCAAATTCTCCTTTTTGCTGATGATATCATGCCCCAGAACATTACAAAGCCTACTTAGTGGAGTCTCTAGTAATGTGAAAGAGATAAGTTTAATTATTCACAGTGGGAGAAAAAAAATTATAGAATAAAAAAAATGTATGTTTTTCAGATTATAACTTGAAAGTAGATGACTAGCTCATTAAACTAATCCATCAATATGTGTATTTTGGCCAATATGTGTATGATATATAATGAATGAATTGGACCTAGAATAGAATTGTGTTTTGGATTAATTGTATTTTGGAGTTTTGTCAGAGTTTTTAATGATCTCATGGAAGTTGCTTCTTCAGGAGCCTGACTCCTTAATTACTGATACTCTCCCACAATCACTAATTGACTAAAAAAATGGAACACAATCATTTTGAGTAAGCTAAAACTACAAAATTCAAAAGTCAATGGAGTGGCTAAAGAGATTGTGGCACATGAATGTAATAGAATATCACTGCTCAGTTAAAAAAAGGTACTTGAAAAATTCAAAAGAGCATAGGAAGACTTGAATAAATAGTGAAGTAAGTAGAAAAATAATTAAAACAAAAATTATCATAAAATGCAAATGAAATTATAATTATTGATATTGGCCCCCAGAGAACGGTTGTGAAAATACATCTCAATCTCTTCTTGGCTAAGGACAATAGATGCTATGAAAATTGAATATAGTGTCAAACATGGCTGATGTGTTGATTGGTTTTAATGTTTTTTTTAATATATATATATTTTATATAAGGGATACCTCACTGATTAGGGAAAGGGGAAAGAATGATTTAAGAAGATGATTAAAAATAAAATATATCAGTATTTTAAAAAGCCATTGGAAAATTTATAACAAAGATAGCTTGCCATGACTCCATCCTTAACTATGCTATGTATATGGAATAACCCTAATAGGTAACAAAGTAACCAGGACAAATTATAAGTATAGCTCAGAACCAATTTTTGGGGAATACTTAATAAATCATTGTACAGGAGCTACTTTTTGTGAGTACTAGGGATGTCATATTTCAAGTAACTTTTGCTTTGGTAACTTTTCCCTACTTTTTTTCCACCAAAAATTGGCTCCTTGGCATTGTTTAAGTTTTCCTTTCCTGGAGAACTGTAACTAGCCAAAAACATATAGAGTCCTGCAAATAAATATACCAAGTCCTGTAAATAAATATACCAAATATACCTGTAAAAATATACCAAGTTAGGAATCCCAGAAACGGCCTCTTACCAAAATTTAATATATTCATTATCTCTACTGCTTTCTCCTCATTTACCCTGATACTTGCCCTGGAGATCAGGGTTCAGCTCCTTTGACTAGAAATCCCACTTTTAGAATCAGTAAATTCTTTTTATACAGCCTTACAATTCAGTTTTTCCTGCAAGTATGCATTCTAATACAATTATTTTAATAAATTTGTGCCAGAGGAGACAATATGAACAAAAGAAATTTCCAGATCATTTATTTCAAATATTCATTTATTTTAATTTTTTTCTTTTTAAAGATTGGCTTTCACATTTTACCCTTTCTCCCACCACCTTCTCACCCAATAAGAAAGCAAGCAATATGATATCAATTATACATGTGAAATGATACTAGATATGCTTTCATATTGACCACATTTTTAAAAGCAAGAAAAATAAAGTAAGAAAATTATACTTCAACTTGCCTTCAAAATTCATCAGTTATTTCTCTGGAGGTAGAATTTTTTTATTATGAGTACTTTGGAATTAATTGTCTTGAATCATGGTACTGATCATACTAACCTATTCTTTCACAGTTGATGATCATTACAACATTTCTGGTATAGCCACAATTACTTTTTAGTTCCTTTCACTTCTAAAAAGTTATTGTGGCCATACCAGCAATGTTGTAAGGAGCTTTGCATCAGCTTATATAGGTCTTGTAATTTTTTTTAACCCTCAAACCACTCCTACTTACCATTTCCCACAGCATAATAGTGTTTTATCACATTCATACACTACAGCTTGTCTAGTCATTCCCTAATTGATAAGAATCTTTTCAATTTCCAATGCTGTTCTCGCCACAAAAAGAACTACTATGAATATTTTTGCACATGTAACTCATTCCTTTTTAAAAAATATCTTTGGGATACAAAACCAAGTCAAAAGGCATGAACACTTTTACAACCCTTTGAGTTAAGTTCCAAATTCATCTATAGAATGATGGTTGGACCAGTTCAGTATGTGAGAATTGATAAGTGTACATATTTCCTCCAACTCCCTCCAAGATTTGTCCTTTCTTATAAATATGAGGTGGTACCTTATTTTTAATTCATCTTTCTCTAACCAATAGTGATTTAGAGCATTTTATATGACTTTAGATAACTCCAATTTCTTCTGAAAACTGACCTATAATATTCTTTGATTACTTAACAGATGAAGAATAGCTTTTTTGTTTTTTTTTTTGTTTTGTTTTGGTAAATTGAATTAATTTCTTAATATATGTTTGAGAAATGTTGTCTTTACACAATAGTCAGTGATTGTAGTAATCTAATATTTGATCAACCCAAAGACCCCAGCTTCTGGGATAAGAACTCATTATTTGACAAAATTTTCTGGAAAAATTGGAAATTAGTATGGTAGAAACTAGGCATTGATTTACATCTAACACCCTATACCAAGATAGGTAGTGGCATTAGTGTCTCAGTTTTCCCACATCCCCTCCTTTTCCTGTCCTCTTAGCCAATCTGAGAGGTGTGTAGTGATAACTCAGAGTTGACTTAATTTGCATTTATCTGATCAATATTGATTTAGATAATTTTATATGACTAGAAATGGTTTTAATTTCTTTTGAAAATTGTCTATTCAAGACAATTCTCAGATGATGAAATTGATATTATATCCACTCATATAAAAGAGTGTTCCAAATCACTACTGATCAGAGAAATGCAAATTAAGACAACTCTGAGATACCACTACACACCTGTCAGATTGGCTAAGATGACAGGAACAAATAACGATGAATGTTGGAGGGGATGTGGGAAAACTGGGACACTGATGCATTGTTGGTGGCTCTGTGAAAGAATCTGGCCATTCTGGAGAGCAATCTGGAACTATTCCCAAAAAGTTATTAAACTGTGCCTACCCTTTCATCCAACATTGCTGCTATTGGGCTTATACCCCAAAGAAATACTAAAGAAGGGAAAGGGACCTGTATGTGCCAAAATGTTTGTGGCAGCTCTTTTTGTAGTGGTTAGAAACTGGAAGATGAATGGATGTCCATCAATTGGAGAATGGTTGGGTAAATTATGGTATATGAAGGTTATGGAATATTATTGCTCTGTAAGAAATGACCAGCAGGATGAATACAGAGAGGCTTGGAGAGACTTACATCAACTGATGCTGAGTGAAATGAGCAGAACTAGGAGATCATTATACACTTCAACAACAATACTGTATGAGGATATATTCTGATGGAAGTGGATATCTTCAACATAGAGAAGATCCAGCTCACTTCCAGTTGATCAATGATGGACAGAAACAACTACACCCAGAGAAGGAGCACTGGGAAGTGAATGCAAATTGTTAGCATTACTATCTAATTACCCAGGTTACTTATGCCTTTGGAATCTAATACTAAACGTGCAATAAGAAAATTGGATTTACACACATATATTGTATCTAGGTTATACTGTAACACATGTAAAATGTATGGGATTGCCTGTCATTTGGAGGAGGGAGTAGAGGGAGGGAGGGGAAAATTTAGAAAAGTGAATACATAATGTTGTAAAAAAAATTACCCATGCATATGTACTGTCAAAAAATTATAATTATAAAATTAATAAAAAAAAGAAAATTGTCTGTTCATATCCTTTGACCATTTACTAATTGGAGAGAGGCTTGTGTTCTTATAAATTTGAGTCAATTCTTTCTATATTTTAGAAATTATACAGAACAATCAGTGACATCTGTAACTAGTGCTACTAAAGAGTCCTTTTAGATACCTTCCTATCTTTAGGCTGAGAGCTTCTAAAACTGCTGTTGCTACTACTGCTGCTGTAATTACCATTGCTGCTATCACAAGTATGGACTCTAGAGACACTCCCATATCATTGTCCCAAACTTCTTCCAATCTCCAAAATTTTCATGGGCCAAAAAAATGTTTCATATTGACTTTTTGTTGGCTTAATACCTCCAAAAATTAATTTGAGTTATTATTTTCAAACTGTTTAGCTGGATAACCTGTTAGATAAGTTCCAAAAAACTTTCAGATCATTCTTGATGTTCTAGAAAACAAGATTTAACTTTCCTATCTCAATGATACTAAATATTTAGGAAATAATCTTAATTATAGAACATTGTATTTCTTTTCTTATTATAAAAAGTAGAAAGCTTTCTATTCTCTATATTCTGAAGTGATCAGGATAGAATTAAGATAGACAATTCTTCCCCCTATTCAAGTAGGAACTTCTGGGCTTCCCATCATTGAAACTGCCTATGCTAAGAGATTTATTGAAATTTTCCCTATGGCCTTTTATGCTTTATTATGTATTGAACAGTGACCCAGATTTCTCTTCATTTTTACTTTCTATCATATATTGTTCAGCATCAGGTACAAAATTCTATTTCCACTCTCAGCAAGGCAAATCAAGAATTTATTATCTGCTTTGTGTGTTTTTTTAGTGGCTCTGTTCTTAAAAGAACATATGGTCTGAATATATTTTGTCATACAATGTCAGAATTGGTTGAGATCTTGGGGGTCATCTAGTCCAACCAAAAACTGCATAGAAATCCTTTTAAGGTACAGTTGACCTGAGTCATTTATTTTTTATTTGGAAGTTTTCATGATTGGGACCTCACTACCTTTCAAGACAACTTTTTGCACTTTGTGTATTCTAATCTTGAAGAACTTTATGTTTATTTTAAATCTAAGTCCAACTCTGACTCTAGTCTCTGACTCTCCTAATTCTATCTTCTGGTGTCACAGAGAATAAGTCTAATTACCTTTTTCCTTTTTAACAATTTTATTTGATTTTTACTTTTTTCGAATTAATAAAGATGCCATTTCTGTACTCATCTCTTCCAATTTGGGGAAAAAGGAATAATTGAGCCAAACCTTTTAAGCAAATATGTGTAGCCAAGCAAAACAGATATATGGACTGCTACGGAGTCAAATGAGTAAAACTAAGTAAACAATTTATATAACACCAACAATATTGCAAAACAAATAATTGTGAAAGACTTGTCAATTAAATAATCAATAATGATTTCAGAGGACCAATGATGAACCATGCTATCCACCACTAGACAGAAACAACGGATTCTAAATACAGAATGAAACTCAGTTTTGTACATAAATGAGGTGGAAATTTACTTTGCTTGATTATCCAATTATTCAAAGAGTACAAAGATCTTATACTCTCTTATTTTCCTCTCTTGGACAAACTTTTAATTAGATTTTTAGATTACTGGTTTCTAGGTCCTTCTATCAGTTTAACTACATACCTCTGTGTAAAATCCCACATATATGACATAGTTTATTGACTATTATCAGATGTTATTACCTTTAGATTATTGTACTAATTAGATATTATTGTCAGATTCTGGTCAGGCTACTGTTCTGCAAATTAATTTTTTCCAGTACAAACTAATTTTTTTTCTTTGTTAACTTTATGTTATTTTCAGTTTTAAATTTTTTTTTTCTTCTCCCTCCACAATGAGAAGGCAAAAAAAAAAAAAAAAAGAAAATCCATTAAAATATGTATAGTCATACAAAAGAAACACACATTAGCTTTATCAAAAAAGTCCCCCCCGCCAAAAAATAAAAAGAAAACAACATGTTTAAATTTGGACTCTGTTCAACCTTTCACTATCTAGAGGTAAATAGCTTGCTTCATTATTTTAGAATTGTGGACTATCATTTTCTTGTTGAGTTACTAAGTTTTTCAAAGTTGATTATTTTAAAAATACTGTCTTTAATGTATAAACTGGTCTCCCAGTTCTGTTTGTTTCACCTTGTAAACATTCATATAAATCTTAGCAGTACTTTTAAAAAATTATTCCCTTCAGCAATAAACTGGGAAAACATTTTTACAGTCAATGTTTCTGATAAAGACCTCATTTACTAAATATTTGGATAATGACTCAATTCTCCAATTAATAAATGGCCAAAGCATATGAACAGACAATTTTCAGGTGAAGAAATTAAAATTATTTCTAATCATATGAAAATATGCTCCAAATCATTATTAATCAGAGAAATGCAAATTAGGATAATTCTGATACCACAATACCTTTCAGATTAGCTAAAATGACAGGAAAAAATAATGACGAATATTGGAGGGAAAGTGGGAAAACCGGTACACTGGTGCATTTTGGTGGAATTGTAAATGAATCCAACCATTCTGGAGAGCAATTTGGAACTATCCTCAAAAAGTTATCAAATTGTGCATATCCTTTGATCCAGCAGTGTTTCTACTGGGATTATATCCCAAAGAGATCTTAAAGAAGGGAAAGGGACCCACATGTGCAAAAAATGTTTGTAGCAGCCCTTTTTATAGTGGCTTGATACTGGAAATTGAATGGATGCCCATTAATTGGAGAATGGATAAATAAATTATGGTCTATGAATGTTATGGAGTATTATTGCCCCTGTAGGAAATGACTAGCAGGATGATTTCAGAGAGGCCTACTGAATGAAATGAGCAGAACCAAGAGATCATTATACACTTCAACAACAAGATTATACTATAATCAATTCTGATGGACGTGGCTCTCTTCAACAATGAGATGATCCAAACCAGTTCCAACTGTTCAGTAATGAGAAGAATCAGCTACACCCAGAGAGAGAACTATGGGAAATGAGTATGGATCATAATATAGCATTTCCACTTGTTCTGTTATTGTTTGCATACATTTTGGTCTTCCTTCTCAGGTTTTTTTTAACCTTCTTTCTAGATCCAATCTTTCTTGTGCAGCAAGATAACTGTATAAACTGTATAAATATTGTATTTAACATATACTTTAACATATTTAACATGTATTGGACTATCTGCCATCTAGGGGAGGGGATCGAGGGAAGGAGGGGAAAAGTTGGAACAGAAGGTTTTGCAAGGGTCAATGTTGAAAAATTACCCATGCATATGTTTTGTAAATAAAAAGCTATAATAAAAATATGCCCTTCATCACTTCTTACATTATTATTCCATCTTATTTTTATACCATAACTTGTTCAGTCATTTTCCAATTGATGGGCACTTCCATAGTTTTCAATTCTTTTCCATGACAAAAAGAACTGCTATAAATATTTGTGTACATATGGATCCTTTTCCTTTTTCTTTGATCTCTTTGGGGTATAGAGTTAGAGATGGTTTTTCTGGGTCAAAGGGCATGTACAGTTGCCCTTTAATTTTAATTATGCTTTGTTACTCATTACTTATAGAAAGTTAATGGATAAAAGTTGTGGGGTCATAAATTTGTGGGAAATGTTCACTAAGTAGATTCATTCTGCTTTATTATATTTGTTTATTAAAAGTGTTTCTATTTTCTTTTTTTCCAGTTTTAATTGGGAGATTGTAAGGGGGTAGAACTAGCAATAGTAATTAGAAAAGAAGATCATCGTAACTTTTTTTTTTTAATAAATAGAACAAAACATTCACAAGAGGGAGCAACTAGGTGATACAGTGGAAAGAGCACTAACCCTAAAGTCAGGAGCATCTGAGTTCAAATCTGGTCTCAGACATATAACACTTCCCAGCTGGGTGACCCCGGGCAAGTCACTTAAACTCAATTGACTCAGGAAATAAAAAAGTTTAGAAGAAAGCAAATATGTGCAGTTTAGAATATAAAGTATAAAATTTATTATTTACATTTTAAAAGCCTAGCACTATGAAATGGAGATCCATGGATCTATATAAAATCTTTTTTTTTTTGTTGTTCTCTGTTATATGGGAATGCCCTTTTTTGATTTTTAAGTTCAGAATTTAAAAATTTTGAAATAAGATATATTGTGTTTCTTATTCAAGAATGTTAACTTATGCAGTAAGAAAAAATAGAACAGTTTGCTGTAAATTTTAAAACATTCTCTCATTTTTTCCAAAGGTCTTCTGTTAATTCTGATAAATTTATTAAATTGTTTAGCAAAATATTCCCAGAAAATGTTGTTGACTCACTATTTTTACTTATGAACATGGTATATTGGTAATTAAAGCAAATTGAAAAAAAATTGCATAGTGTGAAATCAGGGCAATGTCTATTTATATACCAACTGTTACTCTAATTTCTGCTCACTTTGAGATTGCATGTAATTTAGGAATCAGAAACATTTACTCCTTGATTCTTTTGCTTCCTTATCAGAATTATCATACAATGGAGACCAAGAGATTAATTACCACAGGCCACCTACTGCTATACAGATATATCCTTGAATAGGTTCTGATTTTATATGTCTTTGAACTGGTGACCACATCTTTAAGATAGAATTTTTTTTATCTTGTGATTTAGGGTTTGGAGTTTTATGAGGGCAGCAGTCTGGAGCATGTGTGGGATGGTTTACAAAGTTTTGCTTGGGAGACCTGGAATTTAAACTTGCATCACAATTTATACCAAGGCTTTAACCTCATTGAGAAATGACTTTTTGGAAGAAAGATTATGTATAAACTATAAAAATAACTAGTTGCCTGTGCATTTAGGATATAATGTGAATTAGGAAATGAGTCTAATAATCATTTTAATTAAATTGCTTCTTTTCCTCCCTCACTGTTTTCATAATTTGAAAAAAAAAACCAAAAAATTACTCTGATTATGGGTAATTTTCAAGGTTTTTTTTTTAAATCATGTTCTCTCAGCCTGATAATTCAGATGTCAATAAGAGGGTAAGATTTGGTGGCTGGGAGTAGGTGGCATTAGAAAATGTTGAGTGCCAAATATAATTATTGCTAGCCAAACTTTTTTTCAAAGTATTAAAGGATAATGTATATTATTCTGGAAGACATAGTCAAAATATATTTTCACTCAGAAGAACTAGATATGTTAAGACAACAATCAATTTTCCCATGTGCTTGAGGTTTTACATGTTTAGAACAATAGGTCTATCATTCTGGATGAGTAATCTATTCTTTTACTCCATATTTCCATTAATTCTTAACTACTTGCACTAAGAGAGAAAAATAAGACCATAGAGATTAAGGTAGATAAGGAAAGTCATATAATGTTAGAATTAAAAGAAGCCTCAGATACAACCTATACTTAACCAAGAATCCTACCTTTATAAGAGAAATGAAAATTTATCAACCAACTCTTTTTGAAGACTTCCAGTGAAGCAGAAATTATTCCTCTCTCCCCTAAAAGGCAACTTATTCAACTTTTGAATAACTACAATTATTCGGGAGGTTTTGTTTTCACTTTACACTTACATCAAGCCCAATCTACCTATCTGTAATTTTCACCTATAACTCCCAGTTCTGTCCTCTAACATTAAAGAACAAATCATAGTCTTTTAAATTTTTGAATTCAGCTATGATGAACCCTTAATCTTCTCTTCTTTATACTAAACATTCCTAGTTGCTTCAGTTATCATAAAAATGAAATAACATACACATACATTCATGCATACATATCAAAAGAAGTAAATATGGGGGAGATTAATATAAATATTTACTGGGAATTTCTCACATGCAAGGCACTATGCTAATTGTTATGAGTTCAAGAAGGAAATTGAGCAAGGCATTTGGACAAACCTTATTTGTGTGCTCTTTCAATTACATATTTTCTTTTTCCCTCTTTTCTTAAGCTGTTCCTATAGAGGACCTCCTCCCCATCCCTCCCAGTTGCTTGCTATCTCTAGTTATAGGCCACAGTAATAAATAGTATGGAAGTGATGAAAGGGTATTAACAGACTAGGGCACTGTGATGTTCCATCAGAAATGATAGGGATACTTCATTTGGATGGATTCCAAGAACTCAGAATTACCCCATGCTGGATGAGGCCTGAGAAGGACTCTAGTCCTTTATATGGCGGCTATCCAAAGAATTAAATGCATCTATGATTTGATTAAAGGTATGGATCCTATCCCTAATATTGTAGATCACACACACCCATTTAGAACCACTCAGTCTGTGAAATTCTTAGCCATAATTTGCTATAAATTCATCATAAAAGTTCCTTTTGTTATTTTATATGCCTGAATAAATACATCTAATATTACTAAAACTATGAATAACAATTAGGCTAAAAGTTACATACCATTGGGTTTGTTAAATGCAATTAAAATTGCTTATTTCTGGGCAGAGTCTATGAAATGACTAACAAAAAATAGTAGAATCAAAAGACCCTTCATGAGATACAATTGAACAACTCAGACAAATATATGTTAACAAAGCATGTTATAGCAACAATTAAGAACCATGTCATTAAAGGTGTTCCAAATCATTATTGATCAGAGAAATGCAAATTAAGACAACTCTGAGATACCACTATACACCTGTCAGATTGGCTAAGATGACAGGAACAAATAATGATGAATGTTGGAGGAGATGTGGGAAAACTAGGACATTGGTGCATTATTAGTGGAATTGTGGATAGATCCAACTAATCTGGAGACAATTTGGAACTGTATTCAAAAAGTTATCAAACTGTACATACCCTTTGATCCAGAAGTGTTACTATTGGGCTTATATCCCAAAGAGATATTAAAGAAGGGAAAGAGACCTGTATGTGCAAAAATATTTATGGCAGCTCTTTTCCTTGTGGCTATAAACTAGAAATTGAATGGATGCCCATCATTTGGATAATGATTGGGTAAATTGTGGTATATGAATGTTATGGAATATTATTGTTCTTTAAGAAATGACCAGCAGGATGAATACTGAGAGACCTGGAGAGACTTACATGAACTGATGCTAAGTGAAATGAGCAGAACCAGGAGATCATTATACCCTTCAACAACAATACTATAGGATCAATTCTGATGGAAGTGGCCATCTTTGGCAATGAGAGGATCCAAATCAGTTCCAATTGATCAGTGATGAATAGAACGAGCTATACCCAGTGAAAGAACACTAAGAAATGAGTGTGGACCACAACATAATATTTGCACTCTTTCTGTTGTTGTTTGCTTGCATCTTTGTTTTTTTTTTCCCCAGGTTATTTTCACTTTCTTTCTAAATCTGATTTTTGTTGTGCAACAAGATAACTGTATAAATGTGTATGCCTATA